>NC_044979.1:129984730-130292072 GCF_008728515.1 Papio anubis | reverse complement strand
TTCCACCTTTTGCTACTAAGAACAATGCTGTCTAGGTGTGGGTCTCAGAATCTTACAAGTTCTCACCTGGAGGAAGACAATATCCCTGGGGTAGAGATGGGCTTTATCCCATCAGTAGGCAAACGTACAAAGATGCCAAGTCCCAGGAAGGAAAAAGGAGGTGGCATTTAAGAAGGAAAGGGCCAAAGCAGAAAATAAGACAAGAATGTGGAAGTAGCATATCCCTAACGCTTTCTGGCTAATTTATTCTGAGCAGCTTCTTCGCCTGGAAATGTTTCCGAAGGCAGCCCTTTTCCATTCCATCTTGAGGGCCCGTGAAAGCTTTAGGAAGAGAAACATTGCATGACTGGCCTGAGGGAGGAAGTTTTTGCTGAAGCCCTTCTTTGTGAAGGTCAACCAGGAAACAAGGTTACCAGCAACAGGATTATCCCCCAGGAGAGGGGAGCTGCAACTTCGATCTAAAAATCCATCCAAGCAGTAAGAGGGGAGAGATAAGGACCGAGCAACTGCCTGGAGAATTTAGACCAATGTCCTATAAGTGGAGAGGAGCAGAGCCAGGTGCAGTGGCTCATGCCTGTAATCCCAGCACTTTGGGAGGCTGAGGTGGGCGGATCACCTGAGACCACGAGTTCGAGATCAGCTTGGCCAGCATAGTGAAACCCCGTCTCTACTAAAAATACAGAAAAATAGCTGGGCATGGTGGTGGGCACCTGTAATCCCAGCTACTAGGGAGGCTGAGGCAGGAGAATTGCTTGAACCCAAGAGACGGAGGATGCAGCCGAAATTGCGCCATTGCACTGCAGCCTGGGCAACAAGAGTGAAACTCCATCTCAAAAAAAAAAAAGCAGAGAGGAGCTTCTAGATCATTAGTGGATCGCGGCAGCTCTGAAATAGACCGTAGTCTGAGTCAGTACCCTGTGCTTTGATGAAAATCATCTTATACTGCATTCTGACATCATCATAAATTGTGTGGCTAAGCAAAGAGGAATGACTTTGGAGCCAGACCAATATCTAGATCATGATTCTGTGTGTGACCTTGAGCAAGTAAATTTCCCTAGGCCTCAATCTTCTCATCCATAAAATGGGATAATAAGATCTATCTTATTGGGCCAGTTGTGGTGGCTCACACCTGTAATCCCAGCACTTTGGGAGGCTGAAGCGGGTGGATCACGTGAGGTCAGGAGTTTGAGACCAGCCTGGCCAACATGGTGAAACCCCATCTCTACTAAAAATACAAAAAAAAAAAAAAGAATTAACCGAGCATAGTGTGGTGTGCCCGTAATCCCAGCTACTTGGGAGGCTGAGGCAGGAGGATCACTTGAACCCAGGAAGCAGAGGTTGATCGCGCCACTGCATTCCAGCCTGGGCGACAGAACAAGACTCTGTCTAAAACAAACAAACAAACCCAAAAACAAACAAACAAAAGATCTATCTTCTTGTGGAGATTATGCATATAGGAAGAAACTGGAAAATTATGCCCGATGAATGTGAGCTCCCTTGTATATGCCTTTTAAATGTTCCTATTTCCTGATTGAACACCAGCCTCAATGGGCTGGGTACTGTGTTAAGAGCTTTGTTGGTTCTATGTACAGAGGTCACAGAGCAGCATATCTCATGTGCAATGGGTGTGTTGTCTTCATTTACTGCGTGAGGAGCCTGAATTCCAATAAGTGAAGTTCAAGGTCATTTGGGAAAGGGTAGATGTGGGATTTGAGCCAAGAGCTTACTGTAATACCCAGGTTCAAAACTTGTGTACAAATTCTTCTTGGTTTCCTGCATAGCAATAAACAGGTCCAAAGAAAATGCACTTCAAACGCCGGGTGTGATGGACAGAACACGGCACTAATTTATGCATTTCTTGGTAATTATTGAAGCTTATCATACATTTGCATTGTACTATATTTTTGCGTACTTATTTACACTAGCTGTCTATTATTTAGAAGTCTGTAATAGAAGACTATAGGTCAGTCTGGGAAAAACTGTGAGTCCAAGATCTGACTTCTTCCCCTAATTGCCGCTTAGGAGCCCTGGACAAGTGAAGGAACTTCTGCTAGCGTCAGTTTCGCTCTCTGTAAAAGGAGCTAATAATTGCTCTGCTCATCTCAAGAATTATTTCAAAGATCAATGAGCTAATCAAAGTGAAAGCTACATCCAACTGTAAATTGCCAGAGAAATACAAGATTTCATTCTTGCATCCCCCGAGGACAGGAGGAAACCCCTGCTGGGTTTTCAGCCTATTCCCTGTAACCTACAGCACAAGGCTGAGACTACCTCAGATGCTCCCAATCTTTGTTTTCATCTCTTCCTTCATTAAGTCATTCAGAACTGCAGCTAGACTCACCTTTCCCTGCAGGCTTCCTGCAAAGGCCCCCGTTGATGGGAGAAGCCTGTTCCATCCTCTAAGCTCAGCACAGAAGACCACAGCTCACTCTTCCCCACTTCCCGGCTCTATTCCTAGACCACCCTCCTCCCCTTCCCTCCCCACGGCCACCTCTGTTCAGCCAAGCAGGTCTCTCATTTTCTTCAGTGCAGATCAGTGGTGCCTTCTGATCTTGCCTCTTTTCCTTTTCTTTTCTTTTTTGAGATGGAGTTTTACTCTGTTGCCAGACTGGAGTGCAGTGGCACGATATTGGCTCACTGCAACCTCCAACTCCCTAGCGATTCTCCTGCCTCAGCCTCCCAAGTAGCAGGGAGGGGATTACAGGCACACACCACCACATTCAGCTAATTTTTGTATTTTTAGCAGAGACAGGGTTTCACCATGTTGGCCAGGATGGTCTCGATCTCTCGACCTTGTGATCTACCCGCCTCGGACTCCCAAAGTGCTGGGATTACGGGCATGAACCATCATGCCCGACCATCTTCCCTCTTTTTCTCTGGGGCCCAGCCCAAACTTTTCTTTCCTCTGAGGTTTCTTCTGAACATCCTGCTCTATAAAAGGGCCTGCTCCTTGTATTTATTCGTTGTAATGATCTAGCTTTCAAGATTTATTTATTTTTAATTAAGATATAGTTCACATACCATAAAATTGGCCCTTGTTCGAAAATTATGTCCAATTCAGCAGCGTTTAACATATTCGCAAGATTGTGCAACCATCACCACTACCTAATTCCAGAGCATTTTATCACCCTAAAAAGAAATCCCAGGCATCTTAACAGTCACTGCTCATTCCGCTCGCTCTGCAGCCCCAGGCAAACGCTAATCTACTGTCTGTCTCTAGGGATTTGCCTACTCTCAATCTTTCAAATAAATAGGATCATACGGTAGGTGACCTTTCGTGTCTGACTTCTTTTAGCATAATTTTTCAAGGTTCCTCCAGCTGTATGTAGCATTTATCAGTACTTCATTCCTTTTTATGACCGGATAATAGTTTATTGTATGAATATATCACTCTTTGTTTATCTATTCATAAGCTATAAACATTTGGGTTCCTTTCACCTTTTGGTTACTATGAATCATGCTGCTATGAACATCCATACACATGTTTACATGTCAACATATGTCTTAAATTCTCTTGGGTGCAAACCTAGAAGTTGAATTACTGGGTTATATAGTCTCCCCTCCACTCCATTTTTTTTTGAGATGGAGTCTCGCACTGTTGCCTGGGCTGGTGTGCAGTGGCGTGTTCTTGGCACACTGCAACCTCCACCTCCCGGACTCAAGTGATTCTCCTGCCTCAGGCTCCCGAGTAGCTGGGATTACAGTCTCCTGCCACCACGCCCGGCTAATTTTTTTGTATTTTTAGTACAGATGGGTTCTACTACATTGGCCAGGCTGATCTTGAACTCCTGACCTCATGATCCACTGGCCTTGGACTCCCAAAGTGCTGAGATTACAGGCGTGAGCCACTGCATCCAGCCTATGTTTTTTTCTTTCTTTCTTTTTTTTTTTTTTGAGATGGAGTCTCACTCTATCGCCTAGCCTGGAGTGCAGTGGCGCGATCTCAGGTCACTGCAAGCTCCGCCTCCTGGGTTCACGCCATTCTCCTGCCTCAGCCTCCCGAGTAGCTGGGACTACAGGTGCCCGCCACCATGCCTGGCTAGTGTTTTTTTTGCATTTTTAGTAGAGACGGGGTTTCACTGTGTTAGGCAGGATGGTCTTGATCTCCTGACCTCGTGATCCACCCGCCTTGGCCTCCCAAAGTGCTGGGATTACAGGCTTGAGCCACCGCACCCGGCCTATGTTTCATTTTTTTAAGGAACTGACCTTTTTGTCTCTTACTGAATATATCATGCTGCTGGTGATCTTTTCTATCTTCCCACTAAATCTTGGGCTCTTTTTCAGCACAATACTTGGCACAGTGGAAGCTCAGAAAGTATTTGGGAATGAAATGTGAGCTGAGGAGGCTGCCGCAGGAGGACACAGAGGCAGAGTTTCCTGTTTTCCTGCAAGCTTGTTCACAGGCTCCATGCACGACAGACTGGTGGCTGCCTCAGCGAGACCTGGGTGTGCAAGCTCTAGCGACAGACTGCTGGAGTGTTGCTTTTCCTCTCTTATTTTAACAGCCATTCACATTGCTCCACTCGGCAAATGACAGGCAGTGGTTCTTGGCTTTTCTCCTGGAGACGGTCATCTGCAGAGACTCTGCCACTCATCAGCCCATGGCCCTGGAGACAATAGGTTCATAATCCCTCTGGCTTCAATCTCCACGTTTGGGAGCTGCGCTGCACGTCTTCAGAGACACCGGCTTCCAAATGAAGCAAATCAGAGCCATGAAAATTCTGATTCCTTGCTCCGTGACAGACCAACAGAAGTCATATTATTTTTGGCAGGGAGCTGGGGGTGCAGGGAAGTTAAAAAAACAAAACAGTAGCCATCCCAGCTCAGGTGATTCTTAGGATAACCAGAGCCACCAGGCCTGGGAGCTATTTTTGCTCTGTGATCCTTCCAGTTCTGATATTTTATAGTTCTATAAAATTGGCTACTTATGCACCCTAAAACGGAACTAATTAAGAGCTTTTGAAAGAGAATTTTGTATACACCAATGATACCAGAAATGCCCAGGCACCCAAACAAAACCCAAAGGAAGAGATGGAGGATGCGGCTTCTATGGAATAAGAGTGAGGTTGGTATGTTTCATGACGCTTTTCTTAAGAGGAAGATAAGTCATGCTGACTTGTGGGGCTGGGAGCTGGTCTCTTCTCCCCTACAAAATCTCATGCCCCGTATCTCAGGTTTGCTAGACCCCAGACAGCTGTGTTTTGCTTTGAGGGTCCTACAATGGACTCTGGTGCAGTAGCCAGGCATTGTTTTTGTCTCTCTGGAAGCCCTACCCCTTGTTCTAATAACAACATTCACCTTTTGTGCTTGGGAATTTAGTTCCTGACTTCACCACTCCATCTAGTGGAACTTAGTTCCTGACTTCACCTTTTCCACCATCACAAACCAGGTTGCCCGGGTGTCGTACCCAAAGATTGTTCTACAGTAGGCACCTGAGTTAAACAGGTTTGACTGGCACTCCTTTTTGGATGAAGACAGATCCTGAGAGAGAAAATCTTGAGACCTTGTGAAGACAGAGTCTGCCCAAGAGTGGAGCTAACAGGGAGTTAAAAAGGACAGAGAGAGGGAGAGGCAGACAGCAGGCAAGAGAGAGAGAGACACACAGACACACACACAGAGAGAGAGAGAGAGAGGAGAGAGATGTTGCTTGAACTCTTTGAGTCCAGGCCACCCAAAGTTCACATGCTTGACTTCCCCCATTATTTGAGCCAGTGATTTTTTTTTTTTTTTTTTTTTTTGGAGATGGAGTCTCGCTCTGTCGCCCAGGCTGGAGTGCAGTGGCGCGATCTCAGCTCACTACAAGCTCCGCCTCCCGGGTTCACGCCATTCTCCTGCCTCAGCCTCCCGAGCAGCTGGGATTACAGGTGCCCACCACACGCCCGGCTAGTTTTTTGTATTTTTAGTAGAGACGGGGTTTCACTGTGTTAGCCAGGATGGTCTCGATCTCCTGACCTCATGATCCGCCCGCCTCGGCCTCCCAAAGTGCTGGGATTACAGGAATGAGCCACTGCGCCCGGCTGAGCCAGTGATTTTTAGTTTAAAAGAATCTCGGTTGGCTTTCTTTTATTTGCAACTGAAACTATCTTTTATTTATTTATTTATTTTTAGAAACTGGGTTTCACTCTGTCGCCCAGGGGGAATGCAGTGGCATGATCATAGCTCACCGCAGCCTCGATTTCTTGGGCTCAAGGAATCCTCCTGTCTCAGTCTCCTGAGTAGCTGGGACTGCACCATGCTTAGCTAATTTTTTAAAAAAATTTTTTGTAAACATGGGTCTCACTAAGCTGCCCAGGCTGGTCTCAAACTCCTGGGCTCAAGTGATCCTTCCACCTTTGCCTCCCAAAGTGTTTGGATTACAGGTGTGAGCCACCATGCCTGGCCGATAAGAGTCTTTTTATTTTTATTTTCTTTTTCTGAGACGGAGTTTTGCTCTGTCACCCAGGCTTGAGTGCAATGGTGTGATCTCGGCTCACCGCAACCTCTGCCTCCGGGGTTCAAGCAATTCTCCTGCCTCGGCCTCCCAAGTAGCTGGGATTACAGGCGCCCACCACCATGACCAACTAACTTTTTTTTTTCTTTGTATTTTTAGTAGAGATGGGATTTCACCATGTTGGCCAGGCTGGTCTTGAACTCCTGACCTCGTGATCCATCCGCCTCAGCCTCCCAAAGTGTTGGGATTACAGGGCCAAGAGTCTTGATGGATACCCTTGATATCCCCAATGTGGGTAGTGATTTGAGTCTAGGAATGAATGTGTCAACAGCAAGACTCCCACCCCCTGCATTTGGTTCTTGCTTCATGAAGATGTGGCGCTCTAGCAGCAGCACATACTCAGCAATGTCTCCAGGTAAAAAAAATAACCAGAAGATAACTGAGGCTAGGAACTGGTTAGCCTTGTGTTTCATTCATTCACTTCCAGTGCTTACTAATGTGTTGAGTTTTGTACTGCATATTGTCATGGATGACGTTGTTTAATCCTCATAACAACTATATGAGGTAGATTGTATCATGATTCCCCTTTCACAGATGGAGAAAGTGAGGTTCTCTATATTTACTCAAGTGCCTCACTCAAGTGAGTGCATGCTGGGGAAGGATTTTAAGCCAGGCTTGTCCCGGGTGCAGAGCTGGAGGTCTTAACCAGCTCTGTTTTAGTGTGTTTATACAAAACAGCTCTCTGGGTCTCTATTTTTTTTTGTTGAGACAGAGTCTCGCTCTGTTGCCCAGGCTGGAGTGTAATGGTACGATCTCAGCTCACTGCAACCTCCGCCTCCTGGGTTCAAGTGATTCTCCTGCCTCAGCCTCCCGAGTAGCTGGGATTACAGGTGCCCGCCACCGCGCCCAGCTAATTTTTTTTTTATTTTTGTATTTTTAGTAGAGACGAGGTTTCACCATGTTGGCCAGGCTGGTCTTGAACTCCTGACCTCAAGTGATCCACCCACCTCAACCTCCCAAAGTGCTGGGACTACAGGCATGAGCCACCGTGCCCAGCTGGGTCTCTATTTTGTGTTTCAGAATCTCATTGCTTCCTACAGGTTTGCTGCGAAGGGTCCCCAAACAGAAGAAAAATTCCTTTTTGTCTGAAGTTCCAAATCTCTTTGAAAACTGTCCTCTGTCTCACCACTGGCTACTGACCTCAGCTCCTTAACCTCCTATGTCTACCCAAGGAGAAAGGTTTTATTTCAGGAAATTCACCGCACAGGAGGACTGGGAACAGATGGCGTTGATGACATATTGTACCTTTTTCATTTAGATGGGCAGGAGAGAACCATCGTGCGCGGCCAGGTGATGGGGCAGCTCTCCCCATCCAGGTGTGCACTTGATGGCCCGACAGGAACGCTGTGACTTCAGCGGGGAGGACTGCACTGGGAACCTTGGATTTGGCTGCAAAATTCCTTCTGACCTTCCACTGAGCCCAGAAGTTTCTGTATCTAAATATGACCATCATCACCCAGCCTTTTCTTGGGATGGATGAGGAAAATAAGGCTCAGAGAGGTTAACCAACTTTCCCGGGGTCACACAGCTAGTTGGCACAGAATCCACACCTCTTCCCCAGGGGGCTTCCTGGGGCTGCGTGGCTTGTGTCACCATCCTTGCCACTTGTTTCTTTTGTCCATCATATGGAAGTGCTGAGTGATTCAGAGGAGCTCTGCCTCGTCTTTCACAGAAACTATTTATTCCCCAGTTGGTGATTTCGCTTTACTTGCCTCTCCCGTGCCTGTTGTCAGAATGTCTAGAAAAATCTGACAGCTGGTATTCCATTTAGGGACAACACTTGGGGGATGTGTCTTGATAGGGCGCACACACAGATCTTGCTGCGCTTCTACTCAACTTCCAAATATAATATGCTTTCGTCGGTGATGAAATGGAAAATGAGTATGGGTGATGAAACACCATTTTGTATGAAGACTTGGAAATGCCTAAGCCCACGTGAATGACCCAGGGTGACCAATGAAGACGCCAGGGCAGGGCATTGACAGGTAGACCCAGGTTACAATTCTTTTTCTTTTGTTTTGATTCAGCAATTAAAAAAAATTAGTATTTTAAGTTCTATGATACATATGCAGAAGGTGCAGGTTTGTTACATAGGTAAACGTGTGCCATGGTGGTTTGCTGCACTTATCAACCCATTACCTAGGTATTAAGCCCCGCATGCATTAGCTATTTATCATGATGCTCTCCCTCCCATTGCCCCCTGACAGGCCCTGGTGTGTGATGTTCCCCTCCCTGTGTCCATCTGTTCTCATTGTTCAGCTCCCACTTATAAGTGAGAACATGTGGTGTTTGGTTTGCTGTTCCTGTGTTAGTTTGCTGAGGATGATGGCTTCCAGCTTCATCTATGCCCCTGCAAAAGACATGATCTCATTCCTTTTAATGGCTGCATAGTATTCCATGGTGTATATGTACCACATTTTCTTTATCCAGTTGAAATTCTTTTTATAAAAACATTGAGACAGGATCTCCCTCCGTCACTCAGGCTGGAATGAAGTGGCATGATTGTGGCTTACTGCAGCCTCAACCTCCCAGGCTCAAGTGATCCTCCCACCTCAGTCTCCTGAGTAGCTGGGACTACAGGTGCCTGCCACCACGCCTGGTTATCTATCTATCTATCTATCTATCTATCTATCTATCTATCTATCTATCATTTATCTATTATCTATCTATCATTTATCTATCATCTATTATCTATCTATCATCTATCTATGTATCTATCTATCATCTATCTACCTATCAATTATCTATCTATCTATCTATCTATCTATCTATCTATCATCTATCTACCTGTCAATTATCTATCTATCTATCTATCTATCTATCTATCTATCTATCTACCTACCTACCTACATACCTACCTACCTACCTACCTATCTATCTATCTAGACAGGGTTTTGCCATGTTGCCCAGGTTGCAGGTTAAAATTCTTAGCCACTATTTGACTTGGGAAAAATGACTTCACTTTGTGGAGCCTCAGTTTCCTCATTTACATGAAAATGGCAACAGAACTTGTCTCTCAGGGCCATGCAGAGGGGTCAATGCAATGTGTTAATATTAGGTTGGTGCAGAAGTAATTGTGGTTTTTGCCATTAAAACTCTTGCCATTGCTGGGCATGGTGGCTCACGCCTATAATCCCAGCACTTTGGGAGGCTGAGGCAGGCAGATCACCTGAGGTCAGGAGTTTGAGACCAGCCTGGCCAACATGGTGAAACCCCGTCTCTACTAAAAATACAAAAATTAGCTGGGTGTGGTGGCGGGCGCCTGTAATCCCAGATACTCAGGAGGCGGAGGCATGAGAATTGCTTGAACCCAGGAGATGGACGTTGCAGTGAATTGAGATCACACCACTTCACTCCAGCCTGGGCGACAGAGCAAGACTGTGTCTAAAAGAAAAGAAAAAAGAAAAAGAAAATAATTGCCATTCCTTTTAATGGCAAAAATCGCAATTACTTGTGCACCAACCTAATAAATGACCAGCACTTGGCAGGCATGCGTGACAGTTCTCTTCCACCCTCTTCCTCCTGGACTGCATCCATATGGATTAAACAGTAAACATCCTGGAAGCAAGCATTATCAACCTTAATAGATAGTATCATGTGTCATGGGAATACTTAATAAGAATCTGGTGACCGGCAAATAGATGATTTAATCACAAAGACCACTGAATTCCATAGATGCCAGCAACTGGAACCAAATAATAAGATATAAATTCGTCTCAGTGTCATTGAGCTTATGATCTGTAAAATCAAGAATGTCTGGTGCCTAGAATGGGTGGAACTGAGGCAAAACATCTTTAAAAACTCCCTTATTCAGCATGAATGGTGAATAAGTACTTTCAGTAAACACATACTTAAATGTCCAACCTGTTATGGGGATATGGGCTTGGTAAGTTCTTTATTCAGAGTTGGGGTCTTGCTCTGCTGCCCAGGCTGAAGTGCATTGGTGCAATCATAGCTCACTGCAGCCTCGAACCCCTGACCTCAGGTGATCCCTCCACCTCATCCTCCCGAATAGCTGAGGCTACAGGCATGCGCCACCATGCCTGGCTAATTAAAAAATGTTTCTTTTTGTAAGGAAGAGGTCTTGCTATGTTGCAAGGCTATGGTAATTTTTCCAAAAAATTAAGACACAAAGATTGACAAGTAACACAAAAGTATATCAAGCTGGGCACGGGGGCTCACGCCTGTAATCTCAGCAATTTGGGAGGCTGAGGATGGGAAATCACTTGAGGTCAGGAGTTTGAGACCAGCCTGGCCAACATGGTGAAATCTTGTCTGTACTAAAACACAGAAATTGGCTGGGCATGGTGGCACATGCCTGTAAGTCCAGCTACTCAGGAGCCTGAGGCAGGAGAATTGCTTGAACCCAGGAGATGGAGGTTGCAGTGAGCTGAGATCACGCCACTGCATTCCAGCCTGGGTGACAGAGCAAGACCCTGTCTCAAAATAAAGGAAGGACGGGAGGGAAGGAAGGAAGGAAGGAAGGAAAGAAGGAAGGAAAAAAAGAGAGAAAGAAAAAAGTATATCAAGCATATTTTATCGTAATTAGGGGATTCAGAGATCTGAGAGACTGGGAGTGCATGAAAGTCATGCTTTTAACCAAATATTCTCATGAGTCTGGGGACATATAAAGTTCTAATAGTATGTAATGCCAGAGAGTTCCTGAATCCAGAGGGGCAAAATGAATTCATATGCACAAAGCACCCAGCACCACGGATGGAATGTGGTCAGCACTTGACTCAGTTTGAGTGATTTTCCATCTGGAAGCCAGGTGTGATTGATGGAAAGGTCGACGGCAGACCCCTGAGCTAAGGTCTTCTAGCCTCCTCCCTGCCTTCAAAAGGGTTTCTGTAGGGAACTCCTTTTGGTGCTCTAGGAAAATTAGTTCTATATGCAATGTGAGCCCCTCACACAGGGTTTTCTGGAGAGGTCAGGAAGACTTCCCTTCTTTTTTTTGGACAGTCTTACTCTGTTGCCCAGGCGGGAGTGCAGTGGCACGATCTCGGCTCACTGTAACCTCTGCCTCCCGGGTTCAAGCTATTCTCCTGCCTCCGCCTCCTGAGTAGCTGGGATTACAGGCACCTACCACCACACCCAGCTAATTTTTGTATTTTTAGTAGAGACAGGGTTTTGCCGTGTTAGCCAGGCTGGCCTTGAACTCCTGACCTCAGGTGATCCTCCCACCTCAGCCTCCCAAAGTGCTGGGATTACAGGAAGGAACCACTGCACCCAGTCAGGCTTGCCCACTATCCAGCTTGGAGTTTCATCCCATTTCTTCTTGTCCCTTCCTTGGGAGACAATGAAAAAGTTGTTACTTCCGTGTGACTGCAGGGTTCTCACACCACAAAGATAAGGCAGACTGGCTTATTGGAGGGGCTGTGTATTTGTGTGTATGTGTGTGTGTGTGTGTCTGTTGTTTGTGTTGACCTAAAAATTAAACAAGTAAAGATAACAAAATCAAACCAAAACTAAAACCTTTCCCATCAAAAGTGCCACAATCTTTGGGGTCTTATCTTTTTCTTTATTCTTTATTCTTCCATTCATGTAGAAGGAACAGTCAATATTGCTGACTTAATGAAGGCCATCTGAGCACCTTAGTAAAATTATCAGACCCAAAATTCAGACAAATGAAAAATAGAATCATTGCTATAACATGGGCCAGCCACCGTGGCTCACACCTATAATCTCAGTCCTTTGGGAGGCTGAGGTGGGATGATCACTTGAAGCCATGAGTTCAAGAACAGGCTGGGTGACACAGCAAGACCCTGTTTCTACAAAAGTAAAAAAATTAGCCTGGCATGGTGGCACACGACTGTAGTCCCAGCTACTCAGCAGGCCGAAGCAGGAGGATTGTGTGAACCTGTGAATTCCAGGCTCTAGTGAGCTGTGGTTGTGCCACTGCATTCCAGCCTGGGTGACAGAGCAGGACTCTCTTTATTTTATTAAAATAAATAAATAAATAGGCCGGGTGCGGTGGCTCATGCCTGTAATCCTAGCATTTTGGGAGGCCGAGGTGGGCGGATCACGAGGTCAGGAGATCAAGATCATTCTGGCTAACACGGTGAAACCCCGTCTCCACTAAAAATACAAAAAATTAGCTGAGCATGGTGGTGGACGCCTGTAGTCCCAGATACTTGGGAGGCTGAGGCAGGAGAATGGTGTGAACCGAGGAGGTGGAGCTTGCAGTGAGCCGAGATCACGCCACTGCACTCCAGCCTGGGTGACAGAGCGAGACTCTGTCTCAAAAATAAAACAAAAACAAACAAACAAACAAACAAACAAATTGACTGGGTGTGGTGGCTCATGCCTGTATTTCCAGCACTTTGGGAGGCCAGGGTGGGAGGATCTCTTGATGTCAGGAGTTCGAGACCAGCCTGGCCAACATGGCAAAACCGCCATCTCTACTAAAAATACAAAAATTAGCTGGGTGTGGTGGCACATTTCTGTAATCCCAGCACTTTGGGAGGCTGAGGTGGGAGGATCACTTGAGGTAAGGAGTTCAAGACCAGCCTGGCCAACATGGCAAAACCCCGCCTCTACTAAAAATACAAAAATTAGCAGGACGTGGTGGTACATGCCTGTAATCCCAACTACTCAGAAGGCTGGGGCAGGAGAATCGCTTTAACCCAGGAGGCAGAGGTTGCAGTGAGCCAAGACCGTGCCATTGCACTGGGCAACAAGAGCGAAACTCCGTATCAAAAAAATATATAAATAAAATAAAAGGATGCTGATGGCATTTTCAAGTCCTCCTATTAATTTCGAATCGAGTCGTTGTCCCTTGTGCTGCCCGCAGCAGCATTTTGAAACCTTTTCCACGCTCCAGATCTCAATCCCACCTCCAACTCTGCTGAGCTCCCAGCCCTCTGATGTGGGATTCTTTAAATTCCATCTCTGCCACAAAATGTCTGTTTCTTTGCCCATCTCCTAGTTTCTGGTGAAGAGGCAGATGTGCTGTTCCAACTTCTGATGGCAAAGACCTTCCTAATTGGTGTGATTACCTGTTAGATCTAATGAGAGCAGCAGGAAAAAACTTCCTAGGGATGAGGGGTTAGCAAGAGTAGAGAAGACCTGAGTGGGTGCGCTCTGGGGCAGAGGGAAGAGGCCCAGCCCATTCCTTTCCCTCTCATTGGTCGTGTGGGGTTGCAAGGAGGATTCAGTTTAATGACAAAAGAATTTCATCACTTGGAAGAAATAAAGGAAACCACCTTGGCCCTTCACAGTTAGGTGCTAGATTGATCAAGACTTGGGATGGAAGGAGCAGACAGAGTGAGTCAGGGATCTGAGATTGAACCGTTCTGCCCCTGTAAACCTTAGGAAATTAATCAAGGAAGAAGGGCAGGAGAGAAACAAAAATAAACCAAATTTGCCACACACTCAGCGTTGATCATGAGGCCAGCTTGTTTTCCAACTCGCTTCCTCATAGGCGTTTGCTGCCTATTGCCCCAGAATCACATCGACCGTATTATAAGATTATAGTTCTTAATAAGGTAATGATTTATATTCCTTTGGGATATAAATATACCTAGTAACGGGATATACCTAGTAACGGGATTTCTGGGTTGAATGGTATTTCTGGTCCTAGATCTTTGAGGAATTGCCACACCATCTTCTGATAGATTGAATAAAGAAAATGTGGTACATATACACCATGGAATACTATGCAACCATAACAAGGAACGAGATCATGTCCTTGCAGGGACATGGATGGAGCTGGAACCCATCATCCTCAGCAAACTAACACAGGAACAGAAAACCAAACACTGAATGTTCTCACTCATAAGTGGAAACTGAACAGTGAGAACATATGTTGGGGGTGGGTGATGGGGAGGAGAGCATCAGGAAAAATAACTAATGCATGCTGGCTTAATGCCCAGGTAATGGGTTGATAGGTGCTGCAAACCACCATGGCACACATTTAAATGTAACAAACCTGCACATCCTGCACATGTATCCCAGAACTTAAAAAATTAAAATTAATGAAAAAGTAAGCGAGGCGTGCGCACACTACACACACATGATTATAGTTCCTCCCTTTTTTGAGACAGAGTTTTCACTCTTGTTGCCTAGGCTGGAGTGCAATGGCACGATGTTGGCTCACTGCAACCTCTGCCTCTGGGGCTCAAGCAGTTCTCCTGTCTCAGCCTCCCGAGTAGCTGGGATTCCACGCACATGCCACCACGCCCGGCTAATTTTTGTATTTTTAGTAGAGATGGGGTTTCATCATATTGGTCAGGCTGGTCTCGAACTCCTGACCTCAGTTTATCCACCTGCGTTGGCCTCCCAAAGGGCTGGGATTACAGACGTGAGCCACTATAGTTACCCTTAATTGCCCTATTGATAACAACTTGAACAGTATAGAACATTAAGTTTTCCCTTTGAGATATTCTTTAGGTTCTGCATATCAATGAGACTACTGATGTCAGCTGGTCTGAAGGACCCCATGGGGAGCTGACTTACCAAAGAATGCAGTTTCCACATCCTGATGGTTTCATCAAATCAACAACCCTAATTTTTCAGTCTCTTGCCCTTCACAATCCCCTTAAAAACCCTAGCTCAACACTCCTCAAGGAATGGATTTGAGGGTTCCTCCTGTCTCCTTGCTCAGCTACCCTACTGTCATTAAACTGTTTCTCTGCTGCAAACCCTGCTGTCTCAGTGTATTGGTCTATTACTGAACAGTGGGCATAAGAACCTGGTGGTCCTGTAACAAGATGTCAGCAAGGGCATGGTTGACGTAGCTGGATAAAAGGCATGCAGGTTAGGCTAAGGGCAAAAGAGGATAGGGAGGAGTTGACAGTTTGGGAGAGATGGGGAGGCCCCAAAGGGCTCAAGGCTGGGCGGAGGAGAGGGAGATTTAGGAGGTGAAAGTAATGCAACTGTGCAATCAGGTCTTGATAGAAGAAGGGAAAGGTTCAAAATGCTAACAGGCCCCTGTTTGTGGATATGGGAGCAATATGGAAGTGAAGGGTCTCAGGTGAGTCACAGGGTCTCAGACAAACTCCTCTAGTCCTAGGATGCTGAGCAGGTGCACTCAGGGCTTCAATATTCTCTTCCTAGACACCTCTGCCCAAAATGCAATCAAGGAGGCTCTTTCTTGCATGTAGAAAGGCCTGTGAGCATTAAATATATTCACCCATGACTTTGATCATGCTTGATTCTTAAAACTAAACATAAATCAATGAGCTTGTGTCTGGGGGACAAAAAACCCTGACATAATGTTTTAAAGAAGTTTCTCTGAGATAAAAATATGCAAAAGGGATTATGTAATGAAGGTCCCAGAGGTCATACAAGAATGCAACGTGCAAATTACAAAATAACAGCTTTTTAAAATGAAATAAGATAACGCATTTTAAACCACTTAGTGCAGTACCTGGACTAATAGGCTCACACCTGTAATCCCAGCACTTTGGGAGGCTGAGGAGGGGGAATCACTTGAGGTCAGGAGTTCAAGAGCAGCCTGGCCAACATGGTGAAACCCTGTCTCTACTAAAAATACAAAAATTAGTCTGAGTGTGGTGGCTCATGCCTGTAATCCCAGTATTTTGGGAGGCCGAGGCGGGTGGATCACGAGGTCAGGAGATTGTGACCATCCTGGCTAACATGGTGAAAATCTGTCCCTACTAAAAATACAAAAATTAGCCGGGCGTGGTGGCGGGCGCCTGTAGTCTCATCTACTCGGGAAGCTGAGGCAGGAAGATTGCTTGAACCCAGGAAGCAGAGGTTGCAGTGAGCCAAGATCGTGCCGCTGCACTCCAGCCTGGGTGACAGAGTAAGACTCTGTCTCAAAAACAAACAAAACTAAACAAAACAAAAATATTACCATAGTTATTGGTTAGGTGATGGTTAGGTACCTAACCATGGTTAGATAATACCATAATTATTACCATAATTATTATGTTTATTAAATATTATGGTAATAATTATTAATAAACATTAATAATTATTTTATAACAATCAATAGCATTATTACTAAACATAATTATTAATAATTGCATTATTATTGATAAATATTATAATTGCTATTAATGATCATTCATTCTATAGTAATCATATTACATTAATTATAAATAAGCTATTGACAAATCATTAAAGGAAACCCACCAAGGCTTCTGTTTGGTAGCCCCTTTGTCAGGCATTTATTTTATTAATGTATAAGGTTTTGAGAAATAAAAAGGCCTTACTTAGAATTTAGATTATTTCCCAGTATAGCCTGACCTTTCCCAAATTACTAAGATCTATGACATTTCCCTGAACAAAACACTGATCCACCAACAAAGGCTGTTCTGGAAAATGAGATGATACCCAAAAATACCCTTCTCCACCCATCTCAAGAGTGCTCACTAGCAGTAGAGGGCTTGAGTCCCACATACTTTCATTGTGTGGGGCTCACATCGTCTGTCAGCCTGGAGCGAGATGGATTGGGAAGGCCAGGTCTGCTGTTTTCCCGTTTCAGTTCCCAATCTCTTCCCTCCTCATCCCTCCTAACCCTCGCAAGACCCCTGCATGTCCTGCTGGAAATGGCCTTGGCTGTGACCACCCCATCCTACCCTTATAAGATCAGTGTGACTCCCACTTCAGATACAGTCGTTGATGCTATCACCCCATTGTCACAGCAAGGAGACCAAGGCAGCTTCAGGACCACAGCTGGGTTTTGTTTGATGCATGTGGCATTTTTGCAGTGTTTGAATTTGAGTGACTCCAGAAGAGATCATCACTTTCTGCTTTGCAGCAGTCTCCACTACTCCCTCTCTCCCACTGCTTGCAACCTTGGAGTATAGGCCATCTCCTGTTCCCTCCTGTCATGGCATTTAACGCTGGCTCCATAATGCAGCAGTTCAGCCAAGACAGGACTGATGGGAGCCTGGGTTTGCATGGACAGTTCTGGTGCCTGGGACCAGCTCAGCCCCAAGCACACTAGCCTCACTCCATAGCCCTCACTGGCTCTAAGGGAGACAGCTACAAGACCAGGCAACCAAATATATCCTTCTGGCATCTATGTGACAGCTTCCAAACTATGTATACTGACTTATTTAAATGTTCAAAAAAATAATAAAAGAAAAAACAATTTGACCTCCTTAAGAAATGTCAGCATTGAAGAGAAAAGTCGCTGACAACCTGCTATATGCTTTAATGTAATTAAAATTTTTTTCCTATACATCAGGGCTATTAAAGCCACTCTGATTTTCAAAATTGAAAAGAAGGATTAAATCCTTTAGCTTCTCAGGAATTCTCTACCGATTAGGAGATTCAGTAGGCTCTTTTTTTTTTTCTTTAAATTTGCTTTCATGAATAAAAAAATATATAACCTTTCATGGGTCTCTTTTTTGGCCTCCAGAGAACCTTACTTCTTCTGTAACTACTTGGTTAAGTTCATGAGACGACTCTGTACCTGCTGTTTTTTTCTTTTTTTTCTTTTTTTTGGCCAGTGCATTTGGGAACATACAGGTCATCCATTCCTAAGAATTCTGCGAAGTAGATGTAATCACCCTGATGTTTATAGATGAGGAAACACAGAGAAGGTCCATCCTTTGCCTGAGCTCACACAACGGACTCTACCCAAGTTTGCTGGACAGCCAAAATAGGCTCTTTGCACCGCCCCATACAGCCACCACCAAGGAAAGGCAAACGGCACAAAACCACACATGCACTCACACACAGACCTCAGAGAGCCTTGAGAGAAAGGACAGGGTCAGGGGAGATTCTCCAAAAAATGCAGAATTTGGAGGAAAAAGGCAGAGAAAATGAAGCCCACCACATCTTAGCAAAAAAGATCTTTAACCTCAGTCCTGAATTTTTGGCTTCGGTACAAGGCCACATCAGCCCAGAAGCCTGTGTGTAAACACATTTTTCATATAGAGAATGTGGTGCATTGGCCTGTCCCGGACTGGGGAGGGGACGATGGAGGGGCACCTACCTCCTTCGAACTCTGTTTGGCAGTTCCCCGAGGTCTCATTCAGGCTCTCTTCCTCGTTGATAATGATGTTCTCAATGTCCTTCATCGTTAGGTGGTCTCGGAAGGCATGATAGAGAATGTGCTTCAACTCTTCCAGAGTTATCCTTTGCATGTCAAACTGTGGAGATAAAGAGTAGTGAGATGGTCAGAGCATGCGGAGATGGGAAGTCAGCTTGGGCCATGACAGGCAAGACCCACAGCTGCTCTGCAGGAGCTTGTCTCAGCGTTTCAGGATATCAGTTTTCCATCCTGTTCAGCTCCAAGTATACTCGTGAACTTGCAGGGACTTATTGGGATGGTGGAGAGTGGAACATATTCCCTTCACTTTAGATTCTTCGAGGAAAAAAAAAGCCACCTGCCAGTCTGGTTTCCTATTCACCCGGCCATCTGCTGCCAACCCTGCGTATCTCGTGTACTTTAGAATGGTGAAACTATTCACATAATGCATACGTCTCTAAACATTTTATAATTTACCAATACTCTGGCAATTCCCATATTGGTTTAAGTATGTATCTTTTTGTTTTTTTTTGAGATGGAACCTTGCTCTGTCACCCAGGCAGGAGTACAGCAGCGAGATCTCGGCTCACTGTAACTTCTGCCTCCTGGGTTCAAGCAATTCTCCTGCCTCAGCCTCCTTAGTAGCTGGAATTACTGGCACCCGCCACCACACTCAGCCGATTTTTTTGTATTTTTAGTAGAGACGAGGTTTCACCATGTTGGCCATGCTGGTTTTGAACTCCTGACCTCAAGTGATCTGGCTGCCTTGGCCTCCCAAAGTGCTAGGATTACAGGCCTGTAATTAGGCACTGTAATTAGGACTGTAACAGCACTGTAATTAGGCCACCACACCTGGCCTAATTATGTATCTTTTTTTTAAAAAAATATAGAGACAGAGTCTTGCCCTGTCACCCAGGCTGGAGTCCAGTGGCGTGATCACAGCTCATTGCAGGCTTGAACACCTGGGCTGAAGCCGTTCTCCTGCCTCAGCCTCCCAAGTAGCTGGGATTACAGGCATGAGCCACTGTGCCCGTCTAATATTTATAATTTTTTTTGTAGGGACAAGGTCTTGCTATGTTTCCCAGGCTGGTCTCAAACTCCTAGCCTAAAGTCCTCCTCCTGTCTTGGCCTCCTGAAAGTGCTGGGATTACAGGTGTAAGCCACTGTGTCTGGCCACGAATCTTGTTCTAACAAGATAAAAACACAAGTTCAAAGTCATGTTCATGAAGAAAAGCTGCTGAAGGAGAGGTGCAGAATTCCTGATTACATCCTTAGTCGCCCCCTCGGAAAGAAAAGACTGTACTCTTCCACTCCATTTATATTAGGTTTAATAGTGTCACTTCTTTCTTTCTTTTTTTTTTTTCCCGAGATGGGCCCCGCCCCATCTTGCAGGCTGAGTCCAGTGGCACGACTCGCTCACTGCAACTCTACTTTCCAGGTCTGCCACCTCAGCCTCCCGAGTAGCTGGATTACAGGTGTGCACACCACACCCAGCTAATTTTTGCATTTTTTAGTAGAGATGGGGGTTTTGCCATGTTGGCCAAACTGGTCTCCAACTCCTGACCTCAGATGATCCACCTGCCTCGGCCTCCCAAAGTGCTGGGATTACAGGCGTTGGCCACCATGCCTGGCTGGTAGTGTCACTTTCCTGGCCAATGCAATGTGAGTAGAAGTCACATCTACCACATCTAATTCACAGCTTTATGAATCATTGTGTGGTTCTAACATTTGTTGTTTTCCTCTGCTATGAGAATTGCACGCCCCAGATAGGGGCTGTTCCTTCAGGCTGGGTCTCAGAATGAGGATAAAGTGGGGAACATCTGCAGCTGAATCACAATGGACAGCTCACATCAGGAATACCCTGTGTTGTTATGAGCCGTTGAGATGTGGGGCTTGTTTGCTACCGCAGCGTAACTTAGACCATTGTTGGTCTATGTCAAAAATAGAGAAATCGGTAAATAAAACCAAGAGGCTACCATAACCAAAATTCTAAAATACAATGTACTGGTTCCAGAGCCAGGCAGTGAAAAATAAGAAAACCGTGACCGGAGGCTGGAAAGACAGAGATCCCTGTTATATAATAGCCAAACATTTGGTAAAACTGTTGCCTGTGATACCTTGGATGACAGGTAGATATTGAATCCAAGTTCTGTGGCTTTAGGTAAAAAGTTTGCGAAACAGAATGCCGTGACTCACAACTGAAATTAGTTGCATCCAACAGAGCACTACAAGAAAGAGATGAGCTCAGGAAAGAATTGGTTGATTTGCAAACCAAAAATAAAAACAATCCAGAAATTCCTGGTGTTGCAGCATTGAAAGAAGCAATTGTTTCTTTTTTTCTCGTAATGATCTGTTATCTTCCTATCCCCACATTTCTCAAAGCCCCCTTTTCTATTTCTATTTCTTTTCTATTTCTAGTTCTATTTTTTCAGAGACAAGGTGTCGCTCTGTGGTCCAGGCTGATTTGCAGTGGTGTGATCATAGCTCACTGCAACTTCAAACTTCTGGGCTCAAGTGATCCTCCTGCCTCAGCCTCCTGAGTAGTTAGGACTACAGACATGCAGCACCATGTCCAGCTATTTAATTTATTATTATTATTATTATTATTATTATTATTATTATTAGAGCTGGAGTCTTGCTCTGTCACCCAGGCTGGAGTACAGTGGTGCAATCTTGGCTCACTGCAACCTCCACCTCCCAGGTTCAAGTGATCCTCCTGCCTCAGCCTCCCAAGAATTACAGGGATTACAGGCACATACCACCACACCCAGCTAATTTTTGTATTTTTAGTAGAGACAGTGTCTCGCTATGTTGCCCGCCTCAGACTCCCAAGAAACTGGGATTATAGATGTGTGACACCACACCTGGCTAATTTTTGTATTTTTAGTGGAGACGGGGTTTCACCATGTTGGCCAGGCTGGTCTCAGACTCTTGGCCTCAAGCAATACTCTGACTTCAGCCCCCGAAGTGCTGAGATTACAGGCGCTGCACCAGGAACAATTGTTTCTCATCTCCAACTAGTAAGAGCTAAAATAAAGAAATGCTTTAAGTAATAATACAGCCCTATTAAAACAAATCAATGCCTCTTTAAAAAATCTCTGGATGTGTTAAGTGACTCTCCTAGGAAGCCTGTTATTAAGTTTAGAGAGAGGTATGTCTCAAAAATAATTGTGGATGTGTTTATTAGCATAAACTGATTGGAGCCAGATAAAAATATAACTAAGTCCTTGAGAGCTGTACTGGACAAGAGCCAACACTCTTGGATTAAAAGACACTATAACTGTTCCAAACTTTAAAAGATCTTTGGGCTTCCCAACCTATGGGTCCAAGCGATTATGAGGATGAGCTACACGGGTCCCAGGAAGGGTGTACTGCCCAATGCCCTCATAGAATCCGTACAAGAACAGTGGAAAAGGACAGCTCCCTGGGAATCTGGGAGAACAATGTCATCCAGGGTCACTTCTAGGAAGCAGAAGCATCTAATTGAAGGAAAACTCCTCACCCCAAGGTTTTTGTCCGCCAGGATTTCAGAATTGCTCTGAGCTTTTGACCGCTATGGGTATCCCCTGTTTTGCTTTCCAGATGGGAATGTTTTTGGTGGTTGGCCTGACCCCGGTCCACCACCGTATTTCGTGTGTGTGTGTGTGTGTGCCGGGTGAGGGTGAGGGGTAATTTGTCTTTTTAGTTTTTATGCTTCCAGACCAAGGAGAGCCACATCCAGATTTGATGAGCATCATGAGATTCTAGAGCTTGAGTCTGGTGTTATAACTGGAAGGGACTTTGGGGGTATCTCCCTTGGGGAGGGGAGGAGTATATTTTGCAGCTGAAGAGAGGCAAAATATTGATGAGCAAGAGTATGGACTGTAACACAGTCTATTATTTCCAACTATAATTGAGCCTGGAAAAACATGAGTTTGAACTGTGTGGGTCCACTTGTATGTGGATTTCCTTCTGCATCTGCCACTCCTGAGACAGCAAGACCAACCCCTCCTCTTCCTCCTCCTCCACCACTCCCCACTCAGGAAGACCATGATGGAAAGACCTTTATGATCCATTTAATCCATTCTCCTCTTTTTATGATTTTTTTGAGACGTAGAGTCTTGCCTTGTCACCCAGGCTGGAGGTGTGGCCGGATTCAGCTCACTGCAGCTCACTTCTCCCTGGAGCCGAGTGCCATTCTCTGCTCTCAGCCTCCCGAGAAGACTACAGGCCCCCACCTCGCTTCAGCTAGTTTTGTCTTTTTAGTAGAGACGGTTCTCACTGTTAGCCAGGATGGCTCCCCAATCTCCTGACCTCATGATCCTCACTGGCCTCCCCCAGTGCTGATTACTGGCTTCACCCGCTGGCCCTCTCTATGATTTTCATAGCTTTTTCTTCTCCTAGCTTACTTTTTATTGTAAGAATGCAGTGTATAATGGCACAAACATACAAATATATGTTAATTCAATTTTTTTCTTTTTTTTTTTTGATACAGAGTCTCGCTTCTGTCTCCCAGGCTGGAGTGAGGATGCAATCTCGGCTCACTGCCAGCCTGGCCCTGGTTCCCCATTCTCCTGCCTCAGCCTCCCGAGGGGAGCTGGGACTACAGGCTTTCACCACACCCGCTAGTTTTTGTATGTTTAGTAGAGATGGAGTTTCACCAAGTTAGCCAGGATGGTCTCTATCTCCTGACCTCGTGATCTGCCCGCTTTGGCCTCCCAAAGTGCTGGGATTACAGGCTAGAGCTACCGTGCCCAGCCTTGAGTTAATCAACTTTTTATAATATTGGTAAGGCTTCCAGTCAACAGTAGGCTATTAGCAATGAAGGTTTTGGGGATTCAAAAACAAAACGGATTTTGATCAGAATGGGTCAGTGCCCTCATCTCTGCTTCTACATGGGCTTCACTAGCCGAGCCTCTGTAGGAGAGGATATCTCCCTGCTCCTGCTGATGTCAGGCTTTGGCCAATCAACTGAGAGCGAAAGTGATAGAAGAAAAGTATGATAGTCCAAGGAGAAGCTTCAAAGCCATTGTGTTTTCTGCCATTTCTCTTTCTCTTCTTTCACAAAACATTTACACCAAAGAGGGGCTGCTGCTTCATTCTAGGTTCTGGAATGACCTAGGAATTCAACCTGAGCAGATCCTCAACCAATCCACAAAGGACGCGGGATCTGAGTGAGAAATAAACGCTTGCTGCTAACTGCTAAGACTCTGTGGTTTCTGCAGTGTAACTGAGTCAGGGATGAACACAAAAATCAGTGTTTTCAGTTACTCTGGACCATGAGGAAGGAAAGTTTTAGACTTTTCCCTCCCTCCCTCCCTCCCTCCTTTCCTTCCTTCCTTCCTTCCTTCCTTCCTTCCTTCCTTCCCCGACTTCCTCCTTCCTTTATTTTCTTGCTTTATCACCCGGCTGGCATAACCATTCCTGCAGCCCCAAACCCCAGATCGGTCTGTTCACCTGGCTGGTCGATCCAGCTCACCGTGCCCTGTTCACTTTATTCTCCTGCTCCTCAGCCTCCTCGGCGCCACCACCTGTTTATTTTGACGTGGTTTCACCGTTATTGTGGATGGTCTTTGATCTCTGACCTCGTGATCCACGATCTCGTCTCCCAGCGGGCTGGGATTACAGGCTTCTTGAGCCATCAGCTCGCCATCTTCTAATCTTCTAGCTGGAACTACAGGTGCGTGACACCAGACCTGGCTAATTTTTTATTTTATTTTATTTTATTTTTTCTTTATAGAGAGAGTCTTGATATGTTGCCCAAGTTGGTCTCAAACTCCTGGCCCCAAGCCATCCTCCTGCCTTACTTGCTTGTTAAACAATTTGTACCTTGCTTTAACTATGTACCCCTGTTCTAACATTAAATTGGGGTACTGAATCTTGCTGTAAAATCTAAATGATTCAAGTTCAAAGCCATTTATACACTTCAGAGCAACTGAAGGAGAGATGTAAAGTGAACTTGTTTTCTGCATTAGAGTTTAACGATCCTAGACAGGAATTTTGACATACACTCAGGGAAAACTCATGGGAACCTGTCTCTTTATATTGGGTAAGGGAGCAAGGTATTGTTCATTTGGCTTTGGGGAGAAGCCTGGCAGAAAGCATGAAGAGGATGATTTACAGATGAGAACACCAAGACCCCCTGCCATGATCAGAGATGAAGAGTGGCAACATCAAGGTCAACAAGGCTTCGAAAATGAGTAATGCTTGAAGAGTGTGGTGCCTGGAAAACCTCTAACCTGTTGAGAGGTTGCTGTCGTTCAGAAATCAGGCCAAAAGATTGGCCAGGAGCAATGAGAAGATAAGGAAAGATACAGATTCTAAAATCTATAGTTCTGGGCCAGGCGTAGTGGCTCACGCCTGTAATCCCAGCACTTTGGGAGGCTCAGGTGGGCAGATCACGAGGTCAGGAGTTCAAGACTAGTCTGACCAACATGGGGAAATCTGTCTCTATTAAAAATACAAAAATTAGCTGGGTGTGGTGATGCGCGTCTGTAATCCCAGCTACTCAGGAGGCTGAGGCAGGAGAATTGCTTGAACCTGGGAGGCAGAGCTTGCAGTAAGCCGAGATTGCACCATTGCATTCCAGCCTGGGCGACAGAGTGAGACTCTGTCTCAAAAGAGAAAAAAAAAAAAAAAAAAAAAACCCCAACAACTATAGTTTTGGAGATCTGGGTCATGTTTTAGTATTAGGGTAAATATTTAGGACATCTAAACAAAATAAGTTGAGTAGCATTCCATGTATCTCCTATATTGTCAGCACCTGTCTTTCAAAAGTTTGAAAAAAATCACTGTAAAACAATGTGGGCCCCATTGTCAACAAGCCTTTCTTCCATGATTGTGAGTCTGTTTTACTTTTCAGTTTTTCTTCAATTTTGGAATGTTGTAGCTTTTTGGAAAGCTACAGACAGAAATTTTTCGTTACTATTAGTATGCAACTATGGACCCTAGTCCTGTAATTTTAAATTTCTTTACATCATTATTACATCCCATTTCTCCTTTGTACTTTTATTGGTTTCTCTCTTCTAGTTATGGTTTTCATCACCTTTTCCTCTCTTTTTTTTTTTTTTTTTTTTGAGACGGAGTCTCGTTCTGTCCCCCAGGCTGGAGTGCAGTGGCGCAATCTCGGCTCACTGCAAGCTCCGCCTCCAGGGTTCACGCCATTCTCTTGCCTCAGCCTGCCGAGTAGCTGGGACTACAGGCACCTGCCACCACGCCCGGCTAATTTTTTGTATTTTTTGTAGAGACGGGGTTTCACCGTGTCAGCCAGGATGGTCTCGATCTCCTGACCTCGTGATCCGCCTGCCTCGGCCTCCCAAAGTGCTGGGATTACAGGCGTGAGCCACCACGCCCGGCCACCTTTTTCTCTTTTTAATGGATCATAGTTAGAGAAGAGAATGTGGCCTGTACATCTGCTATTTTTGGAAACCTAACGAATTTTCCAGTATAGTAGAATCTCTGTGAGGTCAGTTATACAAATATATTTATTTATTTTTATTTATTTATTTATTTATTTTTTATTTTATTGTTTGAGACGGAGTTTCGCTCTGTCGCCCAGGCTGGAGTACAGCGGCGCAATCTTGGCTCACTACAACCTCCGCCTCCCGGGTTCACGCCATTCTCCTGCCTCAGTCTCCCGAGTAGCTGGGATTACAGGTGCCCACCACCATGCCCAGCTAATTTTTGTACTTTTAGTAGAGACAGGGTTTCACCATGTTGGCCAGGATGGTCTCGATCTCCTGAGCTTGTGATCCACCCATCTTGGGCTCTCAAAGTGCTGGGATTACAAGTGTGAACCACCGTGCCTGGCCATATTTATATTTATTAATTACATTATGTAAGCTTATAATTGTAATCTTTTTCTATAAACTTACCTTTTTTTTTTTTTTTTTGGACAACTGGATGTGTCAAGGACCATGAGTAGCATATTGAAGTCTGTGAAGAAAACTTGTTCTCCATAAATTATTCTTATAGTTCAAATATTTGTTAAATGAGGCTATTCTTTAGTGCAAAAAGATTTATACAGTAATCCAACAAATGGTTATTGGGAATGACTCTGCCAGATGCTGTGATGGGAATACAAAAGCGAACAAGACATAAATCCTGTTCTTGAAACCAAGCAAATTAGGGATTTGAATTCAATGTGATACACGCTGTGGGAGGGAAGCCAGGAGTCTTGGCACCACCTGGTGGGGGAAGGGGGGTGGGTCAGAGGGGGCTTTCTGGAGAACATGGCTACTATCAAAGACCTAAAGGAAAAAGAGGCTGACTTTGCCAGGTGAGGGAGGGGAGGGTGGGGAAAGGATAAGGAGGGAAGAGGAGAAGGTCAGGTACAGTAGGGGGCAGCCGTACCAAGGCGTAGAGTTGCAAAAGCTTGACATGTTCATTGACTGACAATATGTTGAGTTATTCTGAGCTTTCGAGTAGCCAGGAGAAGGTGGGAAGGAATAAGGTGAGGGATACGGATGGGGCACTAGTCAGTAAAGGCCTTGTATGATATGGTGAAGAGCTTAATTGTTTTTTGTTTTTATTTTTACATTTTTATTCATTTTGTAGAGATGGGGTCTCACTACGTTGCCCAGGCTGGACTTGAATTCCTATGCTCAAGCGATCCTTGAGCTTCAACTTCCCAAAATGCTGAGATTACAGGCACTTGCCACCATGACAAGCTTATTTTATTTATTTATTTATTTATTTATTTATTCTGAGTTGGAGTCTCACTCTGTTGCCCAGGCTGGAGTGCAGTGGCGTGGTCTCAGCTTACTGCAACCTCCACCTCCCGGGTTGAAGTAATTCTCCTGCCTCAGCCTCCCGAGTAGTTGGCATTACAGGTGTGTACCACCATGTCTGGCTAATTTTTGTATTTTCAGTAGAGACGGGGTTTCACCATATTGGCCAGGCTGGTCTCGAACTCCTGACCTCATGATCCACCCACCTTAGCCTCCCAAAGTGCTGGGATTACAGGCATGAGCCACAGCACCCAGCTGACCAGCTTATTTTTAAAAAATATTTTTGTAAAGACAGGGTCTTGCTATGGCACCCAGGCTGGTCTCAGACTCCCAGGCTCAAGCAATCCTACTTCTTCAGCCTCCTGAGTAGCTGGGACTACAGACATGCACCACCACTTGTTTTTATGTATTTATTTTTATTGCGGTAAAATGTAATAACTAAAAATTTACCTTTTTTTTTGAGATGGAGTCTTGCTCTGTTGCCCAGGCTGGAGTGCAGTGGCAGGATCTCAAAGCTCACTGGCTCACGCCTTCCAGGTTCACCTGTTCTCCTGCACTCAGCCTCCGGTAGCTGGGACCACAGAGGCAGCCCGCCACCCGCGCCTGGCTATTTTTTTGTATCCCTAGTACAGACAAGCAGGATGGAATCAATCTCCTGACCTGGTACGTCTGCCCACCTCGGCCTCCCAAAGTACTGGGATTGGGCATGAGCCACTCATGACCCTATTTTATATTTTTTTGAGACAGGTTTCACTCTGCCCGCTCTCCCCAGCTGGAGTGCAGTGGCATGATCTTGGCTCCTGCAACCTCCACCTTCCAGTTTCAAGTGATTCTCCTGCCTCAGCCTCCTGGGTAGCTGAGATTACAGGCACCTGTCACCCGCGTCAAAGCTAATTCTTGTATTTTTTAGTAGGAACAGGGTTTCTGCCATGTTGGCCAGGCTGGTCTCCAGACTCCTGACCTCAAGTGATCTGCATGCCTTGGCCTCCCAAAGTGTTGGGATTTGTAGGCTGATGACCATGCCCGGCCCATTTTATTCATTTGGGCAGGTGTGGTTCTGGCGTGGTGCTTTTCACATTGTCCTTACAACCATCACCATTATTTCTCTCTAGAAGTCCTTTGTCTTTAGACTGAGCTTTGTACTATTAGTAGTATCATTAAACACTATCTCCCCATTCCTCCCTCACTACAAACCCAACAACCACCATTCTATTTTTTTTGCTCTGTAATGCTGACTTTTTAGGTACCTTATATATGGTGGAATCGTTTGATGTTGTCTTTTTTTTTTTTTGAGACAGAGTCTTGCACTGCTGTCACCCCAGGCTGGAGTGCAGTGGCGCAATCTCATTCCTGTCGCCTCCTGGGACTGCATGCCATTCCTCACCCCTCAGCCTCCTGAGTAGCTGGGACTACAGGTGCCTACCACCATGCCCAGCTAATTTTTGTATTTTTAGTAAGAGGCGGGGGTTTCACCATGTTAGCCAAGGATGGTCTCAATCTCCTGACCTCGCTGATGTGCCTGCCTTGGCCTCCCAAAGTGCTGGGATTTGAGCCACCATGCCTGGCTGATATTTGTCTTTTTGTGATTGGTTTATTTCACTTAGATAACGCCCTCAAGGTTCATCCATGTTGTATCATGTGTCAGAATTCCCTTCCCTTTTAAGGCTGGACCATTTTCTGTAAACCAAAAATAGAATTCTAAGCCCCACAACCATGTGAATGGACCCCACTTCTCAGCCAAGGGCATTCCAAAGTTAACCTGAAAAATGACTTCAGGCTGTGATGGGAAGGAGGAATTGAACATGACTCATTATACCCTCCTCCCTTTTGGAATTCAGGCCCAAACATTAACCTTAATTAATGTTTCAATTAACTAACATTAAATAAAACAGAGTAAGACTGATAGAACAAGGAACACTTATAATCTATTCTCTCTGCAGCCTGCTACCTGGAGGCTTCCTCTGCATAATACAACCTTGGTCTCTACAACCTCTTATCATAAGCCAGACATTCTTTTCTATTGATTCCAAGTCTTTAGATAATACCTCAACCAACTACCTCAGAACCCACCAATGACCGATCCACCTATGACCTGGAAGCTCCCCACCCACCAACCTCCAGTTGTCCCACCTTTTTGGACTGAACCAATATACATCTTACGTGTATTAATTGACATCTTACATCTCCTTAGAATATGTAAAACTCAGGTGTAGCCTGACCACCATGGGCACATATTCGCAGGACCTCCTGAGGGCTGTGTCATAGGCCATTGGTCATTAGTATTTGGCTTAGAATAAATATCTTCAAATATTGATCAGAGCCTGAGCCTTTCATTGGCCATTCCGTTGCATGGACATACCACATTCACGATAGACACAAAGTAGAAGCAGCCCAAGTGTCTGCTATGGATGTAGGTGTACAAGTATCTGTTCCAGTCACTACTTTTAACTCTTTGGGGTATATACCTAGAAGCAGAATTGCTGAATCATATGGTAATTCTGTTTAATTTTTTCAGGAACAGGGCTTGGTTTTATCTTTTGGGTATCTTTGAGTTGTATTTTTATCCACTAAAACATTTTCATCAGAGAAATTACTTGATCAGGTTTGAGCTTGAGAAAAATGACCCTTTGCTGATACAAGGGTCCCAACAACCAGAGAGGAGGCTATTGAAGTAACAGATTCTGAGACTGAAGTAGGCTATAGAGATAGAGAGAATTCAAGAGCCATGTAAAAGAGAGGTTGATAAGACTTGATGTATCACTGTGTGTGGTGTGTGAAGGAGAATGGGCCATCCAGGAAGACACCTGGGTTTTACGTTCAGCTGAATGGATAGGCTTAGAAAGAAAGGCTACATGATAAATTTTGGATGCATTCTTTGAAGGTTCCTGAGGGACAGCCCAGTAGAACATCCTAGGAGGTAGTAGAATGTATAGATACAGGTTAATGATACATATTTAGCATTCATTTGCATACAGATGATAATAAAGTCATAAGAAAGATGACACCACCCGAGAAGAGTGTGTGGGATATGAAAGCCCTGAGGGATGCATTCAGAGGACTTCAAGATGAACAGGTGGGTGGCCCTCGTTACTGAATGCACAGTGTGACTTTTATCATCGTATTAGTCCGTTTTCATATTCTTCCAATGATGACGTACCTGAGACTGGGTAATTTAAAGCAGAAGTTTAATGGACTCACAGTTCCACATGGCTGGGGAGGGCTCACAGTCATGGTGGAAGGTGAAAGGTACGTCTTACATGGCAGCAGGCAAAAAAGAATGAGGACCAAGCAAAAGGGGGAAACCCCTTATAAAACCATCAGATCTCATGAAACTTATTCACGACCACCAGAACAGTATGGGGGAAACGGCCTCCATGATTCAATTATCTCCCACTGGGTCCCTCCTACAACACGTGGGAACTATGGGAGCTACAATTCAAGATGAGATTTGGGTGGGGACACAGACAAACCATACCAATCATTACACACAGTCTTTAAAAAATATTTTAGTGCTTTGTTAATGCCTTTTGGAAAAAAATCTATTTTTATATCAGTACAGCTATGCTTATTTCCTTTGGTGTGAATTGTGCTAAATGTTTGTTTCTCCCCCCCCCCTTTTTTTTTTGCTGTTGTTGGTTTTTTATTTTTTTTAATTTTTATTTGTTTACTTATTTATTTATTTTGAGTCAGGGTCTCACTGTGTCACCCAGGCTGGAGTGCAGTGGTGTGAACATGGCTTGCTACAGCCTCGACCTCCTGGGCTCAAGCAATTCTCCCATCTCAGCCTCCTGAGTAGCTGGGACTACAACTAATTTTTGTATTTTTTGTAAAGATGGGGTCTGGCCATGTTGCCCAGGCTGGTCTTGAACTCTCGAGCTCAAGTGATCGGCCCGCCTCAACCTCCCAAAGTTCTGTGAGCCCAGGTGTGAGCTACCAGAAGTGGCTTTTCTCTTGGTTTTTAACTTTTTAATGTTATGTTTTAGAGGTATGTCTCTTACAAGGAGGCTAGAATTAGATTCTAAAGACATCTAATTTGAGATTCTTTGCTTTCCAATGGTAGAGTCTAATTCCATTTTTATATATTGTAATAAACATATTTGGCTGTACTTTTGTTATTTTATTTCCTGCTTCTGGTTCTTTTGAGATGGCATTTCACTCTTGTTGCCCAGGCTGGCGTGCAATGGCACGATCTCAGCTCACTGCAACCTCTGCCTCCCGGGTTCAAGAGATTCTCCAGCCTCAGCCTCCCGAGTAGCTGGGATTACAGGCGTGCGCCATCATCCTCCAGCCTCAGCCTCCCGAGTAGCTGGGATTACAGGCATGCGCCATCATGCCCGGCTAATTTTGTATTTTTAGTAGAGATGGGGTTTCTCCATGTTGGTCAGGCTGGTCTCGAACTCCTGACCTCAGGGGATCTGCCCGCCTTGGCCTCCCAAAGTGCTGGGGTTACAGGTGTGAGTCACTGCACCCAGCCAGCTTCTGGTTCTTATGGTTTGTTTTCTCTTTTACATAAGAAACCTATGGATGTTTTAGTTTTGGTTATACTGCTGGACCTTTTTCCATTTGTGAAATGAATGACTTAAGCCACCGTTTCTTAAATTATCAGATTCAAGAAACTAAATTGCATCCTGTCATTTTTTCTTGTATGTAATAAGAAGATTCATAGACCCTTTATTTTCCTACCTCTTGCTGCATGCTTTTCAGTCTTTGTAAATTTAATTTGAGATTTATGATGACACATTTTCTACTATTTGTATCTTTTTCTAGAATAGTATTCGGTGTCTGCATTTAATTTTGTAACAAAATTTATAACAGTTCCCGCTACTTCATTATATTTAATTGATTCCAATGCTCGCTTCCATTTTTTAATAACTGTCCCTACCCCAAAAGCCTAATTGTCATCCAAATATCTGCTAGAGAACACTTAAAACTAGTTGACATGAAACATTTGTGAATATTACATTTTCTGCATTCTTAGAATTCTGATAATACCTTTCTCCCCTTCTCTCATGACAGACAATTTATTTGGACATAAAATTCTAGAATCATACAAATCTCCCCCACAAAGTTGTTGAAGCTTCTCCAGTTTCTTCTCTCTCTCTCTCCCTCTCTTCTTTTTTTTTTTTTTTTAGACAGGGTCTCACTCTGGCCCAGGCTGCAGTAGTAAGATCAGAGCTCACTGTAGCCTTGACCTCCTGGGTTAAAGCGATCCTCCTGCGTAGCTGGGATTACAGGTGTATGTCACCAGGCCTGGATAATTTTTTATATTTTTTGTAGAGACGGGGTGTATGAGTCTGTTCTTCCGCTGCAAATAAAGACATACCCGAGCCTAGGTAATTTATAAAGAAACAGAAGCTTGGGCCAGGGGCGGTGGCTCACGTCTGTAATCCCAGCACTTTGGGTGGCCAAGGCAGGCGGATCACGGGGTCAGGAGTTCAAGACTAGCCTGGCCAACATGGTGAAACCCCGTCTCTACCAAAAATACAAAAATTAGCCGGGTGTGGTGGTGTGCGCCTGTAGTCCCACCTACTTGGGAGACTGAGGCAGAAGAATCGCTTGAACCTGGGAGGCGAAGGTGGCAGTGAGCAGAGATTGCACCACAGGACTCCAACCTAGGTGACAGAGTGAGACTCCGTTTCCAAAAAAAAAAAAAAAAGAAAAAGAAAAGAGGCTTAATGGACTCATAGTTCCACATGGCTGGGAAAGCCTCACAATCGCGGCAGAAGGCGAAGGAAGAACAAAGGGACTTCTTATGTGGTGGCGGGTAAGAGAGAACTTGTGCAAAGGGACTCCTCTTTATAAATCCATCAGATCTCGTGAGACTTATTCACTAGCATGAGACTAGTACAGGAAAGACCCGCCTTCATGATGAAATTACCTCCCATCAGCTCCCTCCCACGACAGGTGGGAATTGTGGGAGCTACAATTCAACATGAGATGTGGGTGGGGACACAGCCACACCATATCATGGGTGGCTCACTATGTTACCCAGGCTGATCTCGAACTCCTGGACTCAAGCAATCCTCCTGCCCAGGTGCCAGGCCCCTCTGTTGTTTAGAGTGGGGAAGGAGCCAAGAGGCTGGATAATGTATGCAGAATACATGTTTTCTGAATGACTAAACCTAATCTTCTATTTCCTTTGCAGCCCAGTCTTTCCTGCCTGTTTCCCCTTCCTCATTCAGTGTCCCCCCAAAATCCAGGAGAAGGCCAGGAGGAGCACTCTCTGGAGGTGGACTTCTCACGTTCAGCCTCTCTACCGTGTCGCATGGAAAGAGCAGAGTAACTGAACTTGTTTTCCTGCTGTGATAGGAACCTCAGGGGTGCCTGAGTCCCCAGTGAAGTCTGAATTCCCGATAAGATGAAATACCAGGCTGCCGAAAGGCCAGAGCTCGCTGCTGGCTGCCGGCTGCCTTGTGAGGCCTTTGCTCCATTTTTCGTCCCTGACTCATACAGGGACCTGCACAGCTGGGGGCCAACATCTTTCCTGCCCAGATTTGTGAGTGAGTCCAATCTCATGTCAGCTTTCACAGAAGGTCTGGAATGAGTTTGATGACAGTTCTTTCTCCTCTGGAGAAAAAGACAGGCGGAATAAACTCCAAAATATTTCACACCTCTATTCCTTTCTCTGCCTATCTGCAAAAGGCATTTTCCTGCCGAGAGAGAGCTGCCTGGACCATCAATGGGTCAGAACTTCTTAACCAGGGAGCAGAATTGGTTGCAGTTCACCACAATAGTAACTCCTGTTGTCTGGAGTATCCTGATGGGATCTTGACTAGCTGGAGTCCTACCTACACAGTTGAGTGATCTCACCCATTTATCTTGGTACACAGTATAAAAATACAGTTATGTTTTAAGTCTGCCTTGAGCGCCAACGTGACCAGGCCAACCGAGGTCGGTAGATCTGCATAACTTCCTTCCAGAGCCTTCTCCTTCCTCCTTGGTCCCCACACCGCAAACAATGCAGTCTCTTCTATCAAATAAGCAGACCGCCTTCCCAAAGGGTGAGTCCAACCATCTACCTTCTAGGGGGGTCCAGATGTGAAAGGCAGGAGACGCCAGTGCAACCAGAGAGACGTCTAGAGTCTGATTGGTATGGTTTGACTGTGTCCCCACCCAAATCTCATCTTGAATTGTAGCTCCCATCATTCCCATGTGTTGTAGGAGGAGCCCAGTGGGAAGATCACTGAATCATGGGGGCCGTTTCTCCCATACTGTTCTCGTGGTAGTGAATAAGTCTCACGAGATCTGACAGTTTTATAAGGGGTTTCCCCCTTTTGCTTAGCTCTCATTCTTTTTTGCCTGAATGCACAGAGTGTGGCTTTTATCATCGTATTAGTCTGTTTTCATGTTCTTCTAATGAAGACGTACCTGAGACTGGGTAATTATAAAGAAGAGGTTTAATGGATTCACAGTTCCACATGGCTGGGAGGCCTCTGAGAATTTTCCCCATATGAGGAATTAAACAGCAGGACTGAAATGAAAGGTATCCTGAGACAGACAGACCCCTCCCTGCCAAGAAAAAAGAGACAGACATACCTTGGACAAGACTGCTTGGGAAGATGAGTAGTTTGGGCAAAGAAGTGGAAGACTGGTAAAGGTATTGAGAAAATGCAACATTTAAAGCAGAAAACAGGGCTGGGCGTGGTGGCTCACATCTATAATCCCATCACTTTGGGAGGCCGAGGCAGGCTGATCACTCGAGGTCAGGAGTTCGAGACCAGCCTGGCCAACATGGTGAAACCCTGTTTCCACTAAAAATACAAAAATTAGCCGGGAATGGTGGCAGGCGCCTGTGAGCTATTTGGGAGGCTCAGGCAGGAGAATCACTTGAACCTGGGTGGTGGAGGTTGCAGTGAGCCAAGACAGTACCACTGCACTCCAGCCTGGGGGACAGAGCGAAACTCTGTTTCAAAAAAAAAAAAAAAAAAAAAAGGCAGAAAACAAACAAACAACAAAACCCCCAAAACAGTAGGTGCCGGGCTATGGATAAATCCATTTGGACTCCTGCACATCTTTCCTCTTTCGTATGGGGAGACAGGAGGATAGAGAGAGAAGTGACTCCCTGCCTTCTTTGGCCCAGCAAGGAATCAGCTCAGGGGAGCAAGGGGATGGGGCCGGGGCACGTGACTAAGCCTCTGCAGTCTACCCCCAGAACGCACTGGCAGCTTAGAGAAAGATGAAAATGCCCAGTAACACCCAAACGAAGATTGAACACCTATTGACTCCCACAGTCTACAAGAAATTTTCCACTAACAGCAAGATCTATGGAGCAGACATGTGACTCAGACATCTTGGCTGACTTTGAAAAGCTTTGCTCTCTGAAAAAGAGCACAAGATCATTCTGAGTGAAGGCAGGAAGGTGCTTTGACCTGCCCTTGAATACCTTGGGCTGGGGTGCCCCCAGTCTCTGCTCCTGAAGTAGCTCTGACCCCAACTCTAGCCTCTTGTACCAGCAGTCCTCCCTCTGCTCCTCTTCAAAGGCAATCAACCATAGACCAGGTTGGAGGGGACCTTGACATAGCCTTGCTGTGTGCCTGCCCAGCATGGGATGAAGTGAGGTGTGAATCTGTTGTTCCCACCTCAGATCTCATTTCCTGCAGGTCTTGCCCAGTGTGCGGTTTCATCATTGCAACCTCTGCCTCCCAGGCTCTAGTGACCCCCAATCTCAGCCTCCCCAGTAGCTGGGACTGCAGGTGCATGCTGCCACCATGTCCACGTAATTTTGGCATTTTTTATAGAGACAGGTGGTCTTCCTATGTTGCCCAGGCTGGTCTCCAACTAGGTTGCTATGGTGCCTGGAAATGTCTTTTTCTTATAAAGCACAGCCCTGAACACAAGTTAACATCAACAAGTGCTCAGATGAAGAAATTGATCTCTTGCAGCCCGGAGGAAATGCCGGCCAGATGCACATACGGATAGGGTGCAGCCAGAGTCCAGGTCACATCGACCATCTGTGGCTTTTGCCTTGTCACAGAGCCTGGGCTCTGTGGAAGATGGTGTTCCCCTACATCATGGGTGAAAGGGGGCTGCATTTCAACTTGGCGTGTCACTTAAATGAAGACCTGTGAATACAGACAACTTGTCTGGGAGCTGAGCCCGTTGGTGGGTCCTCTGGCGGCAAATCTGAGAAGGGATGGCCACGGAACTGGGTTGTCTGGATGCCAAGTGTCTGGTCCCCACCTAGGCTGTCTCATGGCAGGTCAGAGAGGCCAGATGCAGGGAGAGCTTCCTCTGAGCCAGGAGCACGGCAGATGTGGTCTCATTTAAGTCTCACAGAGGAAGCAAAGGCTACATGATGCCCATTTTACAGATAAATGCATTGGAGCTCAAAGAGGTTAAATAACATAGGCAAAGATAAGAAACGAAAGAGTGAGGCCGGGCATGGTGGGCTCACGCCTGTAATCCCAGCACTTGGGGAGGCCGAGGTAGGCAGATCACTTGAGGTCGGGAGTTCGAGACCAGCCTGGCCAACATAGTGAAACCCCATCTCTACTAAAAATACAAAAAATTAGCTGTGCATGGTGGTGGGTGCCTGTAGTCCCAGCTACTTGGGAGGCTGAGGCAGGAGAATCGCTTGAACCTGGGAGGAGGAGGTTGCAGTGAACTGAGATCGCACCACTGCACTCCAGCCTGGGTGACACAGTGAGACTCCATCTTAAAAAATAAATAAAACATAAAAATAAATAAATAATAAATAAATAAATAAATACTTCCGGGAAAGTCACATTGAGAAGGTGACATTTGAGGAGGGATATAGAGGAGGCAAGGGTGGATTCATGTGGATATTTGGGGGAAGGGCATTCCAGGTACAGGGACCAGCAAGAGCAAAGTCCATGAGGCTAGAGCCAGCTCTGTGTGCTGGGGCTGGAAGGGAGATGAAGGCACGTGTTTTCACAATGAATGTGTATCACCGGGAGAGCCAGATAAACGTTTCTCCTTTTAAAATGGAGATAATCACCATGCTGAAGTGCATTTCCTCGGGTTAAATTATAGGTATGGTTTTGGAGGACAGGTCAAAGGAGAAGCCCATTAGTGGCTCTCTGCTCCCAATTTCCACCACTATCCTGATGGGAGCCTTGGCCCCAAATAATAATTCACTGGTGTCTCAGCCCTTCACACCGGCTTGATCTGACCTGCTGGAGTGCAGAATGTGTGAGAACTCCAGAGAACAGAGTTCCTTCTGCCCTCAAAGAAATGGGTTTTGTGATAAACCGACTGGTGGCGGCAAAGATATCCACATCCTAATCCCAAGAACTTATAAATGGGTTACTTTATATGGTAGAAGGGCCTTTACAGGTGCAAAGATTCACCTGGATTATGCGGATAGACCCTGTGAAAGGAAAATACCTTGGGACCCCAAAATTATTGAGCTAAAGGGGAAATTCAAGCTTGGAACTGGTCAGGGCAAATCTGCCTCCCATTCTATTTTGGAAAGACTTACCAGAAACTCAAAAGAATGCAACCATCTGTCTCTCACCTTCCGGTGACCTGGAAGCCCCATCCCTGCTTTGAGTTGTCCCTGCCTTTCTGAACAGAACCAATGAACTTCTTACATATATATACAAAATATACATATACATATATATTATATAAATATATATAATATATAACATATATACACTATATACTATATGTATATTTATGTATATTTGTAATTTGGGGTTTTGTGTGTTTTTCTGAGATGGAGTCTCACTCTGTCACCCAGGCTAGTGTGCAGTGGCACGATCTCGGCTCATGGCAACCTTTGCCTTCAGGTTCAAGTGATTCTCCTGCCTCAGCCTCCCGAGTAGCTGGGATTACAGGCATGCACCACCACACCCAGCTAATTTTTGTATTTTTAGTAGAACAGGGTTTCACCATGTTGGCCAGGCTGGTCTAGAACTCCTGACCTCAGGTGATCGTCCCGTCTCGGCCTCCCAGAGGGCTGGGATTATAGGTGTGAGCCACCGCGCCCGGCCACACATATTGATTGACATCTCACCTCCCTAAAGTGTATAAAACCAGGCTGTGTCCCAACCGCCTTGGGCACATGTCAGGACTCCCTGAGGTTGTGCCACAGGTGCACGTCCTTAACCTTGGCAAAATAAACTTTCTAAATTAACTGAGACCTGTCTCAAATGTTCGGGGTTCACAACCCTAAATGTAATCACGTAAGACTGGGGGAGAGAGATTTCACTAAAGAGGAAAAGGCCCTGTGGGGAAGGAAGAAGGCCCTGGGGGAAATGAAGATGGGGCAAGCGGCCACCCATCTTGTCACCAAAAGCCGCCAAAGGGCAAGGAAATGGATTCTTCCCTTGGAGCCTCCAGGAAGACACCTTGGTGTCAGCCCAAGGGAATTGATTACAGACTTCTGACCTCCAGAAATGTAGAATACATTCGTGTTGATTTAAGCCACAAAGTGTATAATAATTTTATAAGAGCAACAGGGAATAAATAGAGATTTATTTTGGTTGTTGTCTGTAAAGTAAAGGGCTTTTATGTCAAGAGCTCACTCTGTCTGGAAGTAACTCATCATCAGAAGTCTGGACGCGGGGTAGGCTGTGGTTTACTAGGGGTGGCCGCACAGCTATTGGACTGCCTGGTTTGGGCCCTAAGGGTAAGATGTGAATACGCCTCTAGAGTAAAGTGGGAATCAGGTGGAGTTCTCAACAGGGAGCCCACTCTATTCAATACCTGGGAGCTGTTTGCAGTCTGCACTGTCTGGGGATGACGAAATGGGAAACAAACAAGGCAAAGGAAAAGTACTCATATCCTCACAGCACTCCTGAGAACAAACAACAGAGAAAATTCCCCACTGCATATCGAGGAGGATGTGCCAGTGTTCTCAAGTGGTTCATTTTATGTGAAACAGGCAAGCATGTATTATAGATCTGAGCGAAGATGAAGACTTACTGAAGAAGCCATTGTCTGTCTGTCTGTCTGTCTCTCTCTCCGTCTGTTTCTATGTATGTATTTGTGCATGCGTAAGTTCCTTTTTTTTTTTTTTGAGATGGAGTTTCACTCTTGTTGTTCAGGCTGGAATCCAATCGCACAATCTCAGCTTACTGCAACCTCTGCCTCCCAGGTTCAAGTGATTCTCCTGCCTCACCTCCCGAGTAGCTGGGATTACAGGCGTAAGCCACCGTGCCAGCCATAAATTCTTTTTTTTTTTTTGAGATGGAGTCTGGTTCTGTTGCCCAGGCTGGAGTGCAATGGTACAATCTCAGCTCACTGCAACCTCCACCTCCCAGGTTCAAGTGATTCTCCTGCCTCAGCCTCCTGAATGGCTGGGATTACAGGTGCCCACCACCATGCCTGGCTAATTTTTGTATTTTTAGTGGAGATAGGGTTTCACTATGTTGTCCAGGCTGGTCTTGAACTCCTGACCTCAAGTGATCCACCAGCCTCGGCCTCCCAAAGTGTTGGGATTACAAGTGTGAGCCGCCGTGCCTGGCCAATGAGTAAGTTCTTAGTAGGAACAAACTGAGAAAAAGTCCATGAACTTGGTTCTTGTTCAGATATCATCACATAGTGGCTGTGTGACTGAATGAAAGTTACTCAACTTCTCTGTTCCTTAGCTTCCCTGTGAAAAATAGAGATGATGTTACTTATAACATGTGGTTGTTATGTATATAGAACTCTTTTTATTCCCAAATCACACGTCTTCTTTTTGCTGTGGCCCACACATAAAAAGTGAAGGAGAAACAAAGTCATTCATTTTGTTATCGCAGAGGTAAGAACTCATCCACGCCCTGATTCCCCATCCAAAGCTCCTTTTTGTCACTTTTATTGGCAGCTGCAGCTGTCCCAGAAAATGAAATGAATCAGCTAAGTCCTCTGCCTCCTCATGCACATAAATGCAGACCCTGAGTTAGGAGCTAATGGACTCATAATCCAGGATGGATTCTGCCACTAACTAGTTGCGTACCCTGAGGCAGGTCATTTAATGACTTGGAATCTGTTTCCTAGTTCATTTAATAGATAATCCTAGTGATAAAAAGAATAGGGCCAGGCATGGTGGCTCAGTCCTGTAATCCTAGCACTTTGGAAGGCCAAGGCAGGTGGATCATGAGGTCAGGAGTTCAAGATCAGTCTGGCCAAGATGGTGAAACCCCGTCTCTACTAAAAAATACAAAAAAATTAGCTGGGCGCGGTGGCGTGCACCTGTAATTACAGCTACTCAGGAGGCTGAGGCAGCAGAATCGCTTGAACCCAGGAGGCAGACATTGCAGTGAGCCAAGATTGTGCCACTGCACTCCAGCCTGGGTGATAGAGCAAGACTCTGTCTCAAAATAATTAATTAATTAAAAGAATAATATGAATAGCAATAATATGATAAGAATAACCATAATAATGAAAATCCCTTTCCTTATCCACCTTATAAAGTGTTTTTGTGAAGATCAAATAAAGTAAGAGGCTGGGTGTTATGGCTCGCATCTGTAAGCCCAGCACTTTGGGAGGAGGAGGTGGGCGGATCACTTGAGCTCAGGAGTTCCAGACCAGCCTGGGCAACATGGCAAAACCCCATCTCTACAAGAGAATACAAAAATGAGCCAGGTGCAGTGTGGCAGCACGCGCCTGTAGTCACAGCTACTCGGGAAGCTGAGTCAGGAGAATCGCATGAGCCCGAGAGGTGGAGTGTGCAGTGAGCCGAGATCACGCCATTGCACTCCAGTGTGGGTGAAGGGAGTGAAACCCTGTCTCAAAGAGGAAAAAGTAAATAAACAAATAAGAAATGTAAATTTTCTTCCATAAAAAAATGCAAAGTAATACAAATATAAGACCTACTGTTGATAGGCCCGTTAATGATGTGATTGCCAATTTCATCTCTGTATTTAGGCTCAGAATGTCCATCTCTGCTCCAGGCGGGAGGCTGGCACTGCCCAGTTCATAATTCTCCCTGAGAACAGTGAAATGTAAGTTCCTCGTGGCTGCTTTTTTTTTTTTTTTTCTCATTTAAAGAATGTCATGTAGGCTTTTAGGCTTCCATGGACAGCTTCCATCTGGCATTCAGCAAAGCAAGAGGATGAGATGTCACTGCTATGACTTGTCTCATTCTGGACAGTTCCTTTTACCACACCAGTGACCCTAGGCAAGTAATTCTTATTGAGTATCTTCAGATAGGAGGGAAAAGAGTCAAACAGCAACAAATTGCAATTTAAATAAGGAAATGCATATTTGTTTGTGCTGAGCAAATGAATGAAGTGTGGATTTACCTTGATTCTCTGTGCAGGGACTGTGACTTTTGTAGATATGGGCACTTATTCAGAAACCAGGTCCCTAGAAGCCAAGGTGACCGCTGAAAACCCTTCAATGACTCTTAGTTCTTTCATCGAGTCCAAGTTCCAAAACACAGCTCCTAAGTGTTTCTTTGTTTGTTTTTTGAGATGGAGTCTCGCTCTGTCGCCCAGGCTGGAGTGCAGTGGCACAATCTCGGCTCACTGCAACCTCCGCTTCCCAGGCTTAAGCGGTCCTCCCACCTCAGCCTCCTGAGTAGCTGAGACTACAGGCGTCTTACTCTGTCACCCAGGCTGCAGTACATTGGCTTGTACACAGCTCACGGCAGCCTCAAACTCCTGTGTTCAGGCAATCCTCCCAACTCAGCCTTTTGAGTAGCTGGGACCATGGGTGCACACCACCACGCCCAGCTAATTAAAAAAAATTTTGTCATAGGGACGAGGTCTCACTATGTTGTCCAGGCTGGTCTCAAACTCCTGGCTTCAAGGGATCCTCCTGCCTCAGTCTCCCAATGTGCTGGGATTACAGGCATGAGCCACTGTGCCTGGCCAAGACTTTGTTTTCATAACCAGCTCACAAACATGGCACTTGCCTAAGCCCCTGGCCTTTTGTTTTGGTAACTGATCACAAAGGCAACATGGTTGAGCTTATAATCCTCCGGTAACCAGATCACTAATATGGCACTTGGGTAAGTCACACTTCCTTCTGTCTGTCTTACCAAGTCATGCATAAGGCACGCGGTTAGGAATTACAACCCTCTGTTTTAGTAACCACAGGGAAACATGGAGGCACAGGGGTAAGTGGTAGAAATTTCTATTATATTTAGGAACCAGATCATAAACTTAGCCTGTGTTTAAGCCATAACCTCTCCCTTTTAATAAACAGATCACAAATATGGCAAGTGGCATTCGCTCTCAGATCACAAATTGAGCACACAGCTAAGCTGTGCAATGTGACATTTATTAGACTCAATTATACATCCTGGCCTCATCTTTTTAAATTTATTTGTTGCTTATGAAATTTTAATTAGCTAAAGAAAAACAAACACTTTATAGAAACAAGGTAACGGAGGCCATAAAGCACATAAACCACCAGCCCCGTAGAAGCACTTAAAAAGATAGGTAGAGATCACCTCTAGGAAGTCAGGGAGTCAAGGCAGAGAAAACTGTAGAAGAAACACACCAACCCCATTAGAGATGGCACTGTGAGGGCATCCGAGCAGCCATGGGGTAGACCGAGGACCTTTCCTTGTGAAGCTCTTTTGTCATGGTGGGTCATCATACTGGGGGACAGCTGGGAGTTATAATTTGGAATATTGCAAAGCAAATATATACTTCTCTCACTTTGGGGTATATTCCTGCCCGTTGGTGTTAGGCTCGGCCAGGTGATTTGCTTTGGGTAATGAGGTGTTAGCAGTTGTGGAATGAACAGAGGCAATCGGTCATGACCTCTTGTACCAGACATTTCAATGAGAAAAACTTGCCTGCGTTTCTGCTGCCTGGGCCCTGAATGAGTACATGAGACAGAACTGAAGCAACTTTCTCTAGAAGCAGAGCCTCCCAGCTCAGCCCAGCCTGGATCAACCGGGTCTCTGCCCACCTGCGGATCCTGGAACATCAGGGTCAACGCTTCTGGTGATATGACTTAATTTGGGGGTGGCTGCAATCTCACTGTGCAACATTAACTGTTACCCTTGCAATTTCCAAGGGCAAGAGTAACAACACGATGGGGGCAGGGAGCAGCTCCAGGGAAAAGGCTGCACAGGTGCACAGGTGGACCTGGATCTGGAGTGAAGGTCAGGTCCAATGAGTAAAAGGGAGGAAACAACCTCGCATTTCTGCAGTGGTGCTGACCCAGGTTCCGTGGCTTTCACTTTCATAGAGAAACAGCCATGCAGAGATGAACCGCCCTTAAGGGACTTATCTGTATTCCATGCTGTCTGCACATTGAGGAACTGTTTCTGGTTCACTGAGACTCATTCTATTTTATGGCAAATTCTGCCACATTATTTCTCTCTCTCTCTCTCTCTCTCTCTCTTTTTTTCTGCGACAGAGTTCTGTTGCCAGGCTGGAGTGCAGTGGCAGATCTTGGCTCACTGCAACCTCCGCCTCCCAGGTTCAAGCGATTCTTGTGCCTCAGCCTCCTGAGTAGCTGGGACTACAGGCATGCACCACCACATCCAGCTAATTTTAGTATTTTTAGTAGAGATGGGGTTTCACTATGTTGGCCAGGCTGATCTCAAACTCCCAACCTCAAGTAATCTGCCCACCTAGGCGCACCAAAGGGTGCTGGGGATTTGGGGCATGAGCCATGTCGTGCCCAGTCAAAATGGTTATTCCTAAGTAGAGTCCTTGGGCGGGCAGGTGGCTCATGCGCCTGTCCTTGGCACTTTACAGGAATTTGATCACCCGGGGTCGGGTTTTGAGTTCCACCCTGTAACCCAACTGGCTCCGTCTCTACTAAAAGTAAAAGTTAACCCGGGCATGGTAACAGGCCTGTAGTCCAGCTACTCAGGAAGCTGGCCTAAATCGCAAATCGGAAGGTGGAGGTTGCAGTGGGCTATTTCCTATGCCTCAGCCCTGAGTAGAGGTGAAACTCTGTCTCAAAAAAAAAGACAGGCTAGTGAGGTGGCTCATGCCTATGTCCCGGCACTGGGGAGGCCAAGGTGGGCGGATCACAAGATCAGGAGATGAGGCCATCTGGCTAGCATGGTGAAACCCCATCTCTAGTAAAAGCCACGAAAAATTTATGGGAGTGGTGGCGGTACCTGTAGTCCCAGCTACTCAGGAGGGCAGGAAGATAGCGTGAACCAGGAGTGGAGCTTACAGTGAGCCAAGATTGCACCACCAGCCAGCCTGGGGAGACAGAGCAAGACTCCGTCTCAAAAAAAAAAAAAAAAAAAAAAAAAAGCCACAAAGTTAGCTCTCCAGATCTGTTGGGCTTATTGTTAACCAGGTAACATAATTAATAGATGTCTAACCTTAGACGTACATACCTTGATGGCTGATGTATTTGAAATGCAAGAATAAAGAAAACATTGTGCAAATATCTTGCCATAAAACATGAGTTAACTATAAGGGAAGAAAACTCTTCTGGGACAATCCTTGGATACAACAGAGAGAGACTCTAAGACACAATGGAGAGAAATCACTGAGTTTTTAGGAGAAAAGGCTTTTACTTAAGAATTTGACACCTGGCAAGGTTATGATTCATCTACATGGTAACAGAATATAAATCAGTTATGTGAGAGTTCAAGAGCATAAAATCTACCACCCTTCCTAAAGAAATATTGAAAGTGCACATCGGCCCACTGAGACATGAATCAAAATAAGGGGTTCAAGAATGGGGGGAAAACAGGGTCTTAAGGGACTGTTTCTGAGAACTGAAACCATCCACATCTGAAATTTAATTTAAAATAAAGGCCGTAAACACGGCTATAGAACAAAATGGAAATGACGTGGTGATGGGTTGAAAGGGAAAACGTAATATGAAAAACCAATAATTTTACCATAATAAATTGGATCTAAATCCCATATTACATAAGCAAAGATCAAAACGCCAGAACAGGAGGGATGAAAAGGAGTGGGGTGGGGGAAGTACTAATTTTATTATTTAAAAGGGGGCAGAGTTCTTATTTAATTACACTGATTAGTAGATTTACGTTAAGTGGTAGTTGTGGTAACAGGCATACTTATCCTGTTTCAGATTTTAATGGACATGGCTTTAGAGGCTGTATAAAATTGCCATGTATTTTTCCAGATTTTGTTCTGTGGAAAAGAGTTCCAGGAAGTAAAGTGCTCTTCGAAAAAAGGAAAAACTCCTCCATAGTTAATATGAATGGAAATGCAGCATAGGATTTCCCCAACTGGAAATGAAAAAATGAAAAATGCCTGTTAGTGTAAATCTTTTTAAGCAGGCTTGTAGCTAAGAGATCGTTTTTTAAGTCTAGTGTTTGCCAGTAATTAAAGCAAGAAAATCTTTTCTCATGAACTACTGTGGTAAACATGTGGCACTGTCCTCTAACATCCATTCTGTCCCAGATGAGCATGTGACCCAATTTTGACCAAAGATTTTTCGTGCCTGATCGCCAAGAATCACTGAAATCCAGAAGGTGGAGGTTGCAGTGAGCCGAGATCACACCACTGTACTCCAGCCTGGGTGACAGAGTGAAACTCTGTCTCAAAAAAAAAAAAAGACAGGCTGGGCGAGGTGGCTCATGCCTGTAATCTTTGATGCCTGCTTTATAGACACAGGGTCTCGGTCTGTCCCCCAGGCTGGAGTGCAGTGGTGCAATCACAGCTAGAGCCCAGTCTCAGCCTCCTGAGTAGCTGGGGCTACAGGCATGTCCCACCACACCTGTGGTATGGTTTGACTGTGTCCCCATCCAATTCTCATCTTGAATTGTAGTTCCCACATCCCCATGTGTTGTGGGAGGAACCCACTGGGAGGTAATTGAATCATGGGGGAGGTTACCCCCAGGCTGCTGTTCTGGTGATCGTGAGTGAGTTCTCAGGGAATCTGATGGTTTTATAAGGGGCTTTTCCCTCTTTTGCTTGGCACTTCTCTTTGCTGCTGCCATGTGAAGAAGGACATGTTTTCTTCTCCTTCTGCCATGATTGTAAGTTTCCTGAGGCCTCCGCAGCCATGCTGAACTGTGAGTCAATTCAACCTCTTTCCTTTATAAATTACCCAGTCTTGGGTATGTCTTTGTTAGCAGCATGAGAACTATACAACCTGCCTGATTCTTAAAATTTTCTTTAGAGAGAGGGTCTAACCATGTTGCTCAGGCTGGTCTCAAACTCCCGGCATCAAGCAATCTTCCCACCTTGACCTCCTAAAGTGCTGGGATTACAGACATGAGCCACTGAACCTGGCCCATTTTATCAGTCTTGAGAGAGACAGAAAGGGAGACCCGTAAAAGAGATACTCCCTCTTTAAACTCTAGGTATTGTCATGTCTAGATGCGATGTCTGCAACTGCTGCAACCATCTTGTAACCGTCATAAAAATGACACTTTCGGGCCAGGTGCTCACGCCTGTAATCCCAGCACTTTGGGAGTTGAGGCAGGCAGATCACTTGAGGTCAGGAGTTCGAGACCAGCCTGGCCAACATGGTGAAACCCCATCTCTACTAAAAATACAAAAAGTACCTGGGCATGGTGGCACATGCCTGTAATCCCAGCTAGTCAGGAGGCTGAGGCAGGAGATTCACTTGAACCCAGGAGGTGGTGGCTACAGTGAGCCAAGATCGTACCATTGCACTCCGGCCTGGGTGACAGAATGAAACTAAGAAAATGATACTTTTCTGGTTATCACTGCTGTGTAACAACTTAACCATTTTATGGATTCTGTGGGTCAGGAAAGACTCAAATGCTGGACTGGATTATCTGAATGAAGCCTTGTTCATGGCGCCAGAGCCGGAAGGAGTCTGAGGCCAGAGGTGCCAACTCAGCCCCTCTCCATGGCCTCTCCAAATGACTCAGTTTCTTCATAGCATGGCAGTCTCAGGCTGGCTGGACTTCTTATGCCGGCATCTCAGGGCTCTAATTACAAATGATCCAGGATACAAGGCAGATACTGTATTCCCTTCCCTGACCTAGGATCACTCTTGCTGCGTTCTCTGGGTTACACAAAAGTCACGTGCCCACCCAGATTCAAAGAGTGGGAAGGTGGACTCCTCTCTCTATGGAGGGCTGCCAGGTCACATGCACTGCCGTGGCTGTCTTAGGAGAATGCAATCTGCATGGAAGTCAGCACTAAGGCAGGGAGAGCGGGCTCAAAGAATCTGGGTTACTGTTGGGCCACAGATTCAGCCAACCCTGAAGTTTCCCTGACTCTGTTTTCTGAGATATTTTCCTATCCTTTGAGCCATTTAGAATTGGTGTGTTTCATTTTTGTTTTTGACTTGTTGCAAAAGCGTTCTAACAGAAGCAAACAGGCCAGGGGCAGTGGTTCACACCTGTGATCCCAACACTTTGGGAGGCTGAAGTGGGAGGATTGCTTGAGCCCCAGGAGTTCAATGCTGCAATGAGTTATGGCTGCATCATGGCACTCCAGCCTGGGTGACATCACAAGACCCCTGTCTCCATAAAAAATTTAAAAATTAGCCAAGCACGGTGGTGTGCACCTGTAGTCCCAGCTACTTGGGAAGCTGAGTCGGGAGGATCGTTTGAGCCCAGGAAGTTAAAGCTGCAATGAGCCACGATTACACCACTGGACTCTAGCCTAGGTGACAGAGTAAGATGCTCTCTCTCTTAAAAAAAAAAAAAAAAAGAGAAAGAAAAAGAAAAAGAAACAAACCCCTTATTAACATCCTGCAGGGCTAAGGTGTATGGAGGAAATTGTCCAGACAGTGCTTCTCTTTAGACATTAAAGTCAGAGAGACCTGTGACTGCACGGCTGGGCTCTCTTAGGCATTGATTGAACCTCTCAGAAGAAAACCTCAGTTTCCTTATATATAAAATGGGGATAATACTACTAATGAATAGGACAGTTGTGAGGCTGAAATGAAGCAGCACTCATGAAATTTTTATTGTTGGCACAGAGGAAACAGTCAATAAATAGTAGCTTTCGTTAGCACTGTTTGACCGTGACTATTTCGTGGCAATATATGATAGCATTTTGGAGGGAAAACCACATTTTGGATATATCCTCTCTATATTTCACTAAGATATGCGTGTGTGTGTTTTAAGAATGTATTGAAGTCATTTTCCCTTCTTCTTTGAAAAAAAAATACCCTTTTAAAGGCAAAGAGTCAGGGAAGCATCTGTCACAGAAGGATAGCCTAGAGCTCTTCACTGTCTTAGTGGAGACATATTGCAAACAACCGGAAATCCTTCCAAACTGAGTTAGGCAACAAAAAGGGGCTATGTTGGAAGGACAATAGGAGGTACCACAGAACCCTAGGAGGGGAGATGAAGGATGCAATGACGGTTCTCCAAGGGTAACAAGCGTAGTTGTATTCCATAGGATCATTGATTCAATGACAGTTCTCCGAGGGTAACAAAGGTGGGGTAACAAGGGTAGCTGTGTTCCATAGGATCATCGATTCAATGACAGTTCTCCAAGAGTAACAAGGGTAGCTGTGTTCCATAGGATCACTGATTCAGTGACTGTTCTCCAAGGGTAACAAGGATAGCTGTGTTCCATAGGATCACTGATTCAATGACAGTTCTCCAAGAGTAACAAGGGTAGCTGTGTTCCATAGGATCACTGATTCAGTGACCTTTCTCCGAGGGTAAAAAGGGTAGGTGTGTTCCATAGGATAATTGAAAGTAGAACGCACGACCCTCCCCAGACTCTCACCCCGGGAAGGCAGGCTGCTGCCTCTCTGCCCTCCCTCTCTCTGGGACTGTAAGACCCTCAGCTCTTTCTTCTTCTGTGTTCATGTGGCAGGAAGGAGCCTGCATGACTGTATGATGGTTCCGTCCGTTCACGCCTGCAAAGACGGGATGGAATCATCATGGGCCAATTCCAACAAGATCAACACATCTCAAAGCAGTTTGGAGATTTCTCAAAGAATTTAAAACAGAACTACCACTCAGACCAGCAATCTGATTTTTACTGGAGATCTACACAAAGGAAAATAAATCATTCTACCAAGGACACCCACACATGTATGTTCATTGTAGCACTATTCACAACACCAAAGACATGGAATCAACCTAGGTACCCATCGATGGTGGACTGGATAAAGAAAATGTGGTAGACATACACCGTGGAATACCATGCAGCCATACAAAGATGCAATCATGGCCTCTGCAGCCACATGGATGCAGCTGGAGGTCATTATTTTAGGTGAATTAACACGGAAACAGAAAACCAAACACTGCATGATTTCACTTAAGTGGGAGCTAAACATTGGGTCCATATGGATGTAAAAATGCCAACAATAAACACTAGGGACTACTAGATTAGGGACAGAGGGAGGGGAACAAGGGCTTAAAGACTAACTATTGAGTATTATATTCACCATTTGGGTGATGGGTTCAACAGATGCCCAAACCCCAGCATTGTATAATATATCCATGTAACAAACCTGTACATGTACCTCCTGAATCTAAAAAAAAAAAGACCAAAACAAATCTCCCAGCCCATCTTGGTCAAGTGTCCGTGTCAGTTTATTACAGGTTAGGAGAAAGAGATGAATGGCTTATATCTCACATAGGGAGACTGGAGATAGCTAGATACTAGGCAGCAATTCATGTGTCTGCCTCTGTCCCAAAAACAAAGTCTCGTCCCAAGAAAACTCTTTGACAAGCAGGATTCACCCAGTGTGACAATGGAGAATTGTGGCTTGAATGTGAGTCCTTGAATGACTGAAGCAAGCAATACTATCCTGCCCTGTGGGCGCATACAAATGAGGACCCTGCTTTGTCCTGAGAGCTTACTCCGATTCCACTGGATGCTCCTCTCAAATTTCTCCCTGATGTTGATCGCTGCCGTTTTGTCTGAGTTCTCAGAGACAGAATCCATTCTCACCAAAGATCAAAGGATGAGTCTGAGCTGTTGGGATTTTGCCCCTGTGGCTTAGCTGATTTCTTCCTGGGATTCTGGCAGCAGGGTTGGTGGCACAAGAGCAAGACATCCACGTTTATAGTCAATTCTGAATTAAGAAAACCTCAGCGCAGCCTGGAATCCAGCCAGAGAAATACACCAGTACATTAGCTTCTCCGCTTCTATTTGCAGTGTTCACGGATGCCTGCAAGCTGTGCTTGTTAGAGTACTTTGATAACATGGTAATACACTTAGTGAGGCAAAAATAAATAATAGGGCCTCTTCGAGCTTGCCTGGCTTTGAACCCCATAATTATTAGTACTTCCGTAAGTAATTATCCCCAAAAGCTGACAGGTCCATTCCTGTACCCTCAGCACTGCCTAACTTCAGGGTTATACCTCCTGTAACTATGTTTAGACTGTAACATAACTACATTAGACTGTCATATTGCATTTTATCCTAACAGTACTCTAAATACTTTACTGTAAATTTGATTTACAAGGATTCTTGGAAAATCAGTGAAGGAAAATCCTAGACCTCCAGCGTCCCATGGTAGTGAGAAGCTGTTATTTCATTTTTTTTCTCTGCCAGGCATTAACTACTAAAGGAAGAAATGTGAGGATGGGTATCGGACGGTCTCAAAATAAGAAATGTAGGTGAAATACATAATTTATAGAGAAGCTGGATCTACCATAATTTCTACATCTTCTTATTCTCCCTAAGAAGACACTTCTCCTTTCCCCTCTTTAAATTTCTTTCCTATGAGTCCTGAAGACCTCTTAGAAGCTGGGCTGGCCCATGAATGCAATGGAGTACCATCTTGAATTCACAAATAAAGAACGAACCAGCCAACTACATCAATGCACTCATTGTGATTAAGAGTAAAAAATTGTAGGCCAGGCATGGGGCCTCATGCCTGTAATCCTAGCACCTTGGGAGGCTGAGGTGGGTGAATTTCTTGAGCTCAGGAGTTCGAGACCAGCCTAGGCAACATAGTGAGACCCTGTCTCTATAAAAATATTTTAGAAAACTAGCCAGGCACGATGGTGTGCACCTGGAGTCCCAGCTACTTGGGAGGCTGTAGCAGGAGGATTGCTTGAGCCCAGGAAATCGAGGCTGCAGTGAGCTATGATTTTACCACTGCACCCCAGCCTGGGTGACAGGGCAAGACACTGTCTCTAAAAACCAACCAACCCACTATTCACAATAGCAAAGACTTGGAATCAACCCAAATGTCCATCAGTGACAGACTGGATTAAGAAAATGTGGCACATATACACCATGGAATACTATGCAGCCATAAAAAAGGATGAGTTCATGTCCTTTGTAGGGGCATGGATACAGCTGGAAACCATCATTCTCAGCAAACTATTGCAAGAACAGAAAACCAAACACCGCGTGTTCTCACTCATAGGTGGGAATTGAACAATGAGATCACCTGGACACGGGAAGGGGAACATCACACACCGGGGCCTATTATGGGGAGGGGGAAGGGGGGAGGGATGGCATTGGGAGTTATACCTGATGTAAATGACGAGTTGATGGGTGCTGATGAGTTAATGGGTGCAGCACACCAACATGGCACATGTATACATATGTAACAAACCTGCACGTTGTGCACATGTACCTTAGAACTTAAAGTATAATAAAAAAAAATAATAAAATAAAATAAAATAAAGAAAAAAATAAAAAATAAAAACCAACCAACCAAACAACTAAACAAATAAAGAAACAAACAAACAAAACCAAAGAGCTAAGCTAAGCTCCTCATGGCAAAGCTAACCTTCAGTTTCCTCATTTGTAAAATGGGACTAGAAGGGATCTAATACATTATACTTACACCATACTTATTATGCTCATGGGCACGTATGAAGTATGCTAAATGCCAGCAGCCACAGGCCCTCTATAAATGTTAATTTCCTCCCCTGCGTCCTCTTTCTTCTCTGACAGCGATTGAAATCTGCACACAGATGGCGTTAGAGATTCTACATAGTGTGCTTGCTTTCCTGGATTGCTATTTAAGGGAGGAGAAGTGGGGTAACAGCACCAGAGAAGCAGCTAAATGCACGTTACTCAGGAATTGCCCCCAGTGACTTTTTGGTTGATTTGATGCACTGGGCATTCTGGCATTTATAGAGATGGACCCTGGAGCTGGGACAGTCGTGTCACTTTTGCACAAGGAACACATTGCGATATGATTTCCCTTTCTCCATAGAGCGGACTACAGAGAGAGGAGGGCTGATTGTCACAGGGTGGCAAAGCTATCTTTCTGAAGCCTCATTCTTGGGAATTCCTTTTATGATGGTGATCTATGTCATCCCATCAGATGACCCTGCCATCACCCCAGCTGGTATTCGCTCCTCCCAGAAATAGCTTTGAGCAAGGCCCATTTTTTTCTGATTTAATCTTACCTGCCTCCTTTATAATGACTCAAAAATGTGTTGCTACAGGATAAAACCAAAGTTCTAAGTTTATGTGACACTCACCCTGGAAAAACAACAGCTTTATGCATAGCCAGTGTCTTGAGCATAAATTTGGTATCAAGCATTACAATATCCTTAAACAGATAAATAACAAATGGGGACATAATTTAGTCATTTCAATTGGAACAAATTCCCAAAATATCTTCTTGTTATCACTTTGATGAATCAGACTCCAGAGTTCTTAGGGAACATATCACAATAACTAATTAAAGCTTTTAAGATGATGGAAAGGAATTAATATTAAATGGGTTGGACCAACAGAGGGAACTGTAACACTTAGTGGAAAGGGCAGAAGAGGAAAGGAAGAAATCCTGGCTAAACTAAGAAATGATTGTGAAATGGACTCACCCCTGAGACAAATGTCCAAACAGGGAAGAAATCGCATCTTCTACTGAATTCTGCCATAACCTAAGGATCTGTAATTTATTGGAAACATCACATGTTTTAAGTTGGAAACAACATACTCCTCCATCTGAGTTCTTTAATGTCTTATTTTTTAAAATTTTTTATATTTTTTGAGACAGAATCTTGCTCTGTTTCCCAGGCTGGAGTACAGTGGCATGATCTCGGCTCACTGCAACCTCTGCCACTCGGGTTCAAGCAGTACCTCAGCCTCCCGACTAGCTGGGATTACAGGCATGTGCCACCACACCAGGCTAATTTTTGTATTTTTAGTACAGACAGAGTTTCACTATATTGGCCAGGCTGGCCTTGAACTCCTGACTTCAAGTGATCCTCCTGCCTCGGCCTCCCAAAGTGCTGGAATTACAGGTGTGAGCCACTGCACCTGGCAGAATGTGTCTTACCTGTTCAATTTCACCTGGTTCCTGTCTCTTAATAAAACAAACTAAGTCCGAAAAACAATGTCAGGTGAGAATTTCATATGGAACACCTATATTGACTAATTCCATTCATCTTTCCAATTTGGCAAACACTCTGCCAGAAAGCAGGAACTGAGGAGGAGGCCTAGGCAGGGTTTCGTTCATGCCTGTGTTTAGTTTAGGTATGGTCTGTGTGTTTCAATAACTCACCCCACCTCCACTTCTAGAGGCTGGCTCTAAGGCCAACAGCTCCTGGAAGCTTGGCTTTGTGCATGGCCCAAGCCCTGGTCTCTCCTCTTCCACTTTGCCCTTTGCTGTTTGGCCTCACTGCAAGGGTCCTTACTTCCTGCTTTATGATTTTCTGCCTCTAGCCCTTTTCCCATAGCCCTGAACCCTAACGCACAGGTTCATCAGCATGGCTGGGGAACTTGCTAGAAACAGATGCACACAGGCCCTGTCCAGAGACTCTGGGGTGGCACCCAGCACCCAGAATCCAGGTGATTCTGGTCATCACTTCTAGGGCTGATCTGGGATTTCCTGCTGGGTTAAGATTAACACACTCAGCCAGGGGCGGTGGCTCATGCCTGTATCCCAGCACTTTGGGAGGCTGAGGCAGGCGGATGACTTGAGGTCAGGAGTTCGAGATCAGCCTGGCCAACATGGTGAAACCCGCCTTTACTAAATATACAAAAATTAGCTGGTAAGGGGTGCACACCTGTAATCCCAGCTAGTTGGGAGGCTGAGGCAGGAGAATCACTTGAACCTGGGAGGCGGAGGCTGCAGTGAGCCGAGATTGCACTACTGCACTCCAGCCTGGGGGACAGAGCGAAACTCGGTCTCAAAAAAAAAAAAAAAAAAAAAAAAAAGATTAACATTCTCCTCCTGGATTCCATCTTCTTCTGCCCACTCTGCATAATAAAGCCACACAGAAGGAGGGCTGAACATCTAGCACCTGGCTGACTGCAGCATTTAAGATACACCAATGAAGAATCGCCCTGTGAGGCGAAACACACTTCTCATTGAATATATATTGATGCCAAGGTTTGGGAAAGCTGAAACCCCTTAAGTGACGTAACTTTTGCAGTTCTGATTCTCTTATTTTACAGAGATCAGCAGAGACTTGGGAGATGCCAGGCAGAGGTTATGGCAGGCTAAGGCGCTGTCCACGGTCATGAAACAATGACATGGATTCTTCAGGAGGGAGAAAGGAGCCTGCAGTTTTCTGCTGAGCACCAAACACTGCTCCTTGGGAAGCTGTACTAGTCAGGTTCCCCAGAGAAACAGAACTAATAGGCTAAAAATATGTGTGTGTGTACGTGTGTGTGTGTGTGTGTGCGCGCACGTAGATACATACAGATATGTATATATATTAGGTTTTTTGTTTTCCCCCATTTACAGGGCTATTCTTTACTTCTCCAAAGTACCCCTCCTTCTATTGTGCAGAAATTTTCTGTGCAATATTCTGTGGGGTTTTATTTATCTACCTATCTACTTGGAGGCTGTATATATATATATATATATATATATAGACAGAGAGAGAGAGAGAGAGAGAGCCTACTAGGGATAGTAGTAAACAAAATTCATACATATATTTATATAAATATATATACATCTATATACATATATATGGGCAACATATACATAAATATGTGTATATACATATATTGTGTATAATATATACATATAATATACATATATACTATATATAATATACATATATAATACATATATACTATATATAATATACATATATACTATATATAATATACATATCTACATATATACACACACATATATACATTGCTTATGTGATTATGGAGGCTAATAAGCCCCAAGATCCACAGGGTGAGGTGACAAGCTGGAGACCCAGGAGAGCTGATGGTGTAGTTCCAGCCCAAAGGGTGGCAGGCTCAAGACCAGGAAGAGCCCATGTTTCAGTCTCTTCTCTTGGTGAATTCCCTTTAAAGGGAGAGAAAGCCTGAAGGCAGGTGATATGGTATGGCTGTGTCCCCCATTTGAATTGTAGCTCCCATAATTCCCACGTGTTGTGGGAGGGACCTGGTGAGAGATAATTGAATCATGGGAGTGGTTTCCCCCATACTGTTCTTGTGGTAGTGAATAAGTCTCATGAGACCTGATGGTTATATAAAGGGGTTCCCGGTTGGGTGCAGTGGCTCACGCTTGTAATCCTAGCAGTTTGGGAAGCCAAGGTGGATGGATCACCTGAGGTCAGGAGTTCAAGACCAGCCTGGCCAACATGGCGAAAACCCATGTCTACTAAAAAACAAACAAACAAACAAACAAGCAAACAAACAAAACAAAAATTAGCCAGGTGTGGTGGTGCATGCCTGTAATCTCAGCTACTCAGGTGACTGAGGCAGAAGAATCTCTTGAACCCAGGGGTGGGAGGTTGCAGTGAGCTGAGATCGCACCACTGCACGCCAGCCTGGTCAACAGAGTAAGACTCTGTCAAAAAGAAGAAGAAAGAGAGAAAGAAGAAAAAAGAAGAAGAAGAAAGAAGAAGAAAGAAGAAGAAAGAAGAAGGGTTTCCCTTTTTGCTTGGCTCTCTCATTCTGTCTTGCTACCACCATGTAAGAAGTGCCTTTTGTCTTCTGCCATGATTGTGAGGCCTCCCCAGCCATGTGGAGCTGTGAGTCCATTAAATCTCTTTTTCTTTATAAATTACCCAGTCTTGGGTATGTCTTTATCAGCAGCATGAAAAGGGACTAATACAGCTGGAAAACACAGAGGTCCCAGTTGCAAGGCAGTCAGGCAGGTGGAGTTCTCTTTTGCTCAGGGAAGGGCCAGTCAGCCTTTGTGTTCTATCAGGCATTCCAGTGATTGCGTGAGGCCCACCCAGATTAGGAAGGACCAGCTGTGTTACTCAGTCTATTGATGTAAACATTAATCTCATCCAAAAACACCCTCACAGAAATACCCGCAATAGTGTTAGACTAAGTATCTGGGCACCCTGTGGTCTAGTCAAGGTAACACATAAAATTCACCATTGCAGAAGTGAAACTTGTGTCCCGAAAGCACCGTGGGAGAATGTTACTTTGAGAATGTCCATTTTAAAGAATTGTAAAGAACTGTTCAGACTATGTCAGATTAGCCAGATGTGAGCAACACTCCTATAGTCAGAAGATGGGTTGATAAAGTATTCCCTTCAGAACTGCATCACATCTGTGTTTGCTAATCAAATGTGATGCTCCCACCCATATTGATACCGAATGGCCCCTTCTGTTCAAGAACCAAGTTTAGAATTCTATTGACATCCAGAAGACCAAAGAGGAAGACCAAGAAGCACCAGCCATTCTGTGTGCTGGTATTTGTAAACTAGGGTAGACCTTTCTTCTTTGAAGGATAAACAGGAAAATAAAACCCCAAAGAATATTGCAAGGAAAATGTCTGCACTGTAAAAGAAGGGATACTCTGTAGATGTACAGAATAACACTAAAAAGGGGTTATTACAGAAAAAAAGCTTAAAAGCCATTTGTTTTGTGTTCGTAATGAAACACACACACACACACACACACAGAATAAATGATAGTTGAAGACTGGGATAGAATTTTTTCAAGTTGAGAAGAAAAGGGAATTCACCAAGAAAAGAAAAAAATTAATAATATTAAAACATAACAGAAAAAAAAATGACATTGAAAGTTACAAAGTCCAATATCGATGATGCTGAAACTCTAATTCAGGTTGCAGAAAACAAACTTGGAAAGCTCATCAATCAACTACTCAGTTTATCCTTGGGTTGTCCATCTTTTCTTTTAAATTTTTACTCCTTTTATATATTTTGCATGCTAATCCTTTGTTTATGATGAATGCTGCAAACATTTTCTCCTGGTCTGTAGCTTGTTTTTTAATTTTTTATGGCGGCTTTCCCCATGAGGGGGTTTTAAATTTGCATTTAGTCAAAGCTGTTTGTTTTTTCCTTCTGGCTATGGGTGCCTTAAGGTGTTTAACTCAATGGTATAAATATAGTCCACTCTCTATACATCTAACCATTTTAGAATTCTTACGTGTGTTTAATCTATGTGTGGCTTATTTTTATAAGTGCTGCTGGGTGAGCACGTAGCTTTTTTACATCTCCAATAGATAGGCAGTTGCCCCAATTATATTGAATATGCCACCCTTAACCCAAGTGATTTAGCATATAGACCCGGGCATATATATGGACTCCCGGTCCATTCCATTGATCTAGACTCTATTCTATTTATGGCTAGTACTGCACAGGTATATGTATGTCTTGATATTTGGTAACTCTTTGTTCTTTTTTATCAATCTTGGATCTTCCTATTTTTTTTTTTTTTTTTTTGGTCACATACATTTTAGGATCAATTTAGCGATTCCATGAGAATCTTGTTAGGATTTGTTTAACTTTATTAGGGATCAGGGAAATGCAACTTAAAACTACAGGGTGCTATTTTTAATCTATCAACTTGGCAAAACATTCACATTTGATGGTACTGAGGATTGGAGAGAATTTAGTAAGAAAAGGTCTTCTATATCGTTATAGTAACTTCTTTTTTAAAGACAGGTTGTCATTCAGTTGCCCAGGCTGGAGTACAGTGGTGCAATCATAGCTTACTGCATCCTTGAACTCCTAGGCTCAATGGATCCTCCCACCTCAGCCTCTCAAGTGGTTGGGGCTATAGGCACACACCACCATGCTTTGGTCATTGTTTTGTAGAGATGGGGTCTATGATGCCCAGGTTAGTCTCAGACACCTGCCTCAAACAATTCTCCCACCTAGGCCTTCCAAAGTGCTGGGATTACAGGATTGAGTCATTGCATTCAGCCTGTACTAGCAACTTTTAAAGGTGATATGACCATGTCTATTAAAGCTGAAAATGTGCATGGCCTACAACTTGGCAATTCTGCTTCCTGGAATCTCTCCCAGAAAAATCCTCACACCTGTGTGCATGGAGGCAAGAATAGGCATGTTGCCTGAAGGATTCTTGTGAAAGGAAGTACTGGAATCAAGTGTCCATCATCAGAAAAACTAAGTAAAATATCCTTACACAGAATCTATGCCATATGTCAAGAGATCTGAGTGCTTACTATACTGACATACTATTTTTGTTGTTGTTGTTGCTGTTGTTTTTGTTTTGGAGATGGAGCCTCACTCTGTCACCCAGGCTGGAGTGCAGTGACGTGATCTCGGCCTCACTGCAACCTCCGTCTCCCAGGTTCAAGCGATTCTCCTGCCTCAGCCTCAAGAGTAGCTGGGATTACACGCACATACCACCATACCCAGCTAATTTTTGTATTTTTTTAGTACATGTTTTTTTTTGTGCTGTTGCCCATGCTGGTCTCGAACTCCTGACCTCAGATGATTCACCTGCCTTGGCCTCCCAAGCGTTGGGATTACAGGCATGGGCCACTGCGCTGGCCTGACATTCTCTTCAGTGAAATGAAAAGCAAGAATGCTAAATGACTATGATATTATTTGTGGAAAAAGAAAAAATCCAACAAAATAATATATTTTTTGTAGGGGGAAGGTTATAGATTCTGGAAGGATCTATACTAAAGTAATAACAGTGGTTAGTTAGCTCTGTGAAGTTCAATATTTGGCAGGCAGGTAGTAGTAATGAGGTGAATGCACACAGAACAATACAATTAGCTTTTTTTTTTTTTTTTTTTTTTTTTTTTTGAGACGGAGTCTCGCTCTGCTGCCCAGGCTGGAGTGCAGTGGTGCCATCTCGGCTCACTGCAAGCTTCGCCTCCTGGGTTCACGCCATTCTCCTGCCTCAGCCTCTGGAGGGGCTGGGACTACAGGTGCCCCTCGCCACACCCGGCTAATTTTTTTTTTATTTTTTAGTAAGAGACGGGGTTTCACCATGTTAGCCAGAAAGGTCTCGATCTCCTGACCTCGTGATCCGCCTGCCTCTGCCTCCCAAAGTGCTGGGATTACAGGGGTGAGCCACTGTGCCCAGCCACAATTAGCTCTTAAAAGCATAGATTAGTGAACAAAATAACAGAATAAAATATATGTTATGAATTTTGTTTACTACTATCCCTAGGCAGAAAGTAGTGGTTGGCACATGGTGAATACTCAATACATATTTGATAAATGAATGAAAAACCAGAATACCATTTATGTACATTAAATATGCATGCAATATTGGCCTGGTGCAGTGGTTCATGCCTCCAATCCCAGAGCACTGGGAGACTAAGGCGGGAGGATTGCTTGAAGCCAGGAGGTCAAGCCCAGCCTGGGCAGCACAGCCAGACCTCTTTTCTATAAAAATTAAAACATGGATTAGCTAGGCACAGTGGTGCACACCTGTAGTCCTAGCTGTTTGGGAGGCTAAGGTGTGAGGGTTGCATGAACCCAAGTTACAGTGAGCTGTGACTGCATCACTGCACTCCAGCCTTGGCGACAGAGAGAGACCTTGTCTAAATACACACACACACACACACACACACACACACACATCATACATATACAGCTGGGTGCAGTGGGAGGCCGAGATGACCACTTGAGGTTAGGAGTTCCAGATCAACCTGGTCAACATGGCGAAACACCATCTCTACTAAAAAAAAAAAACAAAAATTAGCCAGGCGTGGTGGCGGGTGCTTGTGATCCCAGCTATTCGAGAGGCTGAGGCACCAGAATTGCTTGAACCTAGGAGTCGGAGGTTGCATTGCGCTTTGATCATGTCACTGCACTCCAGCCTGGGAGACAGGCAAGGCCGTGTCTCAAAAAAGAAAAAAAAAATGTATATATATATACACACACACACACATATATATGAATATACACACACACATATATATGTTCACTAAAAGCAAAAATGCAAATTTTGCACCAATAGCCACAAATTAAAATCCTTTGGATAATTGCCCCTAGGAATAGAGGTGGAATAGGAGTAGGAAACAGAGAGAAAAGGAAATAAACAAATGAGCAAACAAAGTAAGTAAGAGAAAGGCTTTGCATGGATCTAAGATGGCGTCCTACCCTACATGGAGAAATATAATAGATGCAACTCTCTGTCCCTGATGCAGAAAAGTGCACAAACAAACAAATGTGTCTGTGAACTGACAAGAAAAGAAGAAAACTCCAGAGGGCAGACATTAAGAACAAGCAAGAATCCAGTTAATTAAGGGAGACCTCAGAGCTGGCTTTTTTCCTGAGAGGATCTGCCCAAGCCTGATGCCTGGAAGCTGTGGTTTAATGACCCTGCGGAACCCGAGGGACAGGAAGCAGAGTCTATGGACCACACAAGAAGAGGATCTAAATGAGGTTCTCCAAGAAGGCAGAATCCTCAGAGCCAGGTGGAATGGTTTCGATAGTCATCCATGTCATTAGAACATGATTAGTTCATTCCATTTTGTCATCGAACAGCATTTCATTGCATACATTTACCACAATTTTGTTTATCTGTTTTCTGGTTGATTGACATTTAGTTGTGTCTAGTTTGTGGCTATTACGATCAAGACTGCCATGAACAATCTTGTACACATCATTTTACGGACATATGTTTTCACTTCTCTTGGGAAAATACCTAGGAGAAGAATGTTTGGGTTGAAGAACAAATATGTGTTTAGCTTTATAAGAAACTGCCGACTGGGCAGTGACTCACACCTGTAATCTTAGCAATTCTGGGAGCTAACTGGGGAAGATAGATTGAGCTCAAGAGTTTGAGGCCAGCCTGGGCACTTTAGTGAGATCCTGTCTAAAAAAAAAAAAAAAAAAAAAAAAAAATTTTAACGTGGCTGGGTATGGTGGCATGTGCCTGTAGTTCCAGCCACTCAGGAGGCTGAAGTGGGAGGATCCCTTGAGCTCAGGAGTTTGAGGCTGCAGTGAACCATGATTGTACCACTGCACTCCAGCCTGGGTGACAGAGCAAGAGACTCTGCCTCAAAAAAAAAAAAAAAAAAAAAAAAAAAAGAATACAGAAACTGCCAAACAGTTTTCCAAAGTGATCGTAACATTTTACACTCCTCTCAGTAATGTCTGAGAATCTCATTTACTCCACATCCTTGCCAAATTTGGTATTTTCAGCCTTTTAAACTTAACTTTTTTTCTGGGCAAGAAGCGGGTAACTCATGGCTGTTTTAATTTGTAATTTATCTAAGACAAATGACATTGTACATCTTTATACTGATTGTGCTTATTAGCCATTTGTATATTTTCTCTTGTGAAATAACTAGATGTTGGGCGCAATCTTTACAGGATTGTTTGCCTTTTTAGTATTGAATTGTGAGACTTTTAAAATACATTTAATATATTCTGCTTACAACTCTTTTCTCAGATAGATACATTGAAAATATTATTTTCCTAATCTGTGCCTTGCCTGTTCCTGTTAAAGAGCTGAAGTTTAAACACTTATTATTATTATTTGCTTTGTTTTCGAGACAGTATCTCACTCTGTCACCCAGGCTGGAGTGCAGTGGTGCAGTCATAGCTCACTGCAGCTTCTAATTTCTGGGCTCAAGCGATCCTCCTGCCTGGGCCTCCCAAAGTGCTGGGATTACAGGCATGAGCCACTACATTCAGTCTAAAAAGTTATTTTTAAAATTGGATTTTAAAATAAATTTGAAAATATTTTCTAAAATTTTATTTATATAATTGGCGATTAAAAATTGTATATGTTATTATTTATGGTATCTAATGTGATGTTTTGATATATGTATACATTATGCAATGGCTAAATCAATCTATTTAACATATACATTATCTCATATGCTTATCAGTTTTTGTGATGAGAACATTTAAAATCTACTCTCAGCAATTTTGAAGTATACAATATACCTTTATTGAGAGTCATCACAATGTATGATAGATCTTTTGAAATTATTTTTCCTGTTTAACTGAAATCTTCTTGCATTTTGAAGTTTTAATTTTTTTTTTTTTTTAAATTTGAGACAGGGTCTCACTCTGTCAGCCATGCTGGAGTGCAGTGGCACGATCTTGGCTCACTGCAACCTCTGCCTCCCGGACTCAAGCAATTCTCCTGCCTCAGCCTCCCGAGTAGCTGGGATTACAGGCGTGTGCCACCACACCCGGCTAATTTTTGTAATTTTAGTAGAGACGGGGTTTCACCATGTTGGCCAGGCTGGTCTCGAACTCCTGACCTCAGGTAATCCGCCTGCCTTGGCCTCCCAAAGTGTTGGGATTACAGGAGTGAGCAACCGTGCATGGTCTGAAGTTTTAAATTTTGATTAAGTCCATGAGTCCATTTTTTAACGGTTTGTGTTTTCATGTTCTGTCCAGGAAACCTTTGTCTACATATAATTGTGAAGATATTATGTTTTCTTCTACAATCCACATATTTCTAGGCTTTTGGGTCTATGATCAGTCTAAATTAATTTGTGTGTGCATGTAGGGTTTGAGGTAGAGGCCAAACAGATAGTAGAATTTTAACTTAAATTTGGATCTTGATATTTGCTTTAAAAAGTCTTTACAGGTCAGGTGTGGTGGCTCACGCCTGTAATCCCAGCACTTTGGGAGGCCGAGGTGGGCGGATCATGAGGTCAGGAGATCGAGACCATTCTGGCTAACGAGGTGAAACCCCGTCTCTACTAAAAATACAAAAATTAGCAGGGCATGGTGGCGGACGCCTGTAATCCCAGCTACTTGGTAGGCTGAGGCAGGAGAATCTCTTGAACCTGGGAGGCAGAGGTTGCAGTGGGCTGAGACCATGCCACTGCACTCTGGCCTCAGGAATAGAGCAAGACTCTGCCTCAAAAAATAATAAAGAAAGAAAGAAAGAAACTGAAATGGCATATAAAAGAGATATCAGTGAAATCAGTAATGTGCTATGTATTTTAAGAGGAAAGAACAGGTAGAAGCAATTATAGCAAGTTAGTGATGCTTGTTCATTCTGCATTGTGGTTATATCCGTGTTTGTTGTAAAGACCCTGTTCTTTTTCCTATTTCAAATAATTTTCCTAAGTAAAACCAAGAAAAAGTGTACACTACAAAGTAGCAATAAAAAGTTACTTTGAAGATTGGCAGTTTTATGCTAGACAGTGCAATTAGAGGCAGTTGAAGTTGCCAAACTCTCTCGAAAGATCACAAAAATTTTCGGATTTGGAGAAGTCACATAGCTGATTCATTCACTGTGAATGTCTGTCACTCAGTGGGTGATAACTGTCAGAAGCTTCGGGCTCATTTCCCAAGAAAAACTATATAATGTGAAGCCAAGTTTAATTCAATTAAACAAAGAAAATAAATCACGGCTTCCCTTAAACATTAAGAAGCAGAAAATCTCGCAGTTCTTTGATACATCTCAAAATTATGCTGCAATTCAAAACGATGCTAACACTGTCTGGACAAGGGCTATGAATTGTGGAAAGCTCTGTGCTATTCTGAGGTTCTGTGTAAAGAACTGCCGATGGCTGAAAGTGATTTAGAACATGCTTCATACTAACTGTGAACACAGCTTAAACTCAAACTTTGAGCTAATAAAGAAGAAAGGGATATGGAATTGTATGCATCAATGCATGCTAAGGTGAATTGAAAATAAATATCCATCCTAGGGTCGTTCTCCAAGTGTGGTCTATGGGCTGGCAGCATCACCCGAGTGCTGATTACAGATGTAAACTTGCAGATCTCAAGCCTGACTTACTAAATCAAGGGGAGTAGCTCAGGAGTCCGTGTTTTGTGACGCTCTCCAGGGGATGCTTTGGCTGATGCTGGACAATGACTGCTCTAGTGGAAATGTGACATTCAGTTTTAGACACACAGCACCCAAACTTCCTTTCTACATTGGGCGATGCTTCACCTTAGGAGCCTTGGTAAGTATCCCCCACCTCAACTTAGAAGTCCCAAAGGCCATAAAGGTCACCATCCCCCATGCAACTGAGATTTGGGCATGTGACCCAGGCTTGGCCATTCAAATGCAGCACCCCAGCCTTTCAATCTGGAGCCAGGGCTGCAAAGAAGCGTTTTGGAGGTTCCGACTGACCCTAGGTAGCACCCAAAGTGTTGTGGTCCCGAGTAGGCACTCTCAGTCCTCCAGTGGCAGTGAGGGTCTTGCTGTAGCTGTTGGTGATGGCATTGGGACTGTGGTGCTGGCTACCCTACCTCACTTAATTTCCTATGCCTTCTCCAAGCCTGACCTACCAGCCTTCCTATCAACTCTGTGAACTACCCCAGTGCTTTAGAATACATTTCTTTTCAGCTTCAATTGGCCAGAGTTTATTTCTGGAGCGGGCAATAAGAGTCTTGACTACATGTGCATTGAATGCAGTGCTTTTTCATCTATTTTATTTTGGTTTTGCTCCAAAGGCACTTTTTCAACTGATATGTGTGTGTGTGTGCACATTATATACACACACACATATATATATACACTGAGACAGGGTCTCTATGTAGGTGTGTATTTTGTATATGTATATATGTATATATTTGAGAGTTTCAAATATATATTTGAATATATTAAAGATATGCATGTATATATTTGAGAGTTTTCATATATATATTTGGTACTCTCAAATATATACATGCATATAAAAATATACAGAGTCCTTGCCTGGGGTGTTATACATGTAAATATACATATATATTTATAAATATACATATATATTTAAACTCCTGAGCTGTTCATTCTGCAATCCTTCATTAATTTTAACGTAAATATTTTGTATTTATGTATTTTGAGACAGGGTCTTACTCTGTGGCCCAGGCTGGAGTGCAGTACAATCACAGCTCACTGGAGTCTTGACCTCCAGGGCGCAAGCAATCCTTCTGCCACAGCCTCCCCAGTAGCTGGGACTACAGGTGTGCACCACCACACCTGGTTAATATCTTTGATGTTATATTTTAGAGTCAAAGATATTTTTAGAATTTAAAAACATTACTTAATATGTGTATGTATATATGAGAACATATACATCTGGATGTGGAGGTCAAACATCTGGAAAAACAGATCATACTGTTAAACTGCTTCATTTTCCATTGTTCCGTATTTTTATATTTGTTTCCCAAGAATATACATGTATGTCCAATTAAAAAATAGTAACTGTGGCCAGGTGTGGTGGCTCATGCCTATAATCCCAGCACTTTGCGAAGCTGAGGTGGGCAGATCATTCGAGGTCAGGAGTTCAAGACCAGGCTGGCCAATGTGGTGAAACCCCATCTCTACTAAAAATACAAAACTTAGCTGGGTTTGGTGGCGCATGCCTATAATCCCAGCTACTCAGGAGGCTGAGGTGGAAGTTTCGTTTCAACCTGGGAGGCGGAGGTTGCAGTGAGCTGAGATCGTGCCATTGCACTCCAGCCTGGGTGACACAGCGAGACTTTGTCTCAAAAATAAAATAAAATGAAATAATAATAACTGTAGACAACCTCATGATGTGTGTGTATGTGTTTGTGTGTGCGTGCGTGTGTGTGTGTTGTGCAAACTGTAAATCTGTCCAGGCCTAAGTGTAGAAACTATGTGTTATTCAAATGGACCATGCTTCTTTTAAAAAAGAATCAGAAATTCAAACACAGATGTAGGTCAAAAATATCTATCACAATTATTTGTAATTAATACAAAGGACATGAGTTAAATAATCTCACAAATGGGCTCAGTGAATTTTGGTGCCTCCATATTCTGGAATCTTATGTGGCTATTAAATATTAGATTTTTGAAGAAAGGTTCATTAAGCATCTTCCTGCCTCTGGCACTGTCAAAGGAAATGCCATATTGCTCAGAGTTAAGAATTCAATATAGGGAATGTGTCAGACCCTTGTGAAATGGGAATTCACCCTGTAAGTCAAAGGAGTTTAAATGGAGGGGCTGGAAGTGCTGTCAGGGCTCTCACCCATTTTGGCTGAGAACTGCTGCCTTGGGTATTTCAAAGGATTGCTCCTTTAGAAAATCATCAGGGGAGGTTTACCCACATCCATCCTTCAACCTGTCTCCAGCCAACTGGCTGTCTCACAGACTCCTCTTCCCTCTCCTCCCCCTGTTCTCATGGTGGAGTTGCCCACGCTCACTTAATCATGCCAGCGCTGAGGCTGCAGAGTTGGCATTGGCCAATCGCCCCAGGCAAGGGCTCTGTGATCCTTCATTAATTTTAGTGTAAATTAAATTGCTTAATTTACTCCTTCCATGGGAGAGGGCCCAAGGACCAAAGTATCTTAAACCAAGATGTCTGATGAAAATGTAAAACAATAATTGGAAAAGGAAAAAGGCATAATGAGAAATAGCTGAGTTCCTTATGGTTCAGAGACTCCAAAGAGCACATCACGTTCCTGGGAATGCTGTATGTTCTGTATTTCTATTATCCAGGAAGTGGGCCAAAGAACTGCAGAATCCTGACACTTAAGAAATCAGGCGATGATAAAAATGTTACAAAAGATGTGCAGAAGGCAAATAAATCTCAGGACCCCTGATATGGTTTGGCTGTGTCCCCACCCAAACGTTGAATTGTAGTTCCCATAATCTTCATGTGTCGTGGGAGGGACCCTGTGGCAGGTAATTGAATCATGGAGGTGGTTACCTCCATGCTGTTCTCATGATAGTGAGTTCTCATGAGATAGGATGGTTTTATAAGTGGCTTTCCCCCCACTTCACTCATTCTTCTCCTTCCTGCCGTCATGTGAAGAAGGACGTGCTTGCTTCAACTCCCGCCATGATTGTAAGTTTTCTGAGGCCTCTGCAGCCATGTTGAACCGTGAGTCAATTAAACCTCTTTCCTTTATTAGCAGTGTGAGAACAGACTAATGCAACCCCCAAATCACTAAGTAAAAGGGAAGAGTTGAGCTGGGAACTGTGTCAGGCAAACCTGCCTCCCATTCTGTTCCTACGCAAGATAGCTACAAAGATTAAAAAAAAAAAAAAAGCTGCAGACCTCCCTCACAATTTGCCCACAAGAAAATTCCTTATGGACAAAGGACCGACGGAACTCAAAGTTATCCTTCTGCTTATGTGGGACAAATATATATCTGATTGCTTCCCCTGCCCTATTATTTTACTAAGCCAGATCATGAGATAAGTGACTCTACCCTCCTCTCACATGTAAATTGCGTATTCAGTGAAAGGCTAATCAGAGACTCAAAAGAATGAATCTACCTATGACCTGGAAGCTCCCTCCCCGCCTCAAGTCGTCCTGCCTTTCTCGACCTAACCAATGTACATTTTACACATACTGATTGATGTCTTGTGTCTCCCTAAAACGTATAAAACCAAGCTATGCCCCGACCACTTTGGGCACATGTCATCATCAGGACCTGCTGAGGCTGTGTCACAGGCACATCCTTAACCTTGGCAAAATAAACTTCCTAAATTGACTGAGACCTGTCTCAGAATTTTGAGTTCACAGATGTAAACTGAACAAGTCCAGAGTAGAAGGGGTCCTCTGCTGGGTAATCATTTTTCTTTTTGTCTTTTTTCTTTTTTTGTTGTTTTCTTTGTTTGTTTGTTTTTGAAGACAGAGTTTTGCTCCATCTCCCAGACTGGAGTGCAGTGGCATGATTTCAGCTCACTGCAACCTCCGCCTCCTGGGTTCAAGCAATTCTCAGGCCTCAGCCTCCCAAGCAGCTGGGATTACAGGCATGCACCAGCACATCTGGCTAACTTTTGTATTTTCAGTAGAGACGAAGTTTCATCATGTTGGCCAGGCTGGTCTCGAACTCCTGACCTCAAGCAATCTGCCTGCCTCAGCCTCCCAAAGTGCTGGGATTACAACCACTGTGGGGCATCATTTTTTATTTGTCCATTGACCTCCAGACACCAAGTCAGGCTAAGCCACACTTCACATTGATGTGTTTCTATCACTCCATGCCGTCTTTGAAAGGAACGTTTATGGGTTGTTCCTGTCAGAGGCCTCTAGGAACTTTGGTTTCTCCTTCAACCTCTAGTTCACATCATGACCCTTGGCTATATGAGTTTGAGACTGTAAGTGTGGACTCCTGTATCTAGGTAACTCCAAATTAATTTGATCTCCTCTGTCCTCTGCTCATTCCAAACTTGAAAGAATCTACAGCAATAAAGGATATCAAACCAGAAACTAAATAAAAAGTTGCCCTTCCTGGCAATGTGGCCCTGCTGCATGATGTATGTGAATAAGCTGTAGGATGGAAAATCCATCCATTGTTAGTTTTTTTTTTAACTGAGCCGATGCGGACATGGTGTCAGAGGTGTGTGAATCAGAGTGACTCCATCTTGAATAGGGGCTGGGTAAAATAAGGTTGAGACCTACTGGGCCGCATTCCCAAGAGATTAGGTATTCTTAGCCTCTAGATGTTTATGATTAAGGGAACAGATTGAGAACATTTACTGAACAGACCCAGACTCAGGAATGTCCTGATATCCCGATATCTTGAGAACAGGAGCATTCCTAGTCTTGCTTTAAAGATAATAATATCAGTTTTTGCAAATATAGTAATTAAGAAAATTAACCCTTTATCACAAACCCTTGTAGTAGAGCACATCTCCCCATGATATTTTTGTCACCCTGTATAAACAAGCAGTACCTAGGGTGGGTGCATTCCTTTCAGGAAAGCCCTGCTCTGCCTTTATTGAGCATTCCTTATTTTTATTTTTAATTTTTTTGAGAAGGAGTCTCGCTCTGTCACCCAGGTTGGAGTGCAGTGGAGCGATCTCAGCTCACTGCAACCTCTGCCTCCCGGGTTCAAATGATTCTCCTGCCTCAGCCTCCCGAGTAGCCAGGACTATAGGCATGTGCCACCATGCCCGGCTAATTTTTGTATTTTTAGTAGAAATGGGGTGTCCCCATGTTGGCCAGGCTGGTCTTGAACTCTTGACCTCGTGATCCTCCCACCTCGGCTTCCCGAAGTGCTGGGATTACAGGCGTGAGCTACCACACCCAGCCTTGAGCATTCTTTTATTCTTTTACTTTCTTAATAAACTTTATTTCACTCTACTCTATGAACTTGCCCTGAATTCTTTCTTGGGCGAGATCCAAGAACTCTCTCGGGGGCTGCATCAGGACCATTTTGCAGTAACAACAACACTAATAGTTACGACATGCCCCATAAAAAAATGACATGACATTGTTACATAGCAATGGACCACCAGGTCAATGTCACATTGCAAGCCTTTAAGGCCACCTACCACTGCCAGGAGAGGTTGAAAGTGAAAGACAGAAAATGGGCAGCAAGGAAGAGTCTTCAGAGTAAACTTCCAGGGAGCACTCTGCCAAGGGTGATTAATGTCTGAATCCTCCCTGGGTGGTGCTCCTCTCACCAAAGCTACAGAGAGCATTTGCTGAGGGGACATGCTCTCTGTAGCTTTGGAGGGGACAGGGGATGATTCCACGGAGAACTCTCTGTGATCACAAGACCAACAATGACAAAGAGAACCTTCTAGTTCAAAGTAGCCCACATTATTAACTCAACATGTGTGGATCTTCAAAGAGGACCATTTAGGTCAGATACAGAGAGGCAGAACAAGGAAAGAAGAGAAGACACTCCTTCCTCATTTGCCCAAGAGATGCATGGAGACATGCACGCTTAACACTGAACCCTGAATGCATTTTGCATGCATAAAGCAAACTGGTGGTGGTGGTGGTGGTGGTGGTGGGGCGTGTGTGTGTGTGTGTGTATATGTGTGTGTGTTATGCTTATGCAAGTATAAGCTAACCAATAAATATTAATTGAGCATCTACTTGTTTGGGCACCAAACTGAGTATGCAAAAAAGACAGACACCTTCCCTGACTTCAAGAAATGTATTGCTCTACCCATGATGTGGAATTGGTCTCTTCACTTAATTTTCTTGTCCTTATAAAATCTCTTTTTTAATCCCTTCTGATGCTATTTAATAGTGTCAGGGGAAACTCAGATTTGGACCCCACCCTCAGAAAGATCTCATAGGTTATCAAATCTATGTTCAAGAGTAATGCCCAGGCAAGATGTGGTGGCTCACGCCTGTAGTCCCAACACTTTGGGTGGCCGAGGCAAGGGGATCCCTTGAGACCAAGAATTCAAGACCAGCATGGTAACATAGTGAGACCCTGTGTCTACAAAAAGAAAAAATTACAAAAATTAGCCCGGCATTGTGGTGTGCACGTGTAGTCCCAGCTACTCGGGAGGCTGAGGTGGGAGGATTGCTGGACCCTGAAAGGTTGAAGCTGCAGAGAGCCCAGATCACACCACTGCACTCCAGCCTGGGTGAAAGAGTGAAACTCTATCAAAAAAGAAAAAAAAGAGAGAGAGAGAGAAATGTCTAAAAACATGTTGGTTGGGTTTCCTGCTTTAAAGACGTTACTTTAACCTGGCGTAGACGTTTTCAGGTCCTTTTCAGTCTCCTCAGAGAATTCCAGGGCTGCCTGTCTACTTAGATGAAAATCCTTGACCATCCAAGACAGGCAGAAGCAGGGAATGGGAAGCTTAACCTTAAGCTGCTAGCTTGTGAGCTGTGCCTGGTTCCTCAAAGGTTAGCAGCTAACTTTCTCTAAGATGTGGCCATCTGATCTCTCCTTGACCTTTTTCGGCTGGACAGAGAATCCTGAGCCTAATTCTCAGGAGCAACTAGCCTCTCATAAATCTGCAAAGGCACCTGCTGTAAGCAGCTTGTGATTCAAGGTTTAGTCCTCTTTGAAAAATCTAGGGTGTGGCAGAAATAAGATCAGCACATGCCGGAGACACTAGCATATGCTGTTAAGGCCCAAGAATGCTGATAGGGTTTGACTGTGTCCCTACCCAAATCTCATCTTGAATTGTAGCTCCCATAATTCCCATGTGTCATAGGAGGGACCCAGTGGGTGGTAAATCATGGAGGCAGGTCTTTCCCGTGCTGTTCTCGTGATAGTGAATAAATCTCACGAGATCTGATGGTTTTATAAAAGGGGCCCCTGCACACACCCTCTTGCCTGCTGCCATGTAAGACGTGAGTTTGCTTCTTCTTTGCCTTCTGCCATAATCGTGAGGCCTCCCCAGTCATGTGGAACTGTGAGTCTATTACACCTCTTTCCTTTATGAATTACCCAGTCTCGGGTATGTCTTTGTTAGCAGCATGAGAACAGCCTAATACACATGCTGAGTTAGAATGGACAGACAAAACTACTCCAGGTTCTAGATCTGTAATTGTAAAAAGATTCAAGCAATCTTGACAAACTCACATCTTTAGATACATTATCCTGACCAGGATTTAAATTCCCAGATTTTGTTCAATGTTTCTTCTAAGAAAGGGACTATGGTTACTTATTATTCCAGTGGATCAGCTCAAGATGACAACCTACTAAAGGGCAGAAATTCAGGAGATAGGGAGCCCTCCAGTTCCAGCAAGTGGACAGAAAAGAGGAAATCTCATGTAATGACAAGATAATCCAAGTTAGTTGAATGTGGCAAGAACGACCTTCAATAGGGGAACTATTACGAAACAACAGCGGCTGGGCATGGTGGCTCACGCCTATAATCCCAGCCCTTTGGGAGGCCGAAGTGAGTGGATCACTGGAGGCCAGGAGTTTGAGACCAGCCTGAGCAACATAGGGAGATCCCTACATCTACAAAAATTTAAAAAATTAGCCAGGCATAGTGGTGAACACCTGTTTCCAGCTACTTGGGAGGCTGAGGTGGGGAGATTGCTTGGGCCTGGGAGATGGAGGGTGCGGTGAGCCATGATCGCACCACTGCATTCCAGCCTGGGAAACTGAGTGAGACCCTCTCTCTCTCTCAGAAAAAAAGGCCAGGCACAGTGGCTCACATCTGTAATCCCAGCACTTTGGGAGGCTGAGGCGGGCGGATCATGTGAGGTCAGGAATTCGAGACCAGCCTGGCCAACATGGTGAAACACCGTCTCTACTAAAAATACAAAAATTAGCAGGGCATGGTGGCACATGCCTATAGTCCCAGCTACTCAGGAGGCTGAGGCAGGAGAATTGCTTGAACCTGGGAGGCAGAGGTTGCGGTGAGCCGAGATCATGCCACTGCACTCCAGCCTGGGTAACAGAACTAGACTCCATCTCAAAAAACAAAAAAACAAAACAACAACAACAACAAAACAAAAAGAAAGAAAGAAAGAAATAGTAACAAAACACCCACACAAGCAACTAGCTTGATGCCATAGAAAGCACACTGCAAAACAATGGAATTACTATTGGGAAGGCTCCATGCAGGAGTCTGTCGACACAACTGACTGTAAGATTAAGAATTATAAGGCCAGCAATCATGGCACCCGCAGCAATCCTCTAGCCTGTCTACATCTCTTCCCTGTGTTCTCATGAAGTCTGGGAAGTTGACATTCCATCCTGACTGATGAGTCCTCAATCTATGTTTCCAGCTCTCTCTCTTTCTTGAGCTCCGTGCATGCATAGCTAACTGTGAATTCTCCACTGGATGTCTGCATCGAACAGGAATCTAAAAGTTATCACGGCCCAAGTTGAACGCTTTAATTCCACTTCTGCTAATTACTAAAGTCAAAGTCCTATTCCCCTATTCTCTGCAAAGCATCCAGTTAGCTTTGTTCTTTACAGATTCTCTATTGAGGTTAGTGATTTTTAGTGTTTAAATAAGATCCTCCCTCCCTGATTACAATTCTTCAAATAGCTTCTTATTGCAAATAGAAAAAAATATGTATGTTTTCTTCCCTCTGTGGTAGATAGAATTTTGAGATAATCTCCAATTACCCACAGTTTTCTATAACCTCCTTCACTTGAGGATGGGATATCACTCCCATGATTAGCTTAAAAGTCAGTTGACTTTGAGTTGATGAAAATGGATAGTACACTGGGTGGGCTCGCCCTAATCAGGTGAAGTCTGTGACCTGGGCTCTGGTTGGCCTGGAAGAAAGCAAACGTGCACGCTGTGAAATGCCTGTGTGAACTACACAGCAAGGATCCATGGGCAGCCTCTAAGAGCTAAGAAGAGTTCCTGGCCCAGAGCTAGTACAAAACAGGGACTTCCATCCTGGAGCCACAGGAACTGAATTCTGACCGCAAATTAGAATGAACTTGGACTAGAATCCTGAGCTCCAAATAAGCATCCCAGTGTAGCTGACACCTTGACTGCAGCCTTCAAATAGCTTCCCAGGCAGAGGACCCACCTAAGCCTCCTGACCCATGGAGACTGAGAGATGATATATTTGTGTTGTTTTAAATCACTAAGTTTATGGCAATCTATTATACAACAATAGAAAATAAATGCACTGGCCGGGTGTGGCGGCTCATGCCTGTAATCCCAGAAATTTGGGAGGCTGAGGCAGGCAGATCACTTGAAGTCAGGAGTTTAAGACCAGCCTGGCTAACCTGGTGAAATTCTGTCTCTACAAACAATATAAAAAGTAGCCAGACATGGTGGCACACACCTGTAGTACTAGTTACTCGGGAGGTTGAGGTGGGAGAATCTCTTGAGACTGGGAGGTGGATGTTGCAGTGAGCTGAGATCACGCCACTGTACTCCAGCCTGGATGACAGAGTGAGATCCTGTCTCAAAAAAAGAAAAAAATAGAAAAAAAAAAAAAAAAAAGCAAGCAAGCAACACAGAAAGCAAGAAATAAAGCAAGCAAGCAAGAAAATAAATGCACCAATACATTTTGATTTTTGATATGGTTTGGCTCTGTGTCCCTGTCCAATTCTCATGGTGAATTATAATCCCCAGTGTTGGAGGTGGGGTCTGGAGGAGATGATTGGATCATGGGGGCGGTTTCTCACGGCTTAATATCATCCCTTTGGTGCTGCCCTGGCCAGAGTGAGTTATTGCAATATCCCATTGTTTAACAATGTGTGACACCACTCCCCTCTCTCTATTCCTCCAGCTCTGGCCACGTAAGAAGTGCCTCCTTCGCCTTCCGCCATTATTGTAAGTTTCCTGAGGCCTCCCCAGAAGGTGATGCCACCATGCTTCCCATACAGCCTGCAGAACCATGAGCCAATGAAACCTCTTTTCTTTATAAATTACCCAGTCTCAGGTATTTCCTTATAGCAATGTGAGAACAGACTAATACAGTTCTCAAATCCTTATCTGGTTCTTCCCTGCCTCATTGGCTTTATTTGCTATTCATCTTCCCCTTCACTCATCATGGAGCATTAAAACATAGCTTTGTCAGAATGGCTGACCTTGGAGGGGGTTGTTAATAGGGAGGACACATGGTGGCTTCTGGACTATTGGTAATATTTCACATGTCATCTAGGTACTGTTTAGTCAAGGGTATTGAGTTTATAGTTAAAATTCATTTAACTATACATTTGGGTTTGTGCATTTTTATTTATGTATTATACATTAGAGTCAATAAAAAGTTTAAAGTTAGTTTTGCAGAAAAATGTTTAATGATGTGACAAATGCTCATAAGTTAATATTTATGTGAAAAAAGTCAAATAAAAATGATCAATTTTAGAAAGAGTAGCAAATAAAACACAAAAGTATATGAATAGCAGCTTTCTGAGAAATGCAAAAATTGTTTAATATCATGCAATTTTTTTTTCTTTTTTTTTTCTTTTTTGAGGTGGAGTCTCACTCTGTAGCCCAGGCTGGAGGGCAGTGGCGTGATCTCGGCTCACTGCAAGCTCTACCTCCTGGGTTCACACCATTCTCCTACTTCAGCCTCCCAAGTAGCTGGGACTACAGGCACCTGCCACCATGCCCAGCTAATTTTTTTTGTATTTTTAGTAGAGACGGGGTTTCACCATGTTAGCCAGGATGGTCTCAATCTCCTGACCTCGTGATCCACCTCCATCAGCCTCCCAAAGTGCCAGGATTACAGGCGTGAGCCACCATGCCTGGCCAATATCAGGCAATTTTTATATGTTTATTATATATTACATATGCAATATTAATTATATATTATCTGTTCCGTATGCTATATTATGTATATTATGCAATATACATATTATATATGTAATAAATCTTATAGACATTTCCCCATTTTTGCTACTTATTTTACATGGAACTGTAAAGTAAGTAGCATATGATCCATATGTTATTGGTAAAAAACATAGATATTGGAAAGAGATTTTATAAAATGCAATATTTGGTTTTGAATTGTAAGCCTTTTAGCAAGTAATAATGGAATGAATTGAGTACTCAACATGCTTGAGAACATTTAACTGAAACTACCGGTCAACATCCTACTAACCCTCAAACCTAGAGATGGTCTAGGTAAACTCAGGGATGATACAGGATGCTTTTCAACTTCAAAATAATTTAGCATGATTCTAGAATTTCAAACCAATATAGTAGAGGTATGAAGCAGGGGGAAAAAGGTTTGTTATTTGAAAAAGGAGAAAATTTGGCAGATAATTTGTCTACTAGAAAATTTGGCAGATAATTTGTCTACTAGAAAATCTAAGTGCGGTGGTTCACGCCTGTAATCCCAGCACTTTGGGAGGCCAAGACGGGTGAATCACTTGAGGTCTGGAATTCGAGACCAGCCTGGCCAACATAGGGAAACCCCATCTCTACTAAAAATACAAAAAGTAGCCAGTGATGCTGGTGCATGCTTGTAATCCCAGCTACTCAGGAGGCGGAGGCAGGGGTATCACTTGAATCCGGGAGGCAGAGGTTGCAGTGAGCCGAGGTCACACCACTGCACTCCAGCCTGGGTGACAGAGCGAGACTCCGTCTCAAAAAACAAACAAACAAAACAAAACAAAACAAAAAAAACACAACTAAGGACATTTACAGTAGCATTACTCAGATTGATAGAGTATGATCTGAAATGCAAATAAACATACAAAATCAACAGCTATCTTACACGCCAGAAGGAGTCTGTCAAGAAACATGAGGGAAAAAAGAGGCCAGTCACAATAGCATATAAACTACAAAATACATCAAAATGTCCTTAGGGGAATGACAGGAACATCAGCCTACCAGAATCTGACCACATGTGGGTTTGAATGCATTTGGTGGTGTGTTGTGGGAGAGATGGGGACTGTCTTTTTTTTTTTTTTCAGGATGGAGTCTAGCTCTGTCTCCAGGCTGGAGTGCAGTGGCACAATCTCAGCTCATTGCAACCTCCACCTCCTGGGTTCAAGTGATTCTCCTGCCTCAGCCTCCCGAGTAGCTGGGATTACAGGCACGTGCCACCACGTCCAGCTAATTTTTGTATTTTTAGTAGAGACGGGGTTTCACCACGTTGGCCAGGATGGTCTCGATCTCCTGACTTCATGATCCGCCTGCCTTGGCCTCCCAAAGTGCTGGGATTACAGGCGTGAGCCACCATGCCCAGCTGGGGAATGCCTTTTAGAATACTCCTTTTGTTCATTTGTTTGTTTGGTTTTCTTTTTAACCATCAAAGACCCACAGTATTTGTTGACAACTATGTCAGGGCTGTGAGAGTGAACAAAGCCACGCCAAAGGCAGGCTTGCTGGTTACAGGTAGCTGAAGGCGTCTGATTCAGCTTTTACTGATTTATGAGGGCTATTTACATATTAAAAACAGTCCACTTATGTTTTTAAACATCTACAATAGACATTTCTCCTTTTTCATTATTTATTGTAATGTATGGTCTTTTCATGTATAAAAGTATTCTTTTTTTTGTTTTCAAATCTATTACCATTTATTTTTTGCTTTATTTATGCTTTCAAATATTTATGCTTACAAAGTCTATCCCCATCCTAGAATCAGTGTAAGTCGGAAGAGGGGGACTGTATTAGTCTATTCTCACATGGCCATAAAGAAATACCTGAGACTGGGTAATTTATAAAGAAAAGAGCTTTCATTGGCTCACAGTTCCTCAGGCTATATAGGAAGCAAGGAAGCGTCTGCTTCTGGGGAGGCCTCAGAAAGCTTCCAATCATGGCAGAAGGGCAAGTGAGACGTCTCACATGGCAGGAACAGCGAGAGGGGAGGAGGCGCGACACACTTTTTGTTTTGTTTTGTTTTTGAGATGGAGTTTCGCTCTGTCACCCAGGCTGGAGGGCAGTGGCACGATCTCGGCTGACTGCAACCTCCGCCTCCCAGGTTCCAGCAATTCTCCTGCCTCAGCCTCCTAAGTAGCTGGGACTACAGACATCCGCCACCACGCCCGGCTAATTTTTGTATTTTTAGTAGAGACAGGGTTTCGCCATGTTAGCCAGGTTGGTCTCGAACTCCTGACCTCAGGTTATCCACCCGCCTCGGCCTCCCAAAGTGCTGGGATAAGAACTCATTCACTCACTATCTCAAGACTAGCACTAAGGAGATGGGGCTAAAGCATTCATAAAGGACCACCCCCATGATCCAATCACCTCCCCCCAGGCCCTATCTCCAACATCGGGGATGACAGTTCAATATGAGATTTGTACAGTATGAGAATTCAATATGAGGACACAGATTGAAACCATATCTGGGAAGGATCTGTTTGCCCTATTAATAGTAAAAGAGGATATAAAGTGATAAGAGTTCAATCACTGTGTGTGTAGCCTAAGAATAGAGGTTCCTGTTGAAATGTACGCTGACTCTAGGAAGGAGACCAGGAGAGGCTGGCTCAGCTGACCAAACTGTCATCTGACTCATTTCCTCTTAGCTTCCACGATCTCCTTTTTAAGAACAAATTGGGTGAAGTAGCTAAGTTCACTTTAACAACCTCAGTGAGTCACTCCCACAATGGGGGCAGGGATAGAGTGCTTCTCCTCTCCTAAAATGGGAGATGAGAAACTCTCCCATAAGGGTTTATTATATGTACAGCTGCTGGGGATCTGTATAGCAGAGAATACATTAGACTTTTTCAAGACCTGGGAAAAACATTCTTTTTTTTTTTTTTTTGAGACAGAGTTTTTCTCTTGTTGCCCAAGCTGGAGGGCAGTGGCGCAATCTCGGCTCATTGCAACCTCCGCCTCCCGGGTTCAAGCAATTCTCCTGCCTCAGCCTCCCGAGTAGCTAGGATTACAAGCGTGCACCACCATGCCTGGATAATTGTTTGTATTTTTAGTAGAAACAGGGTTTCACCATATTAGCCAGGCTGGTCTCGAACTCCTGACCTCAGGAGATCTGCCTGCCTCAGCCTCCCAAAGTGTTGGGATTACAGGTGTGAGCCACCGCGCCTGGCCAAACACTCCTTTAAATACTGGCTTATGGTCAGCTTTCAGCCTTGGTTTCTAATACTGTTATATTTGCCATTTGGTATTTCTTCATGTAAAATCTAACAGGTAATCAATATTTTTTAATGTGAATTTGAAGTCTAGAGTGGGCAAACGGTACTACTTTGCCACCCTCTTAACCTGGGACTAATTTCATTCTTGGAACATAATGTATATATGTGAATATGCATGAAGTAGTACGTTGTGCGCTCTGCTCTTCAGGTTGATCGAGTTGTCTGAAGGAGAAAATGAAATCGTGTAATACAGTTGGAAGATGCCCCAGAAAGGTGAGTGAGACTGCAGGTTGCTGCAGGATCACATTTTGGGAGTAGAGCAGAGGGGTCGCCACCTCCTTGGAGTGGGCCTCAGCTTTGCAGACCAGATTCCTCAGGTTTCCTGGAATTACCAAAACCAAGACACCAACCCAGGTGGGCACTGATTAGCTCATCGCAGGAAATCCCCAAAGGCAGTAGTTACCTCTGGGGAGAAAAGGAACGATGAGGAGTGGGGATGGGCTTTACCTGCACCTATAATATTTTATTTGTTAAGAAACAAAGAGTGGCGGACGCGGTAGCTCACGCCTGTAATTCCAGCATTTTGGGAGTCCGAGGCGGGTGGATCACCTGAGGTCAGGAGTTCGACACCAACCTGGCCAACATGGTGAGACCCCGGCTCTACTAAGAATAAAGAAATTAGCTGGGCATGGTGGCGTGTGCTTGTAATCTCAGCTACTAGGGGGGCTGAGGCAGGAGAATTCCTTGAACCCAGGAGGTGGAGGTTGCAGTGAGGCAAGATGGCACCATTGCACTCCAGCTGGGTAACAACAGAGAAACTCCATCTCAAAAAAAATAAAAATAAAAATAAATAAATAAATAAAGGTGGTGGGGGGGGGGGCTCCAAAGCACATACGGCAACATGTTAACACCTGTTCATCTGGGTTGTTTGTAAATTATTTTTTATACCTGTCTGTATGTTTGAAATGACTCATAATTGAAGATTAATTTTTAAGAGAAAAGACTAAAAAGAAAGACAATATATTACAATTAGTGGCTGTCTTTCAGTAGTAGAATTGTTTTTCCCTCCTTCCAAATTTTCAATATTTTCCAAAATTTTGATATTGAGTCTTTGTTACTTTTACAATCAGAACAACAAGCTCCATTTGAAATAGGCATATAACCAATCAACCGAGATCAGTAGAAACGTACTGAGGAGGAAAATGGATCAAGGATGACGCTGATAAAATGGCAAATGACGAAGCATAAAATGTGGTTAAGTCTCATTAATTTGTACTTTACTTATTCTGAATTAATTAGTGGGGAATTGGGTTGGGCCTTGTATGATTGGTGGAGAGAAAAGACTGCTTAGCCCTAGGTGGAATTCTATTTTTAATGCTTATTCTATTCTGGAGTTCCACCATACACTTCCTATAGGCAAGGGATGTGTTTTCTACGTATTCGGTTTCTCCTTCCATTCTGGGGATTTCTGGGCCCTCAACTGTCTGACAATACACACCTGTTAAAGGAACGATTAAGCAAAAAAAAAAAAAAAAAAGGTAAACAAAATTGCGAAGGAGGCAGGGAGATTCTCAATCTACTTAAGAGAGCAAATTCTTTTAACAGCTGTTAACTCATTAAGTGTGGAAATGTAAATATTGTAGCTAATTAAATACAGCTTTATGTATTCGTTTTAGCAAGACCCACTGAATATCAATTATACAGGACAAATTTTTAATGAATAAAAGAGCTTTGAAAAAAACCTATGTTGGCCAGGCGCGGTGGCTCAAGCCTGTAATCCCAGCACTTTGGGAGGCCGAGACAGGCGGATCACAAGGTCAGGAGATCGAGACCATCCTGGCTAACATGGTGAAACCCCGTCTCTACTAAAAATACAAAAAACTAGCCCGGCGAGGTGGCGGGCGCCTGTAGTCCCAGCTACTCAGGAGGCTGAGGCAGGAGAATGGCGTAAACCCGGGAGGCGGAGCTTGCAGTGAGCTGAGATCCGGCCACTGCACTCCAGCCTGGGCGACAGAGCGAGACTCCATCTCAAAAAAAAAAGAAAAAAACCTATGTTTTCGCTAACACTGGCTGACCTCTTTTTCCAATGACTGAATTATCATCAAGCCTCATTTCCCTGGTATCTGTAGCCTGTACGGCTTTCTCAAACAAAAACTGGACACAACCAGCCCTCCACCTACTCCGGACCTGCAACCACACAGCTGAATGTGACTGGCAAAAAGCATCAAGTTGCCATCTCCAGGCCGGGCACCATGGCTCATTCCTGTCATCGCAGTGCTTTGGGAGGCTGAGTCAGGAGGATCATTTGAGGCCAGGAGAGTTTGTGACCAGCCTGGACAACCTAGTGAGACCCCATCTCTACAAAAAATAAAAACTCCTCGCTGTTCCTGGACTGCCTCCTGCTTGCCCCCACCCCCACCACCAGATGGCTCCTCCTCAGGACGTCCGCACCTTCTGTTCCCACTCCCAGAATGCTCTTCCATCATTTACTCTTCTCTGGTTTCCCATCGCTCACTCTCCTCTCTTATGTTTTTTCTCAAATATCACCTTTTCAGAGACATTCTCAGATTTATGTAAATGTCAGCTCCCCTGTTCCCCACATGGCCTGTTATCCTTCCCAGATCTGCTTTTTACCATAGTACATTTCATCTTCCACCATAGTCTCAATCAGGACCATCCACAGAACTTTCTGCCATGATGGAAATGACCATTTTGTACTGTACAACATGGTAGCCACTAGCTACTAGGCACTTGAAAGTGGCAAACGCAATAAGAGAACTTAACTTTTCATATTATTTAGCTTTAATGAATTTAAGTTCAGTTTCAATAACCATACGTAGCTCAGGATCACTGTGTTGGACATAGTAGGTCTGTCATTGATTTATCCCCCTGCTAATTTATTCAGGGGGTGGTTGGTTGCACATTTGATCTTCCTGAAAATAATACCGATGACTGACTTATCCCATCACTAGCATGCACCCTCCATGAGGGCAGATGCTTTTCCTGCACCTGACACATAGTAAGTGTTCAGTAAGTGAATCAATGCCCTTTACCTCAAGTTTATCATTTTAAGAGCCAAAGTTTGTTTTCATTCTAAGCATTTTCAGAAATTATTGTAAGCTCTGCAGAATCTGTCCTTATTTTAACTTAGTACCAGAATGTATTGTTTCCTTGCAATTTCAACGTCGCTTTTCTGTACATAACTTGTTATGTTGTAATAAATTGTGTCCTCAGAGACAGTTAATGGCATTTCTTCAATAACTGCACAGATTGCTGAGTTTTTATTGTCCACTAAATGACTGTTTATCATTAACTTTTTCTTGTGTCTGTCTCTACTATATGCTTTATTTACTTTTCTTTTTTTTTTTTTTTTGAGGTAGAGTCTCATTCTGTTGCCCAGGTTTGAGTGCAGTGGTGTGATCTCAGGTCACTGCAACCTCTGCCTCCGGGTTCAAGCGATTCTCCTACCTCAGCCTCCCGAGTAGCTGGGACTACAGACATGTGCCATCATGCCCAGCTAATTTTAGTATTTTTAGTAGAGATGGGGTTTCACCATGTTGGCCAGGCTGACCTTGAACTCCTGAGCTCAAGTGATCCTCCTGCCTCAGCCTCCCAAAGTGCTGAGATTACAGGCGTGAGCCATGGTGCCTGGCTGTGCTTTATTATTTTTCATTGGAAATGACTGTGTAAGGTTTGAAGTACTTCCATTCTCCCACATAGTTAAATGCACAAAGTTCATGACAATTTTTTCTTTTTTTTTTGAGATGGAGTCTCGCTCTGTCGCCCAGGCTGGAATGCAGTGGTGTGATCTCGGCTCACTGCAAGCTCTGCCTCCTGGATTCAAGTGATTCTCCTGCCTCAGCCTCTTGAGTAGCTGGGATTACAGGTACCCACCACCACACCTGGCTAATTTTTGTATTTTTAGTAGAGACAGGGTTTCACCATGTTGGCCAGCCAGGCAGGTCTTGAACTCCTGACCTCAGGTAACCCACCCGCCTCGGCCTCCCAAAGTGCTGAGATTACAGGTGTGAGTCACCACGTCCAGCTGACAATTTTTTTTTGTGGACACATTCATGGTCTGTTCAGAGAGACTGGTTGCCTATACATCATGAAAATAATCATGAAAATAATATCAGAAATAATAAAGAAGGCAGTCTTTATAAACTTATAACTTATCATAAACTTGTAACAATTTCCCTTTATAAATTGGACCACGAACATAAAAGGTTTGAAACCTAAAGCCATTGAGCTAGAAGTAAAACCCAGTGTTTTCCTCTGAGTCCAATGTTCTCATCTAACCCAGTTCTTCTCAAAGGTGTAGTCCATAAATCATTTCCTAAAAATCATCTGCTTTCAACTCAAAGTTGCTCAAGAAAAAAATAAAAATAAAAACAAAAAAATCACCTGCAGTGCTTGTTTAAAACGAGCTTCCCTGGGCAACCCACTAGACCTACATGGGCAGAATCTTGCGGCCAGGTCCCCAAAATCTGTAGTTTTAACGCACAGCAGAGTTTGAGACCCACTGGGTGTTAAGTTTACTTTCTGAAGAGAAGTATAACATTACCTTGAGCTTTTATTCTACAGGGGGAAAATGACACTATTTTTATTGGCTCCCAAATCATAAACTTACAACAACTATTCTGTTGCAAACCAAATGAGGATTTTAAGCCTTGATATATACATTCACCTAACCTGACCCTAAGTAGAGATAAGATCAGTAAAAAATGTATTTCAGTAATAGATTATAGGTCGAAAAATACTTCCAGATTTGGCCAGGTGCAGTGGCTCATGCCTGTAATCCCAGCACTTTGGGAGGCGGAGGCCGGTGGATCGCTTGAGGTCAGGAGTTTGAGAACAGCCCGGCCAACATGGTGACATCCCATCTCTACTAAAAATACAAAAATTAGCTAGGGTGGTGGGTGCCTGTAGTACCAGCTATTTGGAAGGCTGAAATATGAGAATTGCTTGAACCTGGGAGGTGGAGGTTGCAGTGAGCTGAGATCACACCACTGCACTCCAGCCTGGGTGACAGTGAGGTTCTGTCTCAAAAAAAAAAGAAAAGAAAAAAGAAAAAGAAATAATTCTAGATTCCTTCACTGTCTCTTAGAAACAGAAAGATTCATCCATCAAGTATTACGACCTAAGAGGATATCATTGCTACAATGTAGGGCTAATCACAGAAGATCTAAAAGGTGATTATTCTATGCGATAAAGAAGGTCATTTGCAGCAAAAGCAAATGCACGTGTCCTTTTGCTAGGTTCACATTCTTCATTCTCCAGTTTGGGTTCCAGAGCACGGAACGACTTGGTGATTTAAAGCCACAGTTGCTGTGTGGACTGGGACTGGCTTTGATATTAGTGTTGTGTATACTCACCAGCCACTACAGTAATTGGGTCTAGAACACAAGAGAACAACTCTATTTTTCTGTGATTCCCCAAGGCTAGTTCTGGCAAGAGGAGATTCTGGCAGAGCTTTTGTTTCTGCAGTGATTTCAGAGACTTCGAGTGAGACAAGACAGGTCTAGGGTAATCAAGGGTACAAAGGGGAGGCCAAGAAGAGAAACGGCCAGAGTGGGAACTCAGGAGCCGAGTCCGGCAGGGCGGGGCACATAGTTGGGAGGGCTTTGTGTGTCTTGGGGTGGGTAAAGGATTAGTAAAATGGCTGGGTACTGTGATTCATGCCTGTAATCCCAGCACTTTGGGAGGCCAAGGTGGGCGGATCACTTGAGGTCAAGAGTTCAAGACCAGCCTGGCCAACATGGCAAAACCCTAATTCTACTAAAAATACAAAAATTAGCTGGGGTGTGGTGGTGCATGCCTGTAATCCCAGCTCCTCAGTGGGCTGAGGCACGAGAATCACTTGAGCCTGGGAGGCAGAGGTTCAGTGAGCTGAGATCATACCACTTCACTCCGGCCTGGTAAAGGAGACTCTGTCTCAAAAAAAAAAAAAGAATCAGTAAGATGAGCTCCCTAGCGAATGGTGTCACCAGCTGTGTCAGCAGATGGGAAAATGCAAGGTGCCATGCAGGAGACCAGAGACCTGACAGAACTAGGACAAACAACCCTGAAGTGTGGGTCACGTCCAAATTTGCTACTGGGTACTAGAGATCAGTCTACAGGGAAACCTGGATTTCTAGGCAGGATCTGCAGTCCAGGAAAGCCCTGGGGTGAAGAGCAGTAAATCATTTTGCAGATTGGGCAAACACCGTAGAATGCCAAATTTGATGGCATTGTGTGTGCTAAACTGTGATATAATGAAGCCAGTAATTGAGGGTCTGGGTCACAGGACATAGTCATCAATTATGAGTCTGTGGCAGGAAGTCATGGCAGGAAGCCAGACCCTAGGATCCTGATAGTGGGGACTGTGGTAGAATAACACGTCCCAGATCCTCTGCTCAGTCATCATCTACCATCAGGAGCTACGTATCGGGAGAACAGATAAATAAGAAGCCACCTGTAACTGTCTTTCTAAAGTGAAAAAGAGGTGGGGCAAGGGGGCCCAGCTAGGTTCTTATACTACATACTAGACAGACTCAAATTCCAGGAACTCCATATTGGTCTCTGTTATTGGGAGACTCCATGGGGAGAACGTGGTCTGTTGGCACTTTTGTTATTTCCTGCTCAGTCCACCATGGTGAGAAAAAGGTAGTGCTCCCAGACCACGGTCAGTAGCAAAGTATCCCTGACCATGAGCACAGGCTCAAGGCCAGCAGTCAAGAGGAGACCTCATCCCAACCTGCATAGAAACCTGTTTATCAGATGAGAGGTTTGGAGCATTTGGCCAAGAAACCACACAAGTGACTCTCTCTGCTTCATGGTAGGTTAGGTTTTGACAGTTAACAGCGGGTGGGGGACGGGGGGAAAAGAGTCTTGCTATGGTATGAAAATGGTTTGTCTCCACCAAAACTCATGTTAAAATTTGATTCCTAAAGTAATGCTGTTGGGAGGTAGTAGAATCTTTAAGAGATGTTTGGGTCACGAGGGTGCCATTGTGAAAGGCATATGCCACTCTTGTGACACTGGGTTCTTGTCGGAGTGAGCAAGTTCTTGCTCTTGCAGGATTGGATTAGTTGCCATGAGAGTGGGTTGTTATAAAGCAAGGTCACTCCTCGTGTTGGCCCTTTCACATGTACTCACTTGTACTTTTCCATCATGTTACAAAAGTTTGTGCCAGAAGCTGCCACCAAGCCTTTGGACTTCCCAGCCTCCAGAACCATGAGCTAAATACATTTCTTTTCTTGATAAATTATCCAGTCTCAGCTATTCTGTTATAGCAACAGAAAACAGACTAGGACAAGTCTTTTTATAAAAAATTCCATAAATGAGGGTATAGAGCTAAGTTTTATTAATTCTTTGTGATACTTATTACAACAACCCTCTGTGCAAAGCATATACAATGATCTCTTACTTGGGAGAATGTGATTTAGAGAGGAATGACCCCTGGTGTCCTCCCCTGCACTCCAACTAACCTAAATGAATCTACATAACGTGTTTAGAAAAACACAGTAAAAGTTCAATACATGTTAGCCATTTTTCTTACCCAAAGTTGCCCAGGTTGCAAGTGGCAGAACAAATATTGGGACCCAAACTTCTCTGAGACAGAAACTCAGGCTCCAATCCACAACATTATTTCTGTTATCAATGATTACTTTTTATTTGTTGTTTGGCTTAGTTGGGATGGTGAAAGATGAAAGAGCTCCAATAATTAGGTGTGCAGGCATTTGTGTTTTAGCTTACTAGACTTATGTTGTCTTATACCCTAGCCTTGTAAGTTCAGATAACTTACCTAAGCAATCAATTAGAACTCTTGTATCTTTGGTTTTGTTTTTTAAAGAAAACTGATGATGAAAGACGAAAACTGATTGCGATAGTAATTTGTGTTTCTTCTTGCTACAGAATAACAGTAACACATTAAAGAAAAAAGAACCATATAAATATTAATAGATGCTGGAAAGACATTTGGTAAAAATCAACAGCCATTCCTAACAAAAATCTTAATTAAAATAGGGCTAGAAGGAAACCACTTAAATGTTTTGAAGACCACCAAGCCCAATAGTAAATGTTATTCTAAATGTTGAAAAAGTAAAGCTGTTTTGAATTGAGTCAGGAACTAGACCGGTGCATTTGCTTTTGCTATTAATTTTCCACATTGTTTGCAGATTCTAGTGAATGCAGCAAAACAAAAGAGACTATAAACATAGAGAAAAGAAATAAAATTATCTTCTTATTAAAAATGTCACTGCAAAAAATTACAAACCACTTGAATAAATAAGATAATTTAATAAAGTGACTATCTATAAGATAAATATTTAGTTTATGTGATAGCTTTTTTCTTTAATCTGGTAATAAAAATCTAGGAATGGAATAGAGAAAGTACTTAATATAATGACCTCAAACTATAAATTATTTATGAATACATTTGGCAAGAAAGTCAGAAGACCTTTATAAAAAAAAAAATAAAATCAAATTTATGGAGAAATAAAAAGACATTTTGTATTCTCAGATATAAACACTTAATGTCACAAACATGCCAATTATCCTAATGTTAATATATAATTTATTGCAATGCCCCATTGGAACCACAGACTGTTTTAATGGAATGGAATTAATGTTCATTTGAAAGAACAAATAAATGCCCATGAATAGACAAGAAAGTCTGAAACAAAACACTGATGAGGAGCATTGATTTTATGAGTCAGTCAATATACAAGCATCTACTAGAAAGCCATTTTGCCATAGTGGTTGTCAAATGTCAGCATGCATCAGAATTTGCTGGGGGACTTGTTAAAACACGGCAGGCCAGGCCTCACCCAGAGTTTCTGTTTCAGTAGGTCTGGAGTGGAGCCCAAGATTTTGCATTTCTAACAAGTTCCCAGGTGATGCTGATGGTGGCTGCTGGGCTAAGGAATACTCTTTGGGAAGCATTACTATCACAAATCAATATAGAGTTGACCAAAAAGAAGACAAACCAGTAGAATAGACTAGGAAAGCCAGCGATTAGCCTAATATAAGTAAGTATTTAAGAAATGACAAAGGATGTCCATGAGGTGCCATTGGGTAAGAAAGTAAGATGTATAAAAGTTTGTATAATGTGGGCCAGGCACGGTGGTGCACGCCTGTAATCCCAGCTACCCAGGAGGTGGAGGGAGGAGAATTGCTTGAACCCAGGAGGCAGAGGTTGCATGAGCTGAGATCACGCCACTGCACTCCAGCCTGGGTGACAGAGTGAGATCCCGTCTCAAAAAAAAAAAAAAAAAAAAAAAAAAAAAGTATAATGTGGTCTCAAAGGAAATGCAAACTGAGTTTCTCATGGCCCAGCTGGACCCTGTGAGACAGCTGGTACAGGGCTGTCTGAAGGACCATTGAAGAGGGAACAACAGACCAGACCCAGTGCAAAGGAGCTACAGGTATGACAGAATCCCTAGAAGCTGGAGGAGAAGGAAATGAATAGCTGAAATGGAAGTGGATTTTACCTGACATGAACACCACAGGAGAGTGATATTGACCAATGTAGAGTGTGGGAGGTCCTTGAAAACACAAAAATGCCCATGAAATGTGAGAAAGAGGTGTCTTTGACCATCTGCCAAGTCCACACAGCTGAGATACTAGATCATCACAATAGTAATGATTACAACTGTGCCAGTCAAAAGGAATGACCCCTACTGTCCTTCCCTCAGGTCAAGTTCGATTTCCTGATGACCCAGAGACCACAGCTGTGCAGCTCCAAGAGGAGCAGAAGAATCAGGTGAGAAGAGAGAACCAAGTCAACCAAGACCCTTCTCACAACCTGGGTCAGGGATGCTGGAACAGTGGCTTCCAATGGAACATGACGTTTCGGCGATGGCACGTTAATGAGTGAACTGAGGACTTATGGGACCTGCAGTGACCAGAGCACAGAACATTTTTATTGTCTAAGAGTGAGTAGAAAGGTCTGCCTGTGTTTTTACCTGATGGCAGAGAAAGAATAAAATTAAGGGCATGGAGAGATAAAAACAGAGTTGCTTTATTGCAAGACCATATTTCTTCAATTTAAGAGTTACATAAGATCATAACATATTTAAATGAATTGCCATTGAAAAACAATTGAGATGTGTTTTTTTTTTCTCCCCATTAGAAGATGATTATCTCTGTCCTCTGAGTAGGGAACTCCAGATTTTGGGGGCTATTAACAGCCTAGATAGAATGATCTGGCACCCAGAAGATAAGCCCACTCACATCTCCCTCCAAAAGATTTTGTGCAAGAGGCCAAGGCTTGTTTAGAGTAGGGGAGATAAACTCTTGCTGAGAGTGGAAAGGCAGAAATGGTCTCCTGTGAGGTGGAGGCTTCCCTTCCAGAGGCTGAGAAAGCAGAGGTTGTGGGATTTCTGAAAGTCGTAGAGACCTGTTCCCTCCTGTTGTTACTTTCCCAGGTGGGCTGAGTGCAGGATAGCTGTCTGGCAGACCAGTCTTTTCTCAGGCTTAGAGACTAAATGGAAAAGATACTCTGAAGAGCTCCAGGGTCCAAGGGATGGCAGAGAGGAAAACTACCAGCATCTTTCTACAGCCAAGGGCAAGAGGGTAAACATGGCAACCTCCACAGAAGGACCGAAAGGACCCTCCTGGGCTCCAGGTACCACTCTGATTCTTACATGCCTCACAGAGATGCAAAGAGGCTCCTCAAACATGACTGAGAAGGAGTTTCTCACCACTGTGGTGAGGGAGATTGTGAGCTAGATTAACTCTGAATTAATAAGCCACTCTGGAACACAAAATATTTGGAGTATATCCATCTATGCTCTGGACAGACATCTATGTACTGTAAGCCAAATCCTTGAAAAACAGAGGTTAGGCTGGGCATGGTGGCTCATGCCTGTAATCCCAGCAGCTTTCAGAGGCTGAGGCAGGAAGATCATTAAAGCTTGGGAGTTTGAGGCTACAGTAAGCTATGATTGTGCCACTACCCTCCAGCCTGGGTGATGGAGCATGATACTGTCTCAAAAAACAAAAACAAAAACAAAAATGGAGGTTAGAGACTTTCACATTCCCTAACAATTGCTCAAGGTTGATTAGTTTGATCCTTCAATTGAGCTCATCAACCTAAGGTGAAAGAGGGAAAGAAATTAACTTGACACAGTGCTAATTCTCCATGTGATAGCATTCTCCCAGGGTTGAAACTCTGTCCTCTCCCAGCTTGCATTTCGCTTCAGGAAGACTATAATTACATCATCACTACTCTTGCATCAACTTTCCCTTGCTCTCTGTGGCTGTGTGTCGCAGACTGCCCTCGAAATCCAAGAATTGCCCAAGGCTTAGCCCACCTCTACAGGCTTCCTTCCCTTCCCCTCTCTTGCCTTTTCTCTCCCCCTTCTCTTTTCTTCTATGTTTAGGGGATCCTATCTGGTTCTATGTTGATGACCTTTGCATTTATTTCTTTAATCCAATCTCTCCCCCGAATTCTAGACATTTATATACAACTGTTCATGAAACATCTCCATTTGGGCATCTAAGGACCATTTCAAACTGAAGTTCAAAATATAATTCTTAAGCCCTCTCCCTCTTTAAAAATAGAAAAATCAATAAATTAAATAACTAACAGTAAAATCCCCAGACTCTTCCCTCTCTTCGTATTTCAGTAATGGGAATTCCACAGTTGTTCAAGTTACTTGCTATTTGCTAGGAGTTATCTTCCCTACCTCTTTTCCTCGTGTTCCTTCCATCTAGTTGTGATGGTGAATACTGAGTGCCAACTTGACTGGACTGAAGAATGCAAAGTACTATTCCTGGCTGTGTCTGTGAGGATGTTGCCAAAGGAGATTAACATTTGAGTCAGTGGACTGGGAGAGGCAGACCCACCCTCCGTATGGGTGGGCACCATCTAATCAGCTACCTGCATAGCTAGAATAAAACAGGTAGAAGAACATGGAAGGACTTGACTTGCTGAGTCTTCTAGCCTTCATCTTTCTCCCGTGCTGGATGCTTCCTGTCCTTGAACATCAGACTCCGAATTCTTCAGCTTTTGGACTCTTGACTTACACCAGTGATTTGCTAGGGGCTCTCCAGCCTTTTAGCCACAGACTGAAGGCTGCACTGTTGACTTCTCTACTTTTGAGGTTTTGAGACTGGGACTGGCTTCCTTGCTCCTCAGCTTACAGATGGCCTATTGTGGGACTTCACCTCGTGATCTTGTGGGTCAGTTCTCCTTAGTAAGCTCCCCTTCATGTATACATCTATCCTATTAGTTCTGTCCCTCTAGAGAACCCCAACACATACACTAGTTCATCAGCAAGTTGTATGGTCTTCATCTTTGAAACAGCCCAGTCCTGACACCTTCTCATTGCAATCAAATACACTTATTATTGACCTACTGTAATATTTGTGCATTTTTCCTCCATCACATGAAATACTATGAGGATAGTGATATATATATCTATATCTATATATCTATATCAATCTATCCATCTATACACATATACACACATGCACACATAAATTTTGTTTGTTCACTGTTGTTTCATCAGTATCTAGAAGACTTTGTGGCACAAAATAGGTACTCAGAAGTATTTGGTGCTGTATGAATAACTGAATGAACAATTATTCATTATTCTAGCTTTGGAAGGCTTCGGTGGGAGGATTGCTTGAGGCCAGGAGTTTGAGACTAGTGTAAACAACATAATGAGATCCCATCTTTACCAAAACCAAAAATGGCTGGGGGTGTCTTCAGAGCCTCAGAACTCAGTAGCATTTTAAGTTCCTAAGTTGTAAGTCATTCTGTTTCTCTTCTTCCCATTTGTTGTTAGGAACATAATGAGCAGGAGGTAATAATGAACAGGAATAAGGAGTTAGGAACATAATGAGCAGGAAGTGTGGAGGAGAAGGGCAACTCCACCTTGCATGCTAATCCACCATATTGACTTATGGTTAACCCTGTTCCTGGAATGCCTCTAAGACTTCCCGTGTATCTACTGTTCCTTATGTAAGAGCAGGTGCTTACTGTAAATCCCGCACCTTAGGTCAAACAACCTTGATGTGATCGTATTTCAGTTACCTTACCCATCCCTTCTGAATTGTCCTTTCCCTGTGGTATATAATCCCTGGGTCTTGAGGGTATTGGCATGAGATTTACCACCTTGTTTCACCGCTGCCCAAGACACACACATGGCTTCTATTTATATGTTCCCCATTAAATGTTTCTTTCTGAGAAACTGGATATATCAGCCTCTTTCTTTCTTTCTTTCTTTTTTTTTTTGATAGAGTTTCGCTGTGTCGCCCAGGCTGGAGTGCAGTGGCGCGATCTTGGCTCACTGCAAGCTCTGCCTCCTGGGTTCATGCCATTCTCCTGCCTCAGCCTCCCGAGTAGCTGGGACTACAGGCGCCCGCCACCATGCCCGGCTAATTCTTTTGTATTTTTAGTAGAGACGGGGTTTCACTGTGTTAGCCAGGAAGGGTCTTGATCTCCTGACCTCATGATCCACCCGCCTAGGCCTCCCAAAGTGCTGGGATTACAGGTGTGAGCCACTGCGCCCACCCACCAATGCCATTTCTTAAATGTATTTGATTGATGTCTCCTGCCCCTCTAAAATGTATAAAACAAAGCTGTACCCGGACTGCCTTGGGCACATGTTCTCAGGACCTCCTGAAGGCTGTGTTCACTCCTACTTGCCTCAGAATAAATCTCTTCAAATATTTCACAGAGTTTGACTCTTTTCATCCACAATAATTGTCTTTCTTTTGGGAGTGAGTTCTGTTGGGACAGAATGAGCAAACAGAGAAGTCCTGAGATTAGCACATAAACTACAAACCAAACAAACAAACAAGAGTGAGACACGCTGACCACGAGCACACAGATTTGCCAAATGTTTTTGACTATTACACATCCCCGGCTCTCTCTTCCTGTGGTTCTATTTTCATCCTTTCCTCTCTTTGGGGAGAAATTCACAGGAGCTTTGCAAACCTTGCTGTACAGCCTGCAAATCAGGAAGGAATCACAAAAGTAACAAATTCATTTCCGTAGTAACAGGCTCAGGACCATTCCGGCTGCCAGTACGATGAGTTGATTTAATTCCTTCCCAACAAACATATCCACAATTTTAACATGTGAATGGCAGAAAAAAGTTAATCTGAGGGGTCTAGACAAGATAGCTGGCTGAGAAATTCAGGGTGGATTCCAAGTCTCAGCAAAGAATCCAGCACACTGTTAACACAAATCCAAAAGAAAGTTGTAAGTCTTCTCTGCTTTGAAAGGAGTGATTCATCATTTCACAGTGACCTACAAAGCCCTTTCCCACCCCTCCCAAGGCGAACGTCTCCTTTGAAAGCTTCATTATTAAATCCAGCAGGGTCCTCAGGACAGCTCAAAGTCACAGCAGCCCAAGTTGGAATAGGCTGGCCTGAAGTGCCCTGGAAGGGAATTTTGGCAGATCCTGCCTTTCCCTTCAGTGTCCAACGCTTCAACCACTGCCACGCCCCCTTAGCATGTCACGTCTTTGTGTTGAAAGGAATCAGGATAAGGCTTCACGTGCTCTTTCATTCATGCCAGAAGTCTGCAGTCAATTATTGCAAGCCTTCTGGCTGGGTGCGGTGGCTCACGCCCGTAATCCCAGCACTTTGGGAGGCCAAGACGGGCAGATCACCTGAGGTCAGGAGTTCGAGACCAGCCTGGCCAACATGATGAAATCCTGTCTCTACTAGAAATATAAAAATTAGCCAGGCTTGGTGGTGGGTGCCTGTAATCCCAGCTACTTGGGAGGCTGAGGCACAAGAATCACTTGAATCCGGGAGGCAGAGGTTGCAGTGAGCAGAGATCACACCACTGCACTCCAGCCTGGATGACAAAAGTGAGACACCATCTCAAAAAAAAAAAAAAAAAATTATTGCATGCCTTCTGTGTTATGGGGTAGCTTTCTGCAATGAGGATCCAAGCTGAGAAATGGTGTCTGCTGCTGGAGAATTCATATTCTACTGGGGCACAGAGACATGTCCTGAAACCAAAAATTGTGGACGTAGCAAAATAGGATTAGATACAAAGTGCCGTGAGAACTTAGGGGAGAGGGTGCCTGCCTTAGTTGAAGGAACTGTAAGCTGCATCGTAGAGGGTGAGTGAGATTTTGCTAAGGGAAAATTCTGAACGGAGGAAATTCTAAATAGTGTTGAGAATATGTGAAGGTGTAAGAAGGATGGCATGGTTGGGGAGCATCAAGGGATTTTATGTGGTGGGGTGGGGGTGTCAGGAGGAGATCTGTGAGGTTGGCAAGATGGATACAGTTCTGCTCATCAGGATCTTGAAACTCTACTCAAGTGTTTGGGCTTGATCTGTAAAGCCAAGTGCACCAGGCACACACCACGGATGGTTTTAGCTGGCAAGTCCACAATTACAATTTTGTTCTTGAGATGGAGTTTCACTCTTGTTGCCCAGGCTGGTGTGCAATGGTGTGATCTCGGCTCACTGCAACCTCCATTTCCTGGGTTCAAGCAATTCTCCTGCCTCAGCCTCCAGAGTAGCTGGGATTACACGCATGTGTCACCACGCCCGGCTAATTTAATATTTTTAGTAGAGATGGAGTTTCTCCATGTTGGTCAGGCTGGTCTTTAACGTCCCACCTCAGGTGATCCACTCACCTCGGCCTCCCAAAGTGCTGGGATTACAGGCATGAGTCACTATGCCCAGCCCATGATTATGTTTATAGTTTTGGAAAAGAGCTCTGCTAGCAAACGTGGGGGGAGGGAGATTAGAGCAGGGGGTCTCTGCAAAAGTCAAAGCAAGAGGTAATCAAGGTATGAACTGAGGCAGCCACAGTGCAGGAGAGAGGAGGCGATGTGAGTAAAACGTGCTCAGGGATTTAGAGTTAGCAGAGTCTGGCGAAGGCTGGAGATGGAGGGTGAGCAGGAGGACAGCAGGTGGACAAGGCTTACCTTGAAGTACACAGTGAATGCTGCTACCATGAATGTGTGTGCGAAACGTGTTGCAGTAAGTGATGGCAGAGTGTGTGGTGTGGGCTTGGAGGGCATGATTCGTTCAACTTGGGACCCGTGGAGTTTGACGTGTCTGTAGGGCAACTGGTGGATATGTGCATTAAACTTGCAACCATGGCACTGAAGTATTGAAGTGAGGATCATAGGGAAGTCTGGGATAAAAGCATAGGCTGGAATAAGACCTCCCAGAGTCCGGGGGCAATGTAATATAAGAAAAGGGCTAAGGAGTAGGGTCTGGGGAACAAAAATGCTTAAGATGCTGGAAGAAGAAGAGAAGGCTGAGAAAGAACGGTCAAACAATTTTGGCTAACTGGGAACAAAAAGCATCTTAAAAACCAACGGGCTGCTAATGGGCATGGGTTTATTTTGGGGGGAGACAAAAATGTTCTAAAATTGACTGTAGGGATGAGTGCAGAACTCTATGAATATACTGAAAACTGCTGACTTGTGCACTAAAAATGGGGGATTGTATGGTTTGTGGATTGTATCTCAATGAAGCCATTATCGAGAGAGAGAGAGAGAGAGAGAGAGAGAGAGAGGCATTTAAAAAAAAAAAATGAATACCTATGTCCAATACAGCCAAAGGTCAATAAAGAAAGGGCTGAAAAGTAGTCTTTGATGTTGCTAATTAGGATAGTAGTGTCGATCTCAGGGAAGGAGGCATCAATAAAGTGAAGCGGACAGAAACCATATGGCAATAGGTTGGGTGAGAAGGGAGTTAGTTGTTTCTAGGGTAGGTCAGTGGCTAACAAGTTTGCAGGCAGAGTTCGGAGCTGGTAGTGAGGAAGTGGAAAGGAGGTGGTGGCAAGAGGGGTGATGTGATGGGGCCCATTCCTACAGGAGAAAGGGGAGGAGGACAGGGGACCCAGAGCTTGGGGTGGGGTGCTTTGGGCAGAAGGAGACACCATGATGCCACTGAGTTCGGCAAATGAGACAAAAGAATTAACAATGTTCACCTTCAATGTTCCCATTTGTTCATAATGTAGGAATCTAGGCCACTGCTGAGGATGAGGGAAGCCGCAGTGTGGTTGGGAGATCAGGGAAGATAGGAAAAACTTGGGGTACCAGCTACACACAATAGAGAAAGTACAGGCAGGGGACAGATGCAGGAACTGCACCACAGTGCCCAGGACCCAGGTGCGATGTGAGATCAGGTGTCTTAGTTACTTCTGGCTGCTACAACAAAATATCATAAACTGGGTAGATTCTAAACAACTGACATTTACTTCTCACAGCTCTGGAGGCTGGGAAGTCCAAGACCAAGGCATCAGCAGATTTGGTGTGTGATGACCTGGTTCCTAGATGGCACCTTCTTCCTGCATCCTCATGTGGTGGAAGGCGAGCTCCCTTGGGGCTCTTTTATTTATTTATTTTGAGAAACATAACATTTTAATAGATGAAATAAATACTCCAGCACATGCAAGGTAAAAACTTGATGTTGGGGGAAAAAAATCACTCTGTAGTGTAAATTAGGAAATAGAACACATGCTCACAGTAGCTTCCCCCCATTTGCAAATCACTGGGGCTCTTTTATAAAAACACCAGTCTCATTCAAGAGGACTCCACCTTTGTGACCTAATCACCTCCCCAAAGTCCCAGCCTCCAAATACCATGACCTTGGAGGTTAGGGTCTCCACCTATGAATAAGGGGGGGACACAGACATTCTGACTCCACACCATGGATTTGTGATTGTGTTGAAAAGAATTTGAGTCACTTGGCTGGGCACGGTGGCTCAAGCCTGTAATCCTAGCACTTTGAGAGGCTGAGGTGGGCAGATCACCTGAGGTCAGGAGTTCAAGACCAGCCTCGCCAACATGGAGAAACCCTGTCTCTACTAAAAATACAAAACTTAGCCATGCATGGTAGCATGCGCCTGTAATCCTAGCTACTCGGGAGGCTAAGGCAGGAGAATCATTTGAACCTGGGAGGCAGAGGGTGCAGTGAGCCGAGATCGCACCACTGCACTCCAGCCTGGGTGACAGATCTAGACTCCATCTCCGAAAAAAAAAAAAAGGAATTTGAGTCACTTTGGAGTGTAAATTCTCAGAGAAACACAACAGTGGCTGATTCTGAGGTTATTTGAGTTGAATCCCCTTCCATTCCCTGAATGAGAGCGATGAGAATGAGAACAGAACGTTTGTTTTTTTGGAGACAAGGTCTCACTATGTCACCCAGGCTGAAGTGCAGTGGCACAATCACAGCTCTCCGCAGCCTCAAACTCCTGGGCTCAGGCAATCCTCCCGCCTCAGCCTCCCAAGTAGCTGGGACTACAGGTGTGCTACTGCACCCAGCTGAGAACAGAATTTTTAGGAACAGAACCCAAGATGGGCACATAAGCCATGACAAATGGTGCCTTAGAAGTTGCTATGCTCTGGAGCCATTATTTGTTTATAAGGGGTGGGACTGGTCCATGTTCTGCCTTCTCCAACCAGATTGTGACATAGAACACTCACCTTCCCTTCCCTCCTTTCCACACGCTTCCTGAGCTTCTGATTCTCTCTCTCTCCATACTGTGTTCCTCCTTTATTCTAGCAATACTTTGTTAAAGTCTTTAAAGACTTTTCATTACAGTAGCAACACATGCTCATATAAAATAGAAACAATTATTATGAAGAAAAAAAATTATCCATAATATTTTATCCAGATATAACTACTGACAGTATTTGGTATATCTCTTTCCAATATCCTTCTGTGCAGCTATACCCATATACCTACATCTACAGGCACCTATGTTTTAACATTGTTAAGGTCAAATGTGCAATTTTGTTTCCTAGCTTTTTTTTTTTTTTTTAGATGGTGTCTCATTCTGTTGCCCAGACTGGAGTGCAGTGGTGCAGTTATGGCTCACTGCAGCCTGAACCTCCCCAGGTTCAGATGATCCTCCCACTTCAGCCTCCTGAGTAGCTGAGACTACAGGCATGCACCACCATGCCCAGCTCATTTTTGTATGTTTGGTAGAGACAGGGCTTTGCTATTTTGCTCAGGCTAGTTGCGAACTCCTGGGCTCAAGCAATCCACCCACTTCAGCCTCCCAAAGTGCTGGGATCACAGGTGTGAGCCACCATGCCTGGCCTTGTTTCCTAGCTTTCAACCTAAATGTCTACCCTTTAATAACCTTCTCCTAGTTATTAAATCGAATTGTAAACACAATTTTCATGGCTGTGTAATATTCCACATATAGATATACCATAACATAGGAACATTCTTGGGTTCTTAGTTTGTTTTGATTTTTATTTTATTAAAAATGCAACAAAAGCGAAGGAACTCTAATTTTTGTCCACAGATCTTGCTTCCTAGGAATGGAACTATTAGTTCAAGTCACCATGAATATTTTAAAGATTCTTGATACCTGCTTCCCAATTGCTTTTCAGAAGGCTCATTATTCTTCTGGACTTACTTGACACAAGTCACATCCAAGGCAGCCCTGTCCCAACTTCCATGGTGCTTTCTCCAGAAGTTGCCTAGCAAACTGGTTAAGATCAGGGACTCTGGAGCAAAATGATTTATCCTAGACTCCCATCTCTACCAAAGCTGTTTGTCTTTGGGGAAGCTACTTAGCTTCTTGGTGCCTCCATTTTCCCATCAATAAAATGGGAGGGTAATGACAGTGCCTATTGCGTAGGGTTCTTAAGAGAACTAAAAGTATCAGAATTTGTAAAGTGCTTTCCTAGCATATAACAAGTGTGATACGCCGGGAGTGATGGCTCACACCTGTAATCCCAGCACTTTGGGAAGCCGAGGTGGGCAGATCACTTGAAGTCAGGAGTTCGAGACGAGCCTGGCTAACATGGTGAAGCCCTGTCTCTACTAAAAATACAAACATTAGCTGGGCATGGTGACTCATGCCTGTAATCCCAGCTACTCTGGAGGCCGACACAGAAGAACCCAGGAGGCAGAGGTTGCAGTTAACCAAGATTGCCCCACTGCACTCCAACCTGGGTGACAGAGTGAGACTCTGTTTCAAAAATAAATAAATAAATAAAAATAACAAGTGCTATATATGTGTCTGTTAAATTAAATTGATTATATAGACTAGAAGCTTGAGGACAGAGACTATATCATGCCTGCCTCAGTATTCAGAGCTCCCAGCTTGGTGACTGGCACACAGGTACTCAATAAATAAATGTTTATTGAAGATTGAAGTGCACAGAACCTTGGCCACATTGAATATTTTCATCACTATTTAATATTTGCTGATTTGATAGTCTGAGATTGTATCTTGTGCTAATTTATATTTCTTTTATCATGAATGAAGTTTGATAGATTTTTAAAAAATGATTATTGGCCATCTATTTTTCTGCTTTCATTCATCTGTTCTGGCTTTTTGCTTACCTAACTCTTATGATTCTAGTATTTTTCTCAAAAAATAAAGATCCAGGGCCAAGCGCAGTGGCTCATGCCTATAATCCCAGCACTTTGGGAGGCCGAGGTGGGTGGATTACTTGAGACCGGGAGTTCGAGACCAGCCTTGGGCAACATGGCGAAACCCCATCTCTACTAAAAATGCAAAAATTAGCCAGGCATGATGGTGCCCACCTGTAACCCCCGCTACTCAGGAGAATCGCTTGAGCCTGGGAGGCAGAGGTTTCAGTGAGCCGAGATCGTGCCATTGCATTCCTGGGCGACAGAGTGAGACTCCATTTCAAAAAAAAAAAAAAAAAAAAAAATCCAAATTATTTTTTATAATTATTATAGGCATTTTTCCTGGTTTCTTGTGTGACTTGCAATTTCACGTATGCTGGGCTTTGACTGCAGAGTAAGCAGAGGGGCTTACAAAGCCCTCCTCATTCTTGAGAAATATCTACTTGTCTCCTTTCACGTTTTGTATGTTCTGAGTTTGCATGTTTCTGAGTTTTGTTAATTCTCGAACTATTAGTTAGGGAACCACGTCATTTTTTTTTTTTTTTTTTGGAGACAAGTTTATTTTTGTCTCAATTTCCTAGCTTTTAGGAAGATTAAAATGATCATTGGCGTGTGATGTGCCCAAGTAAATGACAACTTGCAAGGCTTTGATATTGACTCTGAAAAGCCAATAAAAAGGTTCTGTTTAATAACTCATTTTTTTTCATTTTCTTTTCCTGGTTCGTTACTTTAGGATATCACTGTTAACAGCCCACTATTATCAGTGGTTCACCACTGGGAAGATCCTGCACCCTCAGGGGACACTTAGCAATGTCTAGAGATATTTTTGATTGTTTACAACTTGGCTGGGCAAGGGGCAAGGGAGATCCTACTGGCATTTAGTGGGTAGAGGTCAGGGATGCTGCTAAACATCCTATGATGTACAAGAAGGCCTCCCACTACAAAGAACTGTCTGGCCCAAAATGTTAATGATGCTGAGGTGGAGAAGCCCTATTTTAAACTGAAGAGTACAATCTAGTTGAAATAAGGTGTTTCTGGCCAGGCATGGCGGCTCATGCCTGTAATCCCAGCACTTTGGGAGGCCAAGGTGAGTGAATCACTTGAGCCCAGGGGTTTGAGACCAGCCTGGCCAACATGGCGAAACCCTGTCTCTACTAAAAATACAAAAATTAGCTGGGTGTGGTGGCGTGCACCTGTAATCCCAGCTACTTGGGAGGCTGAGGATGGAGATTCACTTGAACCTGAGAGGTAGAGGTTGCAGTGAGCTGAGATCGCATCGCTGCACTCTAGCCTGTGTGACAGAGCAAGACTCCGTCTTGAATACAAAGAAAAAAAAAAAAAAGAAGAATAAGGTGCTTCTGCAAACTCTGAGGCTATTCTTGGAATGTCAAGAAGAAAATACTGTGAGATGAACCACTAAGGTTTCCTCTGAGCCTCTTTGATTCTGCTCATTGCAAGATTTAATCCTCTCTGGGAACAGAGGAGCCGACATGAGGGCTAAGGAAATAATATTGGCCCAAAGATCATCTCTTAGGGATCCGTGTACGTTTTCTCTGTGAATCAGGCTTGTACTCTTTCCCATGATGCTGCCCAGCTAGACATCACACAAGCTGATAAAATCTCTCAGGATTTAAAAAGCTTGGCGAGACTAGTTTCTTATATTCTGTCACATTCTTCAGGACTCAAACTCCTATAGCTACTGAAACTGGGTTCTGATGCCTCGTGCCTGATATCCTAGCATAGCCAGAGCCCTACCTGTGGAGTACCCCTTACTGATTTTTAGTGCTTCCTTAGTCAGATCTGATGTCTTTATTTATAAACAGGTTTAATTCTGGACCTATTACACCATTGATTTCACTGATTTAAATACTGTAACTTTATACTATGTTTTAATATGCCATTGGCCAACTATCACTTATTCCTTCCATCCTCACTCAACCAGAAAGACAGGATGTTGCTCTGTTGCCGAGGCTGGAGTGCATGGCATGATCACACCAACCAGGCTCTCACCTCAACTTTCTGAATAGCTGAGAGTACAGGCACATGTTACTATGCCTGGCTAATTTTTAGATATTTTCAGAGAGATGGAGTCTCACCATGTTGCCCAGGTTGGTCTCAAACTCCTGGCCTCAAGTGATCCTCCCACCTCGGCCTCCCAGAGTGGTGGGATTACAGGCATGAGCCACCGTACCCAGCTCAATCAATTATCTTCTTCATGGTCTTAAGTTTTTATTCTATATTCCAGATGAGATTAGAATATATCTGTCATTTCAATAAAAGTTCCACTGGAATTTTGATTCAAAGCACAATGATCTATGCATTAATCTGAAGGAAATAAAAGAAAAACTGATATCTTTATTTATTTTGCTTTCTGAGAGCATGGTATATTTTTTCATTTAATCAACTCTTAGTTTAGTTTTCAGTAGTTTAATTTATATCAATTCTGTATATTTCTTATTAAGGTTATTCCTGTGTGCTTCATATTCTTATTGTTACTAGAAATGACGTCTTTTTCCATATTTCTGACTGGTTATTGATAAGAAAAACAGACTCTGTAATGTTTATGTTGCATTCAGCTACGTTGAATTTCATTTTCTTTTTTGGAGAAGGGGGCTTGCTCTATTGCCCAGTCTGGAGTGCCGTGGTGCAATCTTGGCTCACTGCAACCTCTGCCTCCTGGGCTCAAGCAATCCTCCCATCTCTGCTTCCCCAGTAGCTGAGACCACAGGTGCACATCACCACTCCCAGCTAATATTTGTATTTTTTGTACAGATGAGGTTTTCCTACATTGCCCAGGCTGGTCTCAAACTCCTGTGCTCAAGCAATCCACCCTCCTTGACCTCCCAAAGGGTTGGGATTACAGACATGAACGACTGTGCCTGGCCTTGAATTTCATTTTCAATTTGTGTGTAAATTTGAGTGATTCTCTTGACAATTGTATCTCTTTTCTTTTCTGTTTTTGAGACAGAGTCTCGCTCTGTTGCTCAGGCTGGAGTGCAGTGACATGATAACTTTATCTCATTTTAATTGTTCCTCTCGTTTTGATTTCATAGAATTGTCTACAACTTTCAGAAAATGTTAAATAAGATGATTATAGTTCTCATTCATTCGACAAGAATGGCATGACTCATTTTGTTTCTGCTTTTGGTGGAAGCACCTCTCGTGCATCACCTTTGGCTGGGCTGACTTTCCCCCACTCCATGGTGAAATTTCCAATTCTCTATCACGGAGTCTAAATTCTGATACAAATACTACATTCATGCCAGGTGCCCAACAAAATTCTCTCTAAGAGTTATGGTAGAATGACAAGGTAATATACAGAAGAACAAAAACGACCTTTTAAGGAAGAAATCTGAGAAGAAAAATTGCACCTTCTAGAGATATACCTACTAAAGCATAGATTCCTTCTAGTCAGTCATTACAGTTTGTGCTTGACTCTAGCTGAGAATGAAAGTAATGTGGAAACATCACTTTTAATGGCAAAATCTGCAGTGACTTTTACATCAATCTAATAGTTCCATCCCATCATTACCTTAGATTCTAAACTAATAGGAGGGATGCTCCAAATGTCAATTGCTAAAAAACTTGGAACCACACTGGCCACAGAAATATCTTAATGTGCTTATTTCCTGAAAATAATGATCTCAGTAGGCTCCCTAAAATAGGAGTGGGCTGCCCTGTATAGCGCCTGCTGTGCCCAGAAGCCAACTGAATTCTACAAAGGGCACCAATTATTCTGAAAATGACACTCACCATACCTTTCCCTTTTAATAATATATGCCTTAATTTTTTTTAACAGTCCATTCATTTGCAATTGTTGCCCAGATGTGAGGAGGGATGTGACTTGATTGGTAATGTCACACTTTTTTGCAGGGCACCAAGCCTCATACATAATACAAATATCTGACAATCCATGACTACATAAACTCAACAACTGAGGGCTGATTTGTCACCAAATATCATCTCTCTTTACTAATTCAGTGTGTCTCTAGAGAACTTCTTTCTTTCTTACAAGCTCAGCACTTCCTCATGTTTAATAAAAGATGAGATTTCCCCAAAAATAGCTGAGCAGGTTAAAATGGAATCAGGCTTACAAGTCCTGATGCAACAGTTCCCAAGTTCTCACTAAAATACTTGCGAAAGAACAAAAAACAATAAACACCGAAATTAGACGAGAATCTTATAGGAATTCACAATGAAAGGCCTGGGATGCTGGATTCACAGATAGGAGAGGAGGCCTTGTGTAGGTCCATCAAGCTTCCTGCTCTTGAGTATGAAAGGAAAGAGGACCAGGCTTTGAGAAACCCTCAGTGTGTCTGTCTCACATAGGACCTGGGAGCCTCAGACTGAACTAACAGCAAAGCTGGGCACACGTCTTTGTTTTGAGGCAGCCAGAGAATTCGTAGCTCCTCTCCACCTCCACTCTCATTTTAACTTCTTTCTCTGTCCATGCAGAGCTGCAGTTCCCTGATAGCATTCTGCTCCCAAACAGAGGAGAATGGCGAGCTTCCTAGGAGGAGGGTTCTCTCCTGCAGAGCATTGCATGTGTGCCAAAGAGGAAAAAGAAGTGTGCTGTGGCAGAAGTTTTCCCTGTATTCTACATTTTTGTGTTTCAACGAGCCAGGAAATAAGGCTATGAGAAGACCCCCATCTCAGTCTAGCAGAACCTTATTGGAGGATCATTTGCTAAAAAGAAAACAAAACAAAAATCCCTGGAAACTTGCAAGCAGCCTTGAAATGTGTTCATCTACCAACAGAAGAGAAAGTTACTATGTTACTATGCCTGGCTAATTTTTAGATATTTTTGGAGAGATGGAGTCTCACCATGTTGCCCAGGTTGGTCTCAAACTCCTGGCCTCAAGTGATCCTCCCACCTCGGCCTGCACAAGGGACCTGCACAAGGCCTCCTGTACTATCTATGAGTCCAGCATCACAGGCCTTTTGTGGTGAATTCCTGTAAGATTCTCATTGAATTTTGGTGTTTATTGTTTTTTGTTATTTCAAAAGTATTTTAGTGAGAATTTGGGAACTGTTGCACCACGACTTGTAAACATAATTCCATTTTAACCTGCTCAGCTATTTCTTGGAAATGTAATCTTTTATTAAACATTACTAAGTGCTAAGCTTGTAAGAGGGAAAGAAGGGGGATTCTACCAAAAGGCTGGTAGAAAGAACCAAGGACTTGCTATTTATCTGTTGGTAAACACCAGCTCAGCACACATTTCTTCCTGTCCAAGGATAAAAGAATAGAAAACAAAAATTTAACCTTGAGCCTCTGGAAAATTACTCTAATACAAGGTAATGGGAAGATAATTGTGACTGCTCAGATTAAATATACCATCTTTGAAATTTATTTCCTAATGAAAAGGAAGGAAATTGAGCATTTCCTTCTTATTAACAGGATGTGGAAAGATCCTGCACTGGGAAATGAGGGAGGGGCTGGGGGAAGATAATATCATCCCAGGTCTCAAAATATTTCTATTAGGGTTCAAATCTAGTATCCCACAAACAATAAAGAATAGTGTGGCCTAGGAAGAGACAATACACTATGAGCCCAAACCAACAAAAACAACAGAGAACAGAAACAGACTTGGAGGGACTTCCAATATTGAGGCTATCAGACACAGACTGTAAAGCAATGTGGTTTACAATGTTCATGGAAGAAAAAACCAAGCTTGAGAATGTTGCCAATCTAGCCAAGGAATAGTGTTGGGAAAAAGAGAGAGAGAGAGAGAGAGAGAGAGAGAGACAGAGAATGTTGGCAATCAATTGGAAACGATCAGAAAGAACACAGGCATTGCAAATAAAAAGAAAACAGCAGTTGGATCACCTGAGGTCAGGAGTTCAAGACAAGCCTGGCTAACATGGTGAAACCCTGTCTCTACTAAAAACACAAAAATTAGCCAGGCACGGTGGCACGTGCCTGTAGTCCCAGCTGCTTAGGAGGCTGAGGCAGGAGAATCGCTTGAACCCAGGAGGCAGAGGTTGCAGTGAGCCAAGATTGCACTACTGCACTACTGCACTCCAGCCTGGGGGAGACAGTGAGACACTGTCTCAAAAAAAAAAAAAAAAAAAAAAGAAAAGAAAAAAGAAATGAAATGATAGAGCTGAAAAATAAAATAACACAAAATTTAAAACTCAATAGTTGGGAGTAACAGCAGATTGGACATGGCTGATAAAAGGATTTAGGAACTGAAATGTAGGTCAAAAGGAATACTCCTGAATGATACAGGTAGAGGACAGAGAGTATAAGAGACAGGTAGAGGACAGAGAGTATAAGAGACAGGTAGAGGACAGAGTATAAGAGACATAAAGCACACTATGAGAAGATATGATATAAAGTTTATTCCAGAGTTTCACAAGGAGAGGAGACAGAGAATGAGGCAGAAGCAACATGTGAGGGCTTACAGGCTAAAATATGCAAGACATGGTTTGAAGAAGCCTGACAAAGCCCAAGGAAGACACATAAAATGAAATCCACAACTGGACACGTCATAGTAAAACTGAAAAATGCAAAGACATAGCAAAAACCTCCAAAGGGGTCACAGCAAAAATAAGAAATTACCCTTAAAGAAGCAATAGAGAGACTGATGCTAACAGATCGCCCTCAAGAAATAGCATCCAGATAGAGAAGACTCAACTGAACAACAACAGATGCAAGAAGACATTGGAATAATATTATCTCATTTGAATGAGAAAGTGACTGCTTGCTTAGAAATTTATTCCAGAAATAAGGAGCATAACTTAGAAATTAGAAGACAAAATTACAGTTGCTGAACTGTATAGAATCATATATCCATAGAATCTAAGAGACTAAGGTTCAATAGGGTGAATAAAATTCAGCAAAACCCAATGGCTCCTATAAGCCAAAATACTAAAATCTAAAGAAGAAATTCCACTCACAACAAATACATAGCTTCTCTCTCTCTCTCACTCTCCCTCCCAGGCCCCCTGCAGAGACACCTTCTTTTTTTTTTTTGATACGGAGTTTCACTCTTGTTGCCCAGGCTGGAGTGCAATGGCATGATCTCGGCTCACTGCAACCTCTGCCTCCTGGGTTCAAGCAATTCTCCTGCCTCAGCCTCCTGAATAGCTGGGATTACAGGCATGCGCCACCACGCCCAGCTAATTTTGTATTTTTAGTAGAGACAGAGTTTCTCCATGTTGGTCAGGCTGGTCTCGAACTCCCGACCTCAGGTGATCTGCCCACCTCGGCCTCCGAAAGTGCTGGGATTACAGGCGTGAGCCACCGTGCCCAGCTAAGACAACTTCTACAAAATCCCAAGAAATAATACTAACAAGAAATGTATGGGATGCTTATGAAAAACAGCATCGCCACTCTGAAATTTATAAAGGAAAAATAAATATTTAGATAGTCATTTCATGTTCCTGAATGGCAACAGCCTATATCTCAAAAGTCCTTAAAGTAATTTAATAAACATCTCGGTGATATTTGTTTTGGAATTAGAAAAAAAACACCCTAAAGTTCATATGAATAAATAAACGGGAAAGAATAATGTGAGAGGGCCAGATCTCCAGATATTAAAGCATATAACATACTTCAGAATAACTGATACCATGTCGTAACAACAAAATGTCACCATATGGATGCATGGCATAGAATATGCCCGTACATATATTAGGCACATTAAGACATTTGATTCTCTGGAAAAAAAAAATCAGGTGAAATTCTTATCACATAAATAAATGTAAGTTCTAGAAGGATTGAAGAATTTAATGTTACTAAATCAACTTATAAGCCATAAAATTTAGAAGAATAGGTAACTCTTTAACTCATCACTATAAGGGCAAAACCTTTGTAATCATAAAACCCATGGAGTAAATAAAATAAGAACTTGCTAGACTTGTCCACTTTAAATTTTTTAAACTTTATCATGTCCAAAATAGGAGAATGAAGGTGAAAATACAAAAGAAAACTTGCAAAATAATATCCGTGATTGTGACAGACAAATTTTTAACATCCTGAATATTATGGCTTTTATAGATCAATAAGAAAAGCAGTTAAGGTCCTAGAAAAAGAAAACGCAAATAACTATGGTTATTTTTTTTAAATGGCTAATTTAAGACAAAGATGTCCACTTTCACCACTCCTATTCAACACGGTACTGGAGGTCCTAGCCAGAGCAATCTAGCAAGAGCAAGAAAGACACTCAAACTGGAAAAGACAAAGTCAAATTATCTGTTTGCTGATGATATGATCTTATACCTAGAACACCCTAAAGACTCTACCTAAAGACTCCTAGATTTGATAAATGAATTCAGTAAAGTTTCAGGATACAGAGTCAATGTAGAAAAATTAGTAGTATTTCTAAACACCAGTAACAATCAAGCTGAGAACCAAATCAAGAAGTCATCCCATTAAGGCAGGCAGTTAGTGAAGGAATGGGGCATGATTACTTGCAGGTGGCTAAGAGCAATATAAATGGGGCCAAATAGGTTAGCACAAGGACCCCAGTCAATAACAGATGCTCCAGAAACAGGCTAGGGCAGATGTCTGTGGTCACCTGCAGTTGGCAGCTTCCTTGCTAAAGGAGGAATGACTGTTGGAGGGAAAGTCCCAAAGGTGAGCATGCATACTAGCAAAGGACTGTGTCCTTATGCTGAACTTTGCTCATTATAATAGTAAAAAACACACCCCTGGGTGGAGATTTAAAATGCTAATGAGATACCCAATGTTTGTACTAGCATGTACAACAACTGTGCATGTGGGCCCAAGAGACCACCCACAACATGCTGAGCAACTATGCCCATTCCAGCCATGAATAATCATGTAAGACTCCCATAAAAGGACTTTCCCCAGTGCCAGTGAGCACTGTCTCATTCTTGAGCAGCACACTCTGACCCAGTTATCAGAGTGTACTTTTGCTTCGCAATAAACTTCTTTGCCTACTCTTACTTTGGACTTGCTCTCAAATTCTTTTGTGTGGTGAAGTCAAGACCCTGAACCAGTCCACTGACAACACTATAACTACAAAAATAATAACAAAAAAATACCTAGAAATGCATTTAACAAAGGAGATGGAAGATCCTTACAAGAAAAACACTAATAAAAGAAATTTTAGATAACACCAACAAATAGAAAAATAGTCTATGCTCATGGATCAAAAGAATCTGTATCATTAGAGTGCTGCCCAAAGCAATCTACAGATTCAACACAATCCCTATCAAAGTACTAATATCATTTTTCACAGAATTAAGAAAAAACAATCCTAAAATTCATATGGAACCAAAAACAAAAACAAAAACAAAAAAAAAAGAGAGCCAGAACAGCCAAAGCAATTCTAAGTAAAACAAACAAAGCTAAAGGCATCAACATTACCTAACTTCAAATTATAGTACAAGGCTGCAGTAACCAAAACAGAATGGTACTGGTATAAAAATAGATACATAGACCAATGGAACAAAATAGAGAACCCATAAATAAAGTAATATACCTAATGCCAACTGATCTTTGACAAAGTCAACAAAAACATACACTGGGGAAGGGACACCCCATTCAATAGGCGATTCTGGAAAAACTGGAGAGCCATATGCAGAAGAATGAAATAACCCCATCTCTCACCATATACAAAAATTAACTCAAGATAGATTAAAGACTTAAATATAAGACCAAAAACTATTTAAATACTAGAAGAAAACCTTCAAAAACCTCTTCTGGACATTGACTTTGGCAAAGAATTCATGACTAAGACCTCAAATGCAAATGCAACAAAAACAAAAACCAACAAATGGGACAATAGGACTTAATTATTACTAAAGAGCTTATGCACAGCAAAAGAAATAATCAACAGAGTGAAGAGGCAGCCTGAAGAGTGGGAGAAAATAACTGTATCCAACAAAGGCCTAATATCCAGAATCTACAGGAAGATAACAACAAGAAGATAACTCAACAAGAAGATAACAAGTAACCCTATTAAAAAGTTGGCAAAGGACATGAACAGGCTGAGGCAGGAGAATGGCGTGAACCCAGGAGGCAGAGCTTGCAGTGGGCCAAGATCGTGCCCCTGCACTCCAGCCTGGGTGACAGTGCGAGACTCCGTCTCAAAAAAAAAAAGATACATAAATGGCCAAAAAAATGTTCAACATCACTAATCATCGAGAAATGCAAATTATAACTACAATAAGATACCGTGTTACACCAGAGTAGCTATTATTAGTAATAAATAATAACAGTAAAAAAAAAAAAACAGGTATTGGAAGAGGATATGAAGAAAAGCAAATAGACGGATAGATCAATGAAACAGAATAGAGAATCCAAAAATAAAGCAACATACCTAAAGTCAATTGAGCTTTGACTGTTGGTGGGAATCTAAATTCATACAACCTTTACGGAAAACAGTATGGAGATTTATCAAATAACTAAAAATAGAACTACCATTCAATCCAGCAGTCCTACTACTGGGTATCTACCCAAAGGAAAATAAATCATTATATCAAAAGATATGTATAAGTTACATTCTTGTACGTTTATTGCAGGTCTATTCACAATAACAAAAATGTGGAATTCATAAAGAAGTACTGCATAAAGAAAATGTGCTATATATATACATATATATATATATACACACACACACACACACTCAGCCATAAAAAAGAATGAAATAATGTCTTTTACAGTCATATGGGTGGAACTGGAGGCCATTATCCTAAGTGAAATAACTCAGAAAGTCAAATACTACATATTCAAACTTATAAGTAAGAGCTAAATAGTGTATACACATGGACATACAGAGTAGTAGTCATTGGAAGTTTGGAAGGGTGGGAGGGTGAGGGGAAGGTGGGGGATGAAAAATTGCTTAATGGGTACAACATACACTCTTCAGGTGATTGCTACTAAAAAGCTCCAACTTCACCACTATCCAATAAAACTGCACTTTTACCCTCTAGATCTATAATAAAAAATAAAAAAGGGCTCATTTAAATGAGAAACCATTTTTTGAAATCATCCAATTGGCAAGATTTAAAATAAATTCTAGTGTTTAAAGTTGCAGGCAGCTGGACGCGGTGGCTCACGTCTGTAATCCCAGCACTTTGGGAGGCCGAGACCGGCGGATCACAAGGTCAGGAGATCGAGACCATCTTGGCTAATACGGTGAAACCTCGTCTCTACTAAAAATACAAAACAACTAGCTGGGCGTAGTGGCGGGCGCCTGTAGTCCCAGCTACTCGGGAGGCTGAGGCAGGAGAATGGCGTGAACCCAGGAGGTGGAGCTCGCAGTGATCCAAGATCGCGCCACTGCACTCCAGCCTGGGCAACTGAGCAAGACTCCATCTCAAAAAATAAATAAATAAATAAATAAATAAAGTTGCAGGCATAACACTACCTAACTTCAAAAAAATACTATGAAGCTACAGTAAACAAAGCAGTATGGTATTGGCATAAAAACAGACACATAGACCCAAGGAACAGAATAAAAAGCCCAGAAATAAACCCACATATTTACAGTCAACTGATTTTTGACAAGGTGCCAAGAACACACGATGGAGAAAGAAGAGTCCCTACAATGCATGGTGTTGGGAAAACTGGATATCTAAATGCAGAAGAATGAAATTAGAACTTTATTTCATATCTTATACAAAAATCAACCCAAAATTGATTAGAGACTTAAATGTAAGACCCAAAACTATGAAATTACTACATGCAAACATAAGTGAAAAGCTTCATGACATTGGTCTGGGCAAAGACTTCAAAAGCACAGGCAACAAAAGCAAAAATAGACAAATGGGATTATATCAAACTAAAAAGTTTTACATAGGAGAGGAAACAACAGAATGAAGAGACAACCTACAGAATGGAGGAAAATATTTGCAAACTATGCATCTGATAAGGGGTTAATATCCAAAATATATAAGGAATTTAACTCAATTGGAAGAAAACAAATAACTGAATTCAAAAATAGGCAAAATACCTCAATAGATGATTTTTTTCAAAATAAGGCATACGAATAGCCAACAGGTATATGAAAAAATGCTCAACATCCCTTCTCATCAGGGACATGCAAATCAAAACTGTAATGAGTTATCTTCTCACCCCAGTTAGAATGCCTATGATCAAAAGGACAAAAGATAACAAATGTTGGGAAGATGGGGAAAAAAAGGAAACCCTCATAAACTGTGGGAATGTACATTAGTGCAGCCATTATGATAAACATTATGGAGATTCCTCAACAAAAAACAACAAAAAATACATCTACCCTAAGATCCAGCAATCCCACTACTGGGTACATGTCCAGAGGAAATGAAATCAGTACTCCCATGTTTGAAGAGAATCTGCACTCCCATGTTTGTTACAGTAGTATTCACAATTGCCAAAATGTAGAATTAATCTAAGTGTCTATCAAAGGATGAATGGATAAAGAAAATGTGGTATCTATTCCCAATAGAATACTATTCAGCCATGAAAAAGAATAAAATCTTGTTATTTGCAACAACGTGGATGGAACTGGAGGACATTATGTTAAGGGAAATAAGCCAGGCATAGAAAGACAAATACCAAATAATCTCACTTACATGTGAAATCTAAAAAAGTTGATCTTATACGAGTTGGGAGTAGAATGGTGGTTATCAGAGACTGGGGTGGGTAGTGGGGAGAAGGGGATGGAGAGACACTGGTGAAAGAACACATAATTACAGTTAGAAAGGAGAAATAAACTCAAGAGCTCTATTGTACAGCAAGCTGACTATAGTCAGTGATGATAGATAGTATTCTCAAAAAATGCAGAGAGTGGACAAATGCATTCATCACAAAAATGATAACTATTTGAGGTCATGCATTTGTTAATTGGCTACATTTAATTATCCCACAATATATGCATACTTCAAAACATTATGTTGCACATGGTAAATACATACAATGTTACTTGCCACCTTTTTTAATGTAAAAATTTAAAAAGTTCACATTTCTGTGGAATGTGTAACAATATACATTTATGGTTTTGGCTTAGAATTTTATTTTGTTGTTTTTGTTCTTAATTTCTTTATTTCACGTATTTATTTATTGAGACGGAGTCTTGCTCTTTCTCCCAGGCTGGGTGCAATGACACGATCTCAGTTCACTGTAACCTCCGCCTCCCGGGTTCAAGCGATTCTCCTGCCTCAGCCTCCTGAGTAGCTGGGATTACAGGTGCCTGCGACCATGCCCAGCTAATTTTTGTATTTTCAGTAGAGACAGGGTTTTAGCATGTTGGCCAGGCTGGTCTTGAACTCCTGACTTCAGGTGATCAGCCTGCCTCTGGCTCCCAGCGTGCTAGGATTACAGGTGTGAGCCATCGTGCCTGGCCTATTTATTTATTTTTTAAAATTATATTTCAATAGCTTTTGGGGTACAAGTGGCTTTTTGTTACATGGATGAATTATACAGGGGTGAATTCTGAGACTTTAGTGTACCCATCACCTGAGTAGTGTACATTGTACCTAATGTGTAGCCTTTTTTTTTTTTTTTAAATCTCTAGCCCCCCTTCTACCCTCTAAAGTCTCTAAAGTCCATTATATCACTCAACTCAGGATTACATTAACTTTTCTGCCTTGTGTCATAAATGTAGTCCAAAAAGATCAGGCCTTTTTGGACATCCTATGGAACATCTCATTGATCCTCTACATCAGTCGCATGCTGAGCTTACTGAGCTGGATAAGCAAGAAATAGATTAGTCATCTGGAAACCTTGGCCAGACATATGCACTCCATAGAGTGGGAGATAAACTCTGTAAAGATTCCAGGGCCTGACATGTCAGTAAAACGTTTAGGAATCCAGTCACCAGAGGTACCTGGAATATTTCCTCTAAAGTGAAAAACGCATCATTATAAAAAACAAACAAACAAACAAAAAAAACCTAGGGTTTAACACTGTGAAGTTGTATTAGTCTGTTCTCACACTGCTATAAAGATACTACCCAAGACTGGGTAATTTATAAAGGAAAGATATTTAATTGACTCACAGTTCCACATGGCTGGGGAGGCCTCAGGAAACTTACAATTATGGAGGAAGGTGAAGCAGAAGCACCTTCTTCACATAGTGGCAGGAGAGAGAAGAAGAAGCAAAAGAGGAACTTGCCAAACACTTATAAAACCATTCGATCTCATGAGAACGAACTCACTATCACAAGAACAGCGTGGGGGAAATTGACCCCATGATTGAGTCACCTCCCACCAAGTTCCTCCCTCAGTATCTGGGGATTACAATTCAAGATGAGATTTGGGTAGGGACACAAGCCTAACCATGTAATAAATGGACACTCCCAATCATTGCTGGAAGCAGTGTGCTTGGTGCCATCTTTCTGGCATGCTCTGGCAATCATTCCTGTAAATGTGAGATGTTGTGGAATCTGGCAGCAGCTGTGCGGAACTTTCCATTTTCCAGACTTTGGGAAGTGCAATTTAGAGGTAGACCACGCATTTCCCGGGCCATGAGCCAGCAGGCAGTGAGGAGGAGCTTAGATATTGATCCAGAGACTCTGAATGGGTCGGGAGATGCAGACGGAATTCAGAATTCAGGGAGGAATACAGGAGTCACTAGAGTTGCAAAGTCCAGGGCAACAGGGACAGGTAAAAGTCAGGTCAGAAACCTTGGTTAGGAGCCAGGCAGAAAGCTTGGATGGGCTCATTCATTGACAAAAATGGAGCAGGCATGACAGACCAGGCACTGGGTATCACTGATAGTGATACCACTTGTTACTGATGGTGACAAGCTTGATGCAGTCCAGCACCAACAAGCTTATAGTGTAGCGGGGCAAATTGGACAACCAGATTTTAAAAACCAAGCAAATGAGCAAACTTCAACATAATGCAAGTTTTCCTGAGAATGATGAAGGAAATAGATCTGGCATCCAGACAGAGTTAGGACAGGGACCCTCATTTCCAGAACAAAACAGAAAGCAAGGAGGTAAGACTGGCAGCAGCCAAGGGTTGCAGTTGGGTTGCCCAGGTGGCAAATAGGTTTACGATGTCTGTTTTTGCAAAATTAATAACAAAAAGGCTGCATGTAATGTTCAGGTCTGCAGCTCTGTTTTACTCGCTACCTTTGTGCATCTGGGCATCTAGATGAGGAGGTTTCCCCACCCGGTTCAGGTGACAGAGGCAGGGGGCAGGGCCTGGTGCCATCCTGCCTTTTTGCAGCTTGCTTGCATCCACCCTGGGCCAGGCGCAGCTGACTGAGCAGCGGGGAGTCATTCTCTGGGTGTGGTTTATGTGTGCTTCCTCTGGCCTTTTCAGCTTTGGATAATTGAACATTTAAGTGATTGTTCCACTTCATAAAGTATGGTCCAGGGAGGCACTGTGCAAATTGCTAAATCAATTTACTTTTAAACAGAAATGAGGTTTAAACACACACACACACACCCACAACTTAATGAAGGCTTGATGTGTTCCATCGCAAGGGTCTCCAGAATGCTGCACTGCTCTCCCTGTGAAGTCAGTATGACACAGGCCTGGGCTGCAAACCAGAAGGACAAATTGGGGGCAATGTGCACAGCCGCATTATTTTTCTCGTTTGCAAAGGTCAGTGATTCTCCATGCATCAACTATGAAGCACACCACACAGTACCTCAGCATCAGCAGAATAAAGCTGTGAGTCAGAACCGGGTTTGGAGCTAGAAAAAGACCTGGACTCCAATTTCAGTCCTTCCCCTAGGTGAGTTTGGAGCAAATTATTTAACTTCTGGGGGCCCTCAAGTCTATTCGTGGTTTAAAAGTGATAATACCTACTTTGCTAGGTCTTGCTGAGAATTAAATGACTTTATAATAACAATAGTTGCCAACCTGTATGGAGTACTTATTATGTTCCAGGAACAATGCATACTGTCCTACCTGTGAATTCTTAGATGTAGATATCCTTAGGAGATGAAAACAATTCAGTTCCCATTATGCAGCCGGTATTTGTAACGTGCAGAGCACACACTTCCAGTTCTTCCACCAGTCTATAAAATGACTTGTCATGCGCTTATTTTGTATTCAAATGTGTTAGATTTGATGATATCCTGTCCCCAGGGACAAAGGATTAACAAAACATGTGTATGTGCATGCGTGTGTGTGCGTGTGGACGTGGGGTCAATGTTGAAACAACTGCTCTTTTGAATCAGAAATGTTTCATATACCAGATAATTGTGGATTTCAGGTCTAGCTTTCAGGTTATTGCTCCAGTCATTTTTACTTTGCTCTGTTACCCTTCAGATGAATGATTTTTTTTTTCTAGGCTTCTCACTTCATGCCTCCAGTGAGCTCAGATCAAATCCTGTTTTCTCTGTCTGACCTCCTGAAACCTTTGGTGGCCTCCTTTGTCTCAGGCCTCCACCCAAAGTCATCCAATTTTTGGTCCTCGTCTCTCAAAAATCTGAACTCCAGGTACTGCAAAACTTGACTTTTCCCCTATGCTTACACCATATAATTCTTTTTAAAATCATGGGCTTTTAAAAACTTTTTGGAATTATTTTTCTTCCAATTTAGGCTCAATTGCAAAACCTGGGGTTTGATCAAGGAAAGCTACTTTCAATGCAAAGTGAAGACAGAACATAAATCACAAAGTTAACATCGAAAGGTTTCTGAGAAGCCTGGAAAAAGATCAAACCTAAAGGTGACCCTGGAAGTCTGGCTGGGAATAGAAGATAAAAATTCCTTTCTTTAATTTCCAAAGTTTGCTGATTTACGAGAAAAGCAGATATCTTTAAAAGGACACAGAAATGCACCAAAAAAATAAACACAACAATGCATAACTAGCTGTTTTAATTCAAAACCTTCTCTCCTGTGCCTGACATGGTATCTCTACCATATCCTCCAAAAAGTAAGGACAAGCAAGGACTGAAGTGTCCTCCTTATTGTGAAAGGGAACTGAGGCAGAGGCTCCCACAGTGGTCAACCCACTAACAGCTTAAGCTGGACAAAGCCAAGTCAATGCGTCCACCCCCAGTTCCAATGAGTCAATTTGGTCTGTTGATTCAGGGCAAATCAGGGTGTTCTTAACCTTCTATCCAGGGATGTCCTTTCAGGGATCCAGCAATGTCTAATTGGGCACTTTGATGTTTGTTCATGTTTCATTTCTGGAAATATAACCTTAATGACTTCTCTGTGACATTTTATTGATTGATTGATTGATTGACAGGCAGATAAAGTCTTGCTCTGTCACCCAGGCTGGAGTGCAGTGGTGCAGTCATAGCTCACTGCAGCCTCAACCTCCTAGGCTCAAGCGATCCTTCCACCCCAGCCTCCTGAGTAGCTGGGACAACAGGCAGGCACCAACACGCCCAGCTAATTTTTATTTTTTAGAGATAGGGTCTTGCTGTGTTGCCCAGGTTGGCCTTGACCTTCTAGGCTCAAGTGATCCTTTCACCCCTACGGAAGTGCTGGTATTACAGGCATGAGCCACTGTGCCCAGCCTGTATGACTTTTAATTTTGAGTTTCTCATTGTGGCAAGCCATCTTTATTTGTCAAACGTAATTTCCTTGAGATAAAATCAGATATGCAAGGATTCACATATGTTTCTCATGCAAGCACACCATTTATTCCTCCTTATACAAACACTTACTGGTTAAAAAAAGCAGATTGCTAGTAAAGGCTTTCTATACTTCACATGGATTCCAGTGGATTTGACTCTAATGAGCCTTGGAATATTAGATTATTCTAAGTCTGGGCATCTCAGATTGACACAATGAAATTAGGCAGACACTCATCTGAACAGGTCTGGTGTAAAATGACAGGCCTCCACACCTTTTTGTCATATTTATGGTGTTTCAAGTTGCAAGGCAGATTTCTCCCCTAGTTACACAGGGGACACTTGTTACCGCTTGGTTTCCATTCTCTGAATACTCAATAGAACACTGTACAAAGGGGATGCATTTGTCAGGACTGTTGAGTTATGCAATTAGTTCTAACTACCCCGAAGTCTCAGGTGATGATAACCCCTTAGAGACCCCGTGTATTAGTCAGTTCTCACATTGCTGCAAAGATACTACCTAAGACTTGGTAATTTATAAAGGAAATAAGTTTAATGGACTCACAGTTCAGCATGGCTGGGGAGGCCTGCCAATCATGGTGTAAGGCAAAGGAGAAGTAAAGGTACGTCTTACAAGGCAGTAGGCAAGAGAGCTTGTGCAGGGGAACTCCCATTTATAAAACCATCAGATCTCACAAGACTTATTCACTATCACAAGAAGAGTATGATTCAGTTATCTCCACCTGGTCCCACCCTTGACACATGGGAATTATTACAATTCAAGGTGAGATTTGGATGGGGACACAGCCAAACTGTATCACCCAGGATGACAGAGATTCCACCATCTTATGATGGTGCCATGTCGACGCCAGACCTGAGAGTTTGTCATGGTGGGGAAAGATGGAGAACCACACAGCAGCTCTTAAAGGCTTCCATCCCCAAACCAACCCATATCACTTTTGCCCAAGTTTCATTAGCCAAATCAAGCCACACAGCTACATCTAACTTCCAAGGGTTGGGGAGGACATTCCTCTTACGTGCCAGAAGGCGAGGAGACCAGGAAATATTGGTGAACACCAGTAATGTCCACGCACTGAACGTTTGTTGGTTCCGGCTGTCCTGCATCCACACTTAACAGACAGATGACCCAAGCTGGGCCAACTGCACCGTTTCCCCAGGGTATCAAAGCCACTGAAGTCATGTTCATTTGCCTGCAATACCAAGAAACTAACTGGGTCTAGAGATGAAAGTCTCTCTAGAGACTTTTGTTCTTGAGTGGAGTTATGTAAGAACAGAGAAAAAAAGGGCTCACTCATTCTAGCAGATTCTAGCAGCCTCACCTTGCTAATCCTGTCAGTAATTTCCTCGTCTAGTCCCCTTGAAGCTACCCTTGTTTCCTGCACCTTTTTTTCTCAGCTTGTTTCTCAAACTGTCCTATGAACCTGAGCACTACCAATACCCTCCCAATGTATTGCTTTTGTGCTTAGTGTAAGACTCAGTTTCTGTTATTTGCACCAAACATTTTCCCAAACAGACAGCAAAAGCCAAAAAGAAAATAAACGCCCAACAGAAGTGATTTGCTAGGTGCTCTGAGATATACACTCGGGTATGAACTTGTAGGAGGAGGTGGGAAAATTGGGTTCCTGTCTCAGGTCTGTCACCCATCTTGCTGTGTGAACTTCAACAAATCCCCAAATTAATCTGTAAAATGAAAGTCTGGGACTAGTTGATCTTCAAAGTCCTTACTGGCGCCAGCAGACAATGACTGTGCCATTTTGGGATTGCTGAAACAAGCACAAACCCTGTATTTTGGTAGCTGATTGAAACCCAAACCAGGCCCCACACTTTGACAAATAACCTGTCAAGTCTCCACATTGGCTGAGAATCACATTAGCCTAGGAAATCATGGATTGCTTATATTTTACATTTCAAATGTGCAGAGATCTTGGCATTGATCTGAGGGTATGCCATCACCCTGGGGATTCGTCTCAGCAGCAGCGCTGGTATTCAGTGCAAGCAATCAGGCTCGGTACTCATCGGATGCCTATTTACTGTGTAGTACGTCCTTTAGTTTGTTTGAGACCAGTTGGGGTCCTTTATTTGCCCGTCAGCTTAGTACCCGAGAGGCAGAAGAACCTGACATTCCCAGAACATTGTGATGTACTAATATCAATAAAAGGAAATTATTATTATAAAACCTCAGCTCTCCATCTCTGATTAGAACTTCAGGAGCTGGGCAGAGAGAAAAATCTTAAGTATGTCTGTGCAGGTGGGTGTACAGATGAAAAATGAGATGACTTTCCCTGTGAATAAGTTTCACCTCTGATTAAAATTCTGCCTAGAATGAAAGGACGATGTGCTAAGATATGAATGACTCACTAAATCAGAAGGGCCTCTCTGTACACATTTTTCTTCCTGCCTTTAGCTGCAATAAACTCTCTCTCACTCTTACATTGATAAAAATGGAGGTTTTCAGGATATCCTGCCCTGATAAAGTAACGATGAAGATGAGTTTCCATCAGAAGAATCGTGATCCTTGTCTTTCATACACATGAAGGGGCTTCACCAAATCCCAGAACACCACGGTCAGGGGAATTGCAGGGGTCATTGATTCCATAGGCTATGGTCAGGGGGCAGTCTCTGCTTGTGGATTATTTTTTTTCCTCGCTGCAAAGCTAACTGGGTGAACAGGGCTCAATCCTAAGATCTGGGCCTCTTCACTCCAGGACTAACTAAGTAGGACCATGCTTTAAAGTGGACCTCAGTGAACGTTAGTCCTCTGGGTGAGATGAGAAGAGAAAGGCTTCAGTGGCCGGCCAAACAGAAGGGAGGTCCAGCTGCCTAGTGATTTCAGAAAATCCTGACAAGCTACGTCTTATGGAACCTGAGACTTTCTGCTGCGCCAGAGCCCTCTTCAGTTCCCTCAGCAAATTCTCAGTGGTCCCAGTTGATGATAACAGACACAGTGCCCTGCCAAACCAAAGTTCCTGGCAATTGGAAGGTGTAGTTGCTCTAAGATCTCAAGTGTTTCCAAGGCAGTTTTCCTGTTGAACACAGTTGCAACTGTGATACTTGCAGCAATTTAAAACCACAGAAACCAGCCACACATGATGGTGCATGTTTGCGTTTAGTATCAGCAATGTGGCTTGGAACTTTTTTGTCTTTAATGCAAGGTAGGGAATTTTTAAAACAATCCACTGCTTCCAGCTTTGGCTCTTTCTCAGGTAGGACTCACCCAGCAGATATAACTGAGTTCCCGCTGAACTTGGCAGGAGAGAGCGAACCCAGGAATTTGGCAGGAAGTAAGTTATGTCTGCACAAGCTAAGAAGCTACACATCCGACTCAGGATGCCATGGGTTTGGGGGTTGGGATTATTCTCCGGATCCCAGGAATCCATGTCCAATGATTCCGTTATGGCCTGAACTATCGATCTGGCAGCCCTGAGTTTGGTTTTCAGAATTCAGTTCCAGGGCATCCACTTGTAAAAACAATCCACAAATGAGATTGGCAGACTCAGCAGTTTCTGCCGCTACCGACTTGACGGACTGAGCCAGGGCTATGATTGAGCCAGAATTCCTTGGAGGGGAAGCTTGGGGTGCTAAGCTGAGTGCAAAGCAGCACCCATCAAGCAGAGTCTGAGAAGAGCATCCAGGATAAGTACATGAAGGTGGCGAGCTGCGAGTGTTTATCTACTTAGTCAACTTTAACAGGCAAAGAACAAGACCAGGATGTGCATGATCCACCCGGGGTTACCTCATCCCATCTGGTTGCAGCTGATAACTTTCACCCGAAAGAGGGAAAGTGAAAAGTAAAAAGAGAAATGAGGAGCTGACCAGGCCGGGGCATGGAAGGCGGCTGTCATCAATTCCAAATTCCAGCAGTAAGTCACTTCCACTGTGCATTAGGTGAGTTCTCTGCACTTTTCCACAGAAAGCCTCATAGCCACTCTTAGGATGGTATGAGCTGGCTTCTGAAACCGCCTTTAGTGGGGAATTCTTCAAAAGGTCAGAGAGGCAGCAACCTCCTGGGGATGACATTTCAGCCGAGGAGCTCAACAGCGCTCACTGCAGGTACTAACTGTAGAATTCAGGGCCAGGCTTCTCTTTAAGTATAAGAAAGAAGGATGTTGGTGGCAAAAGCCTTCCCACTCCCATAGTACAATACAAGTTGCAAAAGGTTTTATTGTTTTTAAACATGTACTTACTGTTTTAGAGACAGGCTCTCCCTCTGTTGCCCAGGCTGGAATGCAGTGGTGCAATCATAGCTCACTGCAGCCTCAAACTCCCGGGCTCAAGTGATCCTCCTGTCTCAGCCTCCTGAGTAGCTTGGACTACAGGCATGCACCATCACACCCAGCTAAGGGGTACAGCACCTGGTATTCACAGGTGCTCTCCCATCCATGCACCAATCAGGTCTGACCCTGCTTAGCTTCTGAGATCAGAAAAGATCAGTCATGTTCACAGTGGTACATCTGTAGATGCTACAAAAGGTTTAATACACATTATCCATTCGAGCTTCCTCACAAGCCTGTACAAGGGGTGGGTTAGGAATTATTGCCCCTGGTTTACGGATGACAGAAATGAAGGACTGAGGTTAAGCAGCCAGCCCAAGTTTATGAGCTAGTAAGCAGCAGAATTGAAATTCTTTAATTTTTCACACCATTTCTCCAAAAGCAAAGGTTTTGTTTTTTAACATTTAAATTCAAGGGTAAAAAACACAGGTTTGTTACATAGGTAAACTTGTGTCATGGGGGTCTGTTGTAAAGATTATTTCATCACCCAGATATTAAGCATGGTACTCACTAATTATTTTTCCTGATCCTCTCCCCTCCTCCCACCTTCCACCCTCCAAAAGGCCCCAGTGTGTATTGTTCCCCACTATGTGTCCATGTGTTCGCATCATTTAGCTCCCACTTATAAGGAAGAACATGCAGTATTTGTTTTCTGTTCCTGCATTAGTTAGCTAAGGATAATGACCTCCAACTCCATCCTTGTCCTTGCAAAAGACATGATCTCATTCCTTTTAATGGCTGCATAGTATTCCATGGTGTATATGTACCACATTTTCTTTATCCAGTCTGTCGTCGATGAACATTTAGATTGATTCTGTGTCTTGACCATTGTGAATAGTGCTGCAGTCAACATATTCATGCATGTGTCTTTATAATAGAATGATTTATATTCCTTTGGGTATATACCCAGTAATGGGATTGCTGGGTCGAATGATATGTTGATATGTCTGTCTTTAGGTCTTTGAGGAATCACCACACTGTCTTCCACAATGATTGAACTAATTTATATTCCCACCAAGTATAAATGTCCCTTTTACTATACAAACTTGCCAGCATCTGCTACTTTTTGGCTTTTTAGTAATAGCCATTCTGACTGGTTTGAGATGGTATCTCATTGTGGTTTTGATTTGCATTTCTCTAATGATCAGTGATGCTGAGCTTTTTTTTCCTATGATTGTTGGCCGCATGTATGTCTTCTCTTGAAAAGTGTCTGTTCATGTCGTTTGCCTACTTTTTTAATTACGCATCTGACAAAAGTCTAATATCCAGTATCTATAAGGAACTTAAACAAGTTTACAAGAAAAAACTTAGTTTACAAGAAAAAAATAAAGTTTGCAAAATGTTTTTAACTCTTACTGAAGGATATACACCCTACAACTAAATAATGGTGGCAACAGGACGCTGGTACACAAACACTTCCTGTGTGTTACTTAAGGCAACGTTGCAAAGGGATTAGTCTCTACTGCCCTGGGTCTCTCCAGGTCAACGTTCAAGGAGGCTAAATTTTCTCCTTTTGCAACCTTAATTCTCTGTTACAGGCCTAATCTCACCCGCTTAGGGGGCCAAGCTCTTCAGTGCAACAAAAGCCCAAGGGAGGATTAACTCTCAACCACACTTGTAATGACTGCCTTAGAAATGAGAAAAGCAATGAGGCCATCTCAGTGCGGCTTTCTTTTGAAGACAGGTGAACCAAGTAGGTTTCTGACAACCCCTTTCTTCTTTCTCACTTCTTCCTCTCAAAGCAATCACATTAGGCTCTGAAATCAAATGTCTAGGAATGAAGACATGGCCTGCTGGATGTCAAGCAACTATGTATTAAAATACCAATCTGGGCCGGGCACGGTAGCTCATGCATGTAATCCCAGCACTTTGGGAGGCCAAGGCGGGCAGATCACAAGGTCAAGAGATGGAGACCCCTTCCCGAGTCCAAGTGATCTCATTGTTCAGTTCCCACCTATGAGTGAGAACATGCGGTGTTTGGTTTTCTGTTCTTGTGATAGTTTGCTAAGAATGATGGTTTCCAGCTGCATCCATGTCCCTACAAAGGACACGGGGCCTATCATGGGGAGGGGGGAGGGGGGAGGGATTGCATTGGGACTTATACCTGATGTAAATGACGAGTTGATGGGTGCTGACGAGTTGATGGGTGCAGCACACCAACATGGCACAAGTATACATATGTAACAAACCTGCACATTATGCACATGTACCCTAGAACTTAAAGTATAATAATAATAATAAATAAATAAATTAAAAAAAAAAAAGAGATGGAGACCATCCTGGCCAACATGGTGAAACCTTGCCTCTACTAAAAATACAAAAAAATTAGTTACACATGGTGGTGCATGCCTGTAGTTCCCGCTACTCAGGAGGCTGAGGCAGGAGAATCGCTTGAACTGGGGAGGCGGAGGTTGCAGTGAGCCAAGATCAAGCCACTGCACCCCAGTCTGGCGACAGAGAAAGACTCTGTCTCAAAAAAAAAAACCAAAAAAAACCCAAAAACCAAAAAACAAAACCAATCTGCCCGAGAGGTAGAGCCTGAGGATAAGAAACTACCTTTAGTGGACCCAGCTTGCAATTTCTTGAGAAAGAAAACCCATCCTTCCAACTCATCCTTCCAACTCCCAGGATTAGGGGGCACCACTGTCACTGCACATCTGCAGCAACATGTATCTAGTACCTAAAATGTCACAACCCCAGCCTCACCATTTCTGGAAATGAATTAAAGCAATAGGGCAATAAGACAATAGGATTCTTCCTCCCTGGCCTGTCCCTCCACTTCCACCTCCAGCCCAGCAAATCTTAAAAGAGTGAATTTCCCTAGAAATCAATGGTAAGGATTATTTGTTTTTAATGTGGGATGCAACACTTCAGCCAAGCTTGGAGGTGGGTTCTAGAAACACAAAGGGATGTTCCCATCAAGCTTGCCTAGGATAGTAGTATAAGAAAGAGGATCTTGAGCATATACTAGTGATACAAACATATCTGTTAGTCAATCAAACATTCTTAGTCCAGGAAGAGAGAGATGACTTGGGAGGTAAAATGTAGACTCCTTCCTCATAGAAGATGGTGAATCAATCGCCTGAAACCAAGCAGAGGACAGGTTTGACACAAATGTGAATTTTTTTGAATGAAGGGAAGAGTCAGGCACAGAGTGGGCAGAGGAGAAGAAAGGCATCAGTGATTTTCTGGATAAAGAAAGTGTGGTACATATACACCACAGAATACTATGTAGCCGTAAAAAGGAATGAGATCATGTCCTTGGCAGGAACATGGATGGAGCCGGACGCCATTATCCTCAGCAAACTAATGCAGGAACAGAAAGCCAAATACCACATGTTCTCACTTATAAGTGGGAGCTGAACGATAAGAACACTTGGACACAGGGAGGGGAACAACACACACTGGGCACCTGTGCTGGGGGAGGAGGGAGAACATCAGGAAGAATAGCTAATGGATGCTAGGATGATCTGTGCAGCAAACCACCATGGCACACGTTTACCTAGGTAATGAACCTGCACATCCGCACATGTACCCTAGAACTTAAAAGTTGAAGAAGCAAAAAAAAAAAAAAAAAAAAAAAAAAAGCCTTGGCGTATAAATAGCATGGGTTCTGAACATCCATTGAGTTTCTTTCCCTGGGCCCACAGAGAGTCTTCTGACGTTGTAGCATCATGTTGTCTGAGGACAGCTGGGGTTTTTATCAGACTGTGAGGGTTTCCCACAGAGAGTCAGGGACCAAAGGTCCCATTTTCCACCTTATACCTCACAGACAGGACAAACACCAATCAACATATTTCCTCTAAAGACAATGGATGTAACAGCCTAAGAAATGGTAATGAGCTAGTTGAGAAGGTGTTTTTCTGAGATGTGGAAACCTTCAGCTCAGAGCAGCAAAAGCACAGTGCTGCTTCTTCCCGGAGATTTCACTGGAATTGTCACATGGTCCCACGATACATTTGGAAATGCAATCAAAGGCTGAGGAACTTTCAGAAACCCCAGGATGAGGCAGGTTGCCAGAGGTTGGAGGGTGGTAGAAATAGGGAGATAGATGTGGGTCAAAAGATACAAATGTTCAGTTGCAAGATGAATATGTTCTAGACATCTAATGTACAGAATGGCGATTATTGTTAATAACACTATTATATACTTGAAACTTGATGAGAGCAGATTGTAAGTATCCTTGCCCTACATGCATACAAAATGGTAACTATAAATGGTGATGAATATGCTAATGAATTGATTGCTGTATTAGTCCATTCTCACAGTGCTATAAAGAAATACCTGAGACTGGGTAATTTATAAATAAAAGAGGTTTAATTGACTCACAGTTCTGCATGGCTGGGGAGGCCTCAGGAAACTTACAATAATGGCAGAAGGCACCTCTTCACAGGGCGGCAGGAGAGAGAATGAGTGCAAGCGGTGGGGAGGAAATGCCAGATGCTTAAAAAACCATCGGATCATGAGACTCATTCATTTTTATGAGAACAACATAGGGATGATTCAATTACCTCCACCTGGTCCCTCCCTTGACGTGTGGGGATTATTAAAATTCAAGGTAAGATTTAGGTGGGGGACACAGAACCAAACCATATCAATTGTGATTATTCTTACACAAAGTATGTGTATATCAAATCATCGCATTGTACACCTTGAATATGCACAATTTTTATTTGTTAACTATGTCTCAGTGAAACTGGAAAAAGAAAGAAACCTCAGATATGAAAATCCAGACTCAGGACCAAATGCATTTAGGGTCGATGGTATGCATTATAAAATGATTCTCTTCAGTTTTTATTTTGCTCCAGTTTCCTCAGCTATAAAATGTGGATAATAACCCCTGACTTGCCTAGAAGATAGGAATTGCATAAGGATCACATTAAATCATGCACAAATGAGTGCTTTGTAAAACACAAATCTATACTTGCTTATCACCTTTCTTATGAACATTAAGACATTGTACACACACGTGTGTGCTGCCTGGCTGAATTATTTTTATGAGGACCTGAGAACAATGTGTCTCTTGCCATCTTTATCCACCTGAAGACTCTCAAAGAGTCATGAGGCAGGTTACTGATAAAATTGCTTCCTTTGAAACAATGCATCTGCGTGAATCAGGATTTCTCAATAATAAGCTGATCTAAGACTGAAATTCAGCAAATATGCTAACAGCTCTGGGCCTCAACTTATTCCAACTGTAAAATGGAAACAATAACTCAGCCCTTGTAGGGTTTCTGATGATTTAGGAGGTGGGGTATGTAGACTGCTTTCCTACTGGGAGAACTGAGGCATGCCAAGGTTTTTGCTTGTTTGTTTTTGCATACAAGCACAAGAATGAGAAAATCTGGAAGGAGAAATTGTTGGCACTAGGCCTGAAATACTTGAAGACAGCGTGGGAAACAAAGACTCCCCCTTCACCTTCTCAGGCACAAAATGCATGTTCCCAGAAGGAAGAAAGTCAACCTAAACCACCCTAGACCAAGGACATTTGCTGAGAGTCACTAGGGAAAGGTCATTCCTACTGTCCACCAAATGCCTAATCGAGCCCTCAGCTCCTTGGAATTCTATCCATCTCTTAAAGCCATGTTCCAAGTCTTCCTTCTTTTGTGAGACACTCCCAGACTACTCATTTGGAATTTCCATTGTTTTCCTAGTTCTACTTTCTTTGGTTGCATTATAAAACACGCTTATAGTTTGCCATATTTTATTATTTGTGGGCATCTTGAATTGATCTCTTTAAGAGACTTTGGAGAGCAAAGAGCATGCATTTTTCATCTTTATGTCCCTTATAGTGCTCCATAATGATGTCTGCTTTTGAATGAAATGTGTTTGAAATGCTCACCTCATCTTTCATTTAAAGCCAATTCTATACATAAGCAATGAGGGCTGTCTTTGCCATCACCACCTAATGTCCGATGCTGCCACGCTTCTTAACAGGCATCTTGTCTTCAGACTGGCCTCCCAGATTCATCATCTTTAAATGCCATTTTAAAATTCCTTATTCAAATTTCCCACTCAAAATCTTTTAAAGGCTTCACACTGCCTACATGATAAGGTACAAACGTCAAAGCCTTGAATGTAAGACTCTCCACCAGCAGGCTCGTATCCAGCTATTTAAATTCATTTAACCCACACATTCCCAAAGTAGTGAGGCTGACTTCATTCATTCATTCATTCATTCATTCATTCAGCATGGACTGAATGTCCCAGTCATTTTAAGAGTCATTGTCTTAGGTGGTAGAGATATCTACAGAAGAAGACACAGTCCCTGATCTCAATGCAGTTATCATCCACTGGGTTGGCAGGAAGTAAAAAGAATATTACAATTGTAAGTGATAAAAGCTATAGTAGAACAATATGCAAGAGACACTGTGAGTATGGAAAAGGTGGGGCCCAAACTGGCCTAAGGGAGTCAGGGGAGGGTTAGTAAAAGAAGAAGCAAAGGAAGACTGGTTTTCCAGGAAGACACTATGGTAGAGTAAAGAGAGTGCATTTGAAACAGAGAGAAAATAATATGCCCCCCACACATACACACCCACACACAAAACCCTACAATGATGCTGTGAGAACCTGGCATAAAGTTACTAGTGGTTCAGGAGGACCTAGTTGAAGCTGAACTCAAACTAAAAGGGATTTCTTAGGTCTGTAAGTGGTATTTATTATCTAATGCCAATATTTCCCGACGTGTTCCTGAGCCTGGTTCTGAGAGGCACGGTGAGTAGCTCACCATGAGGGAAAGAAAAAAAAGAGATCATTCTGTGGTCATAAAAAGTCTGCAGAGTAAACACATGCTTTTCTCCTTCTTGGGAAGGCACAATGTTCAAAAGTGTATGAAAGCTTCTGCTAAGTCTTGCAATAAAACAAGTTGTTTAAAGTATCGCAGACATGTTTATCCAAAAAGTATCATGCCACTATGTACTTCCTGCAGAATGAGATCCAAGGAAGACGGTTTTGGAAACACTGGTCTGTATCTGTACCCTGCTCTTTAGGTGTACCTGTACTGGCCTGTAAATAGTTTATGAAGGCACAGGCTTCAAGGACAAACACACTTGCTTTTAAATCTTGTCTCCATCACTTGGTTACTGTTTGACCTGGGATGAATTTTTTTTTTTTTTTTTTGAGATGGAGTCTTGCTCTGTCACCCAGGCTGGAGCATAGTGGTGCGATCTCAGCTCACTGCAAGCTCCACCTCCTGGGTTCATGCCATTCTCTCACCTCAGCCTCCCGAGTAGCTGAAACTACAGGTGCCTGCTGCCACGCCTGGCTAATTTTTTGTATTTTTAGTAGAGATGGAGTTTCACCGTGTTAGCCAGGATAGTCTCGATCTCCTGACCTTATGATCCGCCTGCCTCGGCCTCCCAAAGTGCTGAGATTACAGGCATGAGCCACCGCTCCTGGATGACAAATTAGTTTTTTGATGGACAGTTTCCTCATCTATAAAATGGGCATAATACATACTTTCTCCATGTATAGTTTTATTGAGCACATATGCCTGACACATACCTGATTAAAGAATTTCTCTTCATTATTAGTGGCAAACATATAAGCTGAACTAGGTGTAAGAACCTTGTGGCAATTTCTCAAGGATCTAGAACTAGAAATACCATTTGACCCAGCAATCCCATTACTGGTATATACCCAACAGATTATAAATCATTCTACTACAAATACACATGCACACGTATGTTTATTGCGGCACTGTTCACAACAGCAAAGACTTGGAACCAACCCAAATGCCTATCAATGATAGACTGGATAAAGAAAATGTGGCACATATACACCATGGAATACTATGCAACCATAAAAAAGGATGAGTTCACGTCCTTTGCAGGGACATGGATGAAGCTGGAAACCATCATTCTAGCAAACTAACACAAGAACAGAAGACCAAACGCCACATGTTCTCACTCATAAATGGGAGTTGAACAATGAGAACACATGGACACAGGGAGAGATACGTCACACAGCAGGGCCTGTTGGGGAGTGGGGAGCTAGGGGAGGGAGAGCATTAGGAGAAATACCTAATGTAGATGACAGGTTGATGGGTGCAGCAAACCACCATGGCACGTGTATACCTATGTAACAAACCTGCATGTTCTGCACATGCACCACACCCCAGGACTTAAAGTATAATAATTTAAAAAAAACCTTATAAGTAAGTTATACAGATTTGTTCCTCTTTTAGCATTCTAGTAGAATTTCTTTCCAATGGCTCAACAATGATTCTTATTTACTGATACTTAAACCTTAGCACAAAAGCATTCCCTGAAACATTGCAATTATATAAATGAGAAGAGAAAGAAGATGACAAAAAAACAACCTTAATACATATATTTTCAGAATGGACTGATTTTCCTAAGTGAGGTGCTATAATATTCAGAATAACCCCAATGTCCCTTAGTGGTTGAAAAATAAACTATATAAAAAAGAAATATCTTTCATGTTAGGATTAAAATTATGGCATTTAGTGTGTAAGAAATCTTAATCTGCAGATTTTTAAAAGTAGATGAGGAGGTGCTCTCTTCCATGTCTAGCCTGGGACACACAATCTGTCCTTGGTCCTTGGCTTTGAAAACCCTTTCTCACTGTACCACCACACTGCCCCTCTACTGCCATCCTACCCTCTTCCCAGATACATCCTGGCCAACTCAACTCAGCCATTATTTTCTTTGTAAAGTTGTCTTTGACTCCCCAAGTTGAGGCAGGTAACCTTTGGTTCCTATAGCCTCCTGTGCACATTTCCATTAGGCAACAATGAGTGCATTCTTACTGAGTGGCTGTTATTGCCAGGGGGCTGGAGATGCAATTGTTGGCCAAACAGAGGTGGGCCTGCCCTCAGGGAGCTTAGTGTCTGATGCAGGCAGCATACACCAAGCAGGTAAACAGGGGAGTCAGGTATGGTCACAAATGGAGACAAGCACTATGAGCAAATAAAAGAGATGTTATAATTGAAAGTTAAATGGATTCTCTTTTAATTATTTATCTTGTCTCTTCGGGCGGCTGTGAAGGATTTGAGTGTAATGTCTGGTTCACATTTGCATAACTTGGCAAGGCAATGTGCCTGTATACATTGAGCATGCATTAACTGCCTCATGAATAAATGAAAGAATGAATGAATTCAACAAGAAAGCTGAGACCCATAGGACTAGCCTACAGTGACAACTAGTTAGTGACAGTTTAAAGTGGGACAGTTTAAAGTCCCCTTCATTTAAAGTGGGAGTGCACTTGTAAATATATAAATATAAACATATATTTATATATTAACATATATTAATATATATTTTTTATTTCAAATATATAATCATTCATTATTTTATTTTATTATAATTATATATTAATATAAATATATATTATATCTTTAATATAAATATAAATATATTAACATAAATTTATATTTATATATTAATATATAGTATACATAATATACACTAACAATAAACATATATAATATGCATAATATATAAATAATAAACATATAATAAATATATTATATATTTAATTTCTTATATATAAATACATAAACGTGTGTATATTTGTATATAAGCATATACAATGTGTGCTTATAGATATATGATATATACATATATAGATCTATGTATCTATGTATCCATCTATGTATCTAACTATATGATATGATACGATACAGCCAGCACATCCAAACAACCTCTTAATTTCCAGGTCTGAGAAATGGGTAATTTTGGGTACTCAAGAAAATTTATTTTTGGCCCAGCCCTGGCTGCTGTTCTTTGTGGGCAAACAAGTGAGTAGCTTCAAAGTGGACTTCATGCCATGCAATGTAGAGAAGGCACCCTCTATGCCCATCTGTTCTTTCTGACAGAAAAAGCCTACAGCCAACCTCAGAACAATTACTTCTGTGCTCTGTTGACGCTTGCTTTTATTTGGCTGTCTGGTTCTGCCAGGCCCTATAAAAACACAGATATAATCAATGGCTTCAAAGGAGAACTAGCTAGCTTGAAGGAAGAATGCATTTTATTTGGGAAATGGTGGCTCCCCTATGCACTTGTGATTAAAGGGGGAAGAAAACATTTGCGATTCATCCAATTAACCTCAATGGTATGTCATTCAAGCATAGGTCCAGACAGGAGTCTCACTCTATTATTCCAGATCTTTCATTAAACCAATTCCATCTGCAGCCTGCACTTTCCTGTTTTCCTGGTGCATTCTTGTGATTACCTAATTTAAATAAAGAGCTAGTTTATGGTTTTTCCTGGGTGCCAGGAAGATTTAGAGCAATGACCTGGATCACGGATAACATTCTCCTGTAATTTTCAGAATCTACAAAAAGTTAGAAAGTACACTTAAGGATGCTCACATCCTTCCTGGAGACAGCTAGACACAGATGCACTTTTTCTTAGAGTATTACAATAGACCACAGTGTCCCCTCCCTGTGGCCCCCACTAACATTTGATTTTTGAAATGTCACCCATGTTAGCACGGCCTTTGAAGGGTCTGCAACCATAAGTTTGCAGTTCAAGATTAGGATTTCAGGGCTGGGCATGGTGGCTCACACCTGTAATCCCAGCACTTTGGAGGGCCAATGTGGGTGGATCACTTGAGGTCAGGAGTTCGAGACTATCCTGGCCAACATGGTGAAACCCCGTCTGTACTAAAAATACAAAAATTAGCCAGGCATGGTGGTGGCCACCTGTAACCCCAGCTACTCAGGAGGCTGAGGCAGGAGAATCACTTGAACCCAAGAGGTGAGAGTTGCAGTGAGCCGAGATTGTGCCATTTCACTCCAGCCTGGGCAACAAGAGCGAAATTCCATCTCAAAAAAAAAAAAAAGATAAGGATTTCAGGTCTTTTTGCAGTGGCTGGTGGAACCCACCTCTGCACTTCAGACCAGCCTTTCCAGATACAGAATATATTTCCTTGGTGAGAGGTATAAAATTAACCTTTAAAATTTTAATATAATACTTAATATATACAAAAGAATGTTTATATATGACTTTCAAGGCCATGATGCATAATAAATGAAACACCTATGAACCCCTTATCCATCTGAAGAACCAGAACACACCCGATACTCTTGAAGTTATACATGGGGTCTTTCCAATCCATACTATCTCAGATAAAATAATTTCTGAGGTTTGTATTCCTAATTCCTTGTTTTTAAATAGCTCTACCTTAATCTGTTTTTCTCTGTATTTTTTTTTTACTCTATCTGCCTTCACGATATCTCTTTACCTTTGGTTTTCAGTGGTTTGACTATGATGTCTATCGTCAAATCATACAGTGCTCATTACACGAAAGAATACCGAAAACAGTATTCTCCTGATTTTGTTCTCTCTAATCTTTTGTTCCATTGCTGTCAATCATTTAACTTTGACATGTGCTACAAATACATTATGTCTTAAAACTATTAATTGCTTTAAATAATTGCTTTGAAGGATCAATCATTTTTAGGGTAAATCAATAGAAATTGATTTAAAATAAAATCAACCTTTAGATTTAAAATGAAATAAATTTGGCCGGGTGCAGTGGCTCGTGCCTTTAATCCCAGCACTTTGGGAGGCTGAGGTGGGCAGACTACTTGAGGTCAGGAGTTCAAGACCAGCCTGTCCAACATGGTGAAACCCTGTCTCTACTAAAAATACAAAAATTAGCTGGGCGTGGTGGCACATGCTTGTAATCCTAGCTACTCAGGAAGCTGAAGCAGGAAGATCGCTCAAACCTGGAAGGTGGAGGCTGCAGTGAGCTGAGATGGTGTCACTGTACTCCAGCCTGGGCAACAGAGTGAGACTCTGAGAAAGGAAAGGGAGGGGAGGGGAGGGGAAGGGAGGGGAGGAGAAGGGAGGGGAGGGCAGGGGAGGGGAGGGGGAAAGAAAGATTGATTTATATTGACTTGCTTTCAACTATTCCTAGAAATTCTCATTCTTTATGTAGATGTAAATTTCTCCCATTATGATAATTGTTCTGCTTTAAGAATGTCCTTCACTATTTTTTATAGTAAAGGTCTGCTGGTAATGTGTTCTCAAAGCGCCCCTCCTCCCATTTTTTGTTTGTTTTTTTTGGTTGTTTTTTGGTCTGGAAAGTCATTATTTGTCTTTAGTTTTAAAAATATTTTCTTTTAATTTTAAGAATAATTTCTTTTAAAAATATTTTCCTTTAATTTAAAAAATACAGACTTCTGGGTTGACAGATTGGGTTTGCACCAGTTACCCATTTATTGCCTCTCAGCTCTGAGTGCATCTTCAAATACAGGCTGTGTGAGAAGCAGTGGAATCCCTTTGAGCATTTCTCCTTTGAAGTCAGTACGATGTTGAGCTTTCTCGGTAGAGGGTGCTGAAGCCAAACTGGAGAAAGAGACGTTCTGCAACTCCTGGTGTCATCCAAGAGAGGCCAGTGGTGTAGTTTGTTGCTGTTGTTTGAAATGGAGTCTCTCTCTGTCGCCCAGGCTGGAGTGCAATGGCGAGATCTCAGCTCCCGGGTTTAAGTGATTCTCCTGCCTCAGCCTCCCGAGTCGCTGGGATTATAGGCACCCGCCGCCACACCTGGCTAAGGCGGTGTAGTTTTGAGGACAACTGTCACAACTCAGATCGTGGTCCCCCTGTGTCCTTGAAGCCTCCATTTGGCAATAATCTTTCTGCAGCCCTCTCCACACAGAAGCTAACTCCCCACATGCTCGGGCTCCGTAAGCAAGCTTCCTCCTCTCCCCAAACCCCCAACCACCACAGCCTGCACACAGCTCCATGTATTCCCAATGAGCATTTTGCAAGTCTGCAGACACCCAAGCTTGCCCCTTCAGCACTGAAAGCCTTTGGCCCCTGCCATCACCCAGATTCCCACTGTATGCCGCTTCACAGCCGGCACTCCAGAAAGTTACCTACTGTTTGCCCAGCAACTCCAGACCAGATCTTTTCTGGCCAAACCAATGAGCTTCTCCACTACCCAGTCATCGGAACATACCATCTCCAATAGGCCTATTGGATAGCAAACCTTATCCGTGCTTGTTCTGCTGATTAGACCCATTCTGTTACAGGGCTCTCTGATCATCTTGGATCTGTGATTTGATGTCTTACATTATTTTTAGATAGTGCTCTGCTATTATCTCTTCAAGTAGGTTGTCTGTCCCTATCTCTTTCTAATCCTTCTGGCATTCCAATTGTACAATATTTCAGACTGTCTGATATTAGCATGTTGATCTTGGATGCTCTATTTTTTAAAAAAATTTATTCTTTTTACCTCTTTGTGTTGCATTCGGTCAGTTTCTATTGATTCACCTTTAAGTTCATAAATTTTTTCCTTGGCCGTGTTAAGTCCACTGATAAGTCCATCAAGTCATTTTTCATCTCTGTCATTATATCTTTTATTTCTAAGATTTTCATTAGACTCTTTCTTATAGCTTCTCTCTGTTGAAATTCTCCACCATGCATATTGTCTACTTTTTCCATGACAGCCTTTAATATATTAATCATAGCTACTTTAAATTTCCCGAGAGTTCCAACGTCTTTGTCATCTTTGAGTCTGGTTCTGTTGATTACTTTGACTCCTGACAGTGAGTTGTTCTGTCTTGCATTTTTGTCTTGGAACTTTTTATTGTACATGAACACTGTGAGGTATGATAGTAGAGACTAAACAGTACTTTTGCTTGGTCTGCCAACATAAAGAAGAGTCTACTGGAATTGATCTGGGTTTAGATCACTGAAGGTATACCTTCAGTGTACCACCAGTCTCAAATTTCTTGTATGTGTTGTTTTTGAGACAGAGTCTCACTCTGTTGCCCAGGCTGGGGTGCACTGGTGCGATCTTGGCTCACTGCAACCTCTGCCTCCTAGACTCAAGTGATTCTCCTGCTTCAGCCTCCTGAGTAGCTGAGACTACAGGTGTGCCCCACCAAGCCTGGCTAATTTTTGTATTTTCAGTACAGATGGGGTTTCACCATGTTGGCCAGGCTGGTCTCGAACTACTGACCTCATGTGATCCACCCGCCTCAGTCTCCCAAAGTGCTGGGATTACAAGCATGAGCCACCGCGCCCAGCCTCATATGTTTTTAATGTAATCTAGTTCTTTGGATGGGGTATGTGTTGCATGAAAGCTGTTTCTAATATTCCTGTTTAACCCTTAGCTTTTGTCTTTCTCTGTGTGTCTGTACCTTAGAGAAGGTCCCTTTTTTATGCTCTTCCTCTTCTCTCAGTGATAGATTGCTACTGTTACTTGGTGCCTGCAGGTCTAGTAGTGGTGTATAGGAGGGGTCAGGTCTCTGTTTGCTTAGTCCAGCCTCGGTCCTAGGAAGGCCCTGTGTCCCTAAGTCTTGCAGATCGGGCTTTCTCTGTAGTTCTGACCCTCCTCCTTGTAGCAGCCAAATGATGTCTTGAATCTTTGGTGGCCCTTGTGAATGGGAGAGTTTCTTGCTCTTTCCCCAGGGGTAGGAGATCTTTAATGGCCTGGGTCCAACCCTCTGGAATGGAAGACTCTTCCCTTTTCTTTCTGCTTCCTTACTGCAATGGTCTTTACCTGTATCCTAGTGACCACAAGGTTTGCTACCCTTCTCCAGCATCCTAAGCCTTTTGATCCTTAGAGGAACGACCTTGGTGAGAATCTGTGCTTTGCCACAGAAGTGACACTCATCTCCTCTCTGTCTTCCACGTGGAGGAAGGCTTTCTCTCACCTCCTGCCCTATCACCAATCTTTCTTGTGAGTGCACAACAGAGGTCCATGGAGAAGACCCTGTAAGTGGGTACAAGCCTATATTCTCACGCAAGTCCACCCCACGACTTTAGAAATTTGTTTAAAAATTTCACTGAATGATTCTCTCCCACTGTATGGCACCTGGCCTCTCTTCCTCTTTGGTCTCCCATAGATGACTCAATGGTTGTGTCCAATCTCTCCTTGGGAATGTCTGTCTTTCCATTGATTTCAGGCCACCCAGTTGCCCTGGGGCTTCAATTCTCTGAGAGGTGCAAGAAAAGTTTGCCATTACTTTTAATGGCCAAAAAAAAAAAAAAAGGTCTGTACATGTTTTGTACAGACACAAGTTCTTCCCTGAATATTTTTGATCCATGGTTACTTGAATCCATGGATGCAGAATCTGTGGATACAGAGTGCCATTACTTTTAATGGCAAAAAACACAATTACTTTTGCACCAGTGTAATAGTTCACACACTGTATCTTTTGCTTAAAGTATACAAGTCAATAGTTTTTTGTATAGTCACAGAGTTACGCCATCATCACAACAACAGGTTCTATAACTGATCTTAGAACACTTTTATCGCCGCAAAAAATATTCTAGGCCTGGCATGGTGGCTCACACCTATAATATCAACATTTTGGGAGGCTGAGGTGGGTGGATCACTTGAGGTCAGGAGCTCCAGACCAACCAACATGGTGAAATCCCATCTCTACTAAAAATACAAAAGAAAAGAAACATTCTTGATCTGCACCTTGATCTACCCCCCAACCCCGCTGCCCACGCAAACCCGCCAGCAACCCCTACTGCTCTCCCACCAGGGACCCACTCCCCTGCTTTCTGATTCAATGGATTCACCGATTTTGGATGTGTCATGTAAATGGAATCATATGATATGTGACCTTTTGTGTCTGGTTACTTCCACTTAGCAGAATGTTTTATTCACATGGTAGCATGTATAAGAATTTCATTTTTAAAAATATTTATTTATTTTCCCAACTTTTAAGTTCAGGGGTACATGCACAGGATGTGCAGGTTGGTTACACAGTTGAACATGTGCCATGGTGGTTTTCCTCACAGATCATCACCTAGATATTCAGCCCAGAATCCATTACCTGTTCTTCCTGATGCCCTCCCTCTTCCCATTCCCCACCCTCTGACAGGCCCCAGTGTGTGTTGCTCCCCTTGATGGATCCATATGTTCTCATCATTCAGCTCCTACTTACAAGTGAGAACATGCAGTATTGGTACTTGGTTTTCTGTTCTTATGTTAGTTTGCTGAGGATAATGGCTTCCAGCTCCATCCATGCCTCTGCAAAGGACATGATCTCATTCCTTTTTACGGTTGCATCATATTCCATTGAATGTATGTACCACATGTTTTTTATCCAGTCTATCATTGATGGGCATGGAGGTTGATTCCATGTCCTTGCTATTGTGAATCATTTCTTTTTACTGATAAATAATATTCCATTGTATGGATATGCCACTTTTGTTTATCCATTCATCAGCTGAAGGACATCTGGGTTATGTCCACTTTTTGGCTATTGTGAACAACACAGCTATGAATTTCCTTGTAATACAGTTTTTGTGGATGTATGTTTTTATTTCTCAGTATCACCCAGGAGTGGAATTGATGGATTATATGGTAATTGTTCAGCTGTTTGAGGGATGCCAGACTGTCCTCCCAATTGGCTGCACAATTTGCATTCACAGCAGCAGTGGATGAGGGTTCCAATTTTTCCACATCCTTTCTAGTACGGTTGTCCCTCGGTATCTGCGAGGATTGGTTCCAGGACATCTCATGGATACCAAAATCCACGGATGCTCAAGTATCTTATATAAAATGATGTCATATTTGCATATAACCTATGCACATGTTCCTGTATACTTTAAATCATCTCTAGATTACTTATAATACCTAATGCAATGTAAATGCTATATACATAGTTGTATTGTTTAGGGAATAGTGACTAAAGGAAAAAAATCTGCACATGTTATGGACTCAATTTTTTTCCTGGAATATTTTTGATCTATAGTTATTTGAATCCACAGATGCAGAACCCACGGATACAGAGTGCCAACTGTACTTACTGCTATCTGTCTTTTTCAATATAGCCATCCTAGCAGGATGGCGTGGTGACTCATTATGGCTTTGATTTGCATTTCCCTAAAGACATAATGTCGAACACCTTTTCATGTGATTACTGGCCTTTTGTATATCTTCTTCGGAAAAGTGTCTTTTTTAGATCGTTTGTCCATCCTTTCTGTGTGTTGCCTTTTTATCATTGAGTTGAAAGAGTTCTTTATACATTCGAGACACAAGTCCTTTATAAAGCTATATGATTTGCAAATATATGCACCCCATGGTGTGGGTTGTCTTTTTAGTTTGTTGATGGTGTCTCTTTTATTTTTAATACACTTTTTAATTTTGATGAAGCCCAATTTGCCTATTTTATCTTGGGTCCCTTGTGCTTTATGAACATTTGCTCGTGTATTTACTTCTAAGAGTTTTATCGTTTCAGATCTTGAATTTAGGTCTTTGATCCATTTTGAGTTAATTGTTGTGTTTGGTGTAACGAAGCGGTCCAACTCCACTCTCTCGCGTGTGTATATTCTGGTGTCCCAGTTCCAGAAACTCTTCTGCGCTTCTCACATGCTGTTTTCTGGGTCTTGAAACTCCTTCCCTTCTCTTCTCCATCTTTAAAATGCTTAATTGCTTTTCAAGTTCAGTATAACCCATGCCAAAGTTTTCTCTGACTTCTTTGTCTAATTTAGATGTCCCTTTTGGTACTTTTATAACACTGTACATGCTTCTAGACGAGAGGTCTGCAAACTTTTTTTTCTGGCAAAGGGACAGATTACAAATATTTTAGGCTTTGTGTGCCAGAAGGATAAATCAAGGAAACTGTGAAGGTATTTAATAAGAGAGAAAACAAATTTCCAAAAATACCTGTATTGATGAAATTAAGAAATAATGATAGAGGTGTTTTTTTTTTTTTTTTTTGAAATGTGGGTGCATGAATGAGAAAAATTGAATTCTTTCTTTAGAGGGGATAACATTTTGCTTAATTGGGATTCAAAGTTAGTTCTTCCTATAATCAAATTGGTAGCATATGTTCATCTGTGAAAACCATTCTTTTTTGTTGTTGTTGTTTGAGATGGAGTCTCACTCTGTTAACCAGCCTGGAGTGCAGTGGAGCCATCTCAGCTCACTGCAACCTCCGTCTAAGGCTTCAAGCGATTCTCTTGCCTAGCCTCTGGAGTAGCTGGGATTACAGGCATGCACCACAACACTTGGCTAATTTTCGTATTTTTAGCAGAGACGAGGTTTCACCATGTTGCCCAGGCTGTTCTTGAACTCCTGAACTCAAGTGATCCACCTGCCTTGTCCTCCCAAAGTGCTGGAATTACAGGCATGAGCCACCGCGCCCAGCCGAAAACCATTCTTAAGAATGGTTTTCCTGGGCCTTATGAAAATAGGTGGTGAGTCAGATTTGGCTGATGGACTGTAATTTCCTGACATGGTAGTAGATCAGTAGTTCTAACCCTTTTTTTCCAAAGCCGTTGCTACTGACGGATACAGTGTAATCCCAATCATAATTGTGGATGATTAGATAGGGATTCTCTTTGAGGAGGGTGATGACGGGAGGCTTACGGTGGCAGGAATTATAGATTAGCTTAATCGATAATCATTCTTCTGATCTGTCTTCCCAAAGTATAGAGGAGCCCAAAACTCATTTCCTAAACTTCTTTGCAGCAAGGGGTCTGCCAGCCCTAGCACACTTTACATCAAAACTTGATTTGGAAGTGAGACACATGAGGAGAGAATCAGGGCACTTGGCATGCAGTTTGCCAGTGTGAATGATGACACTGCTGGTGTGATTCTGGATCTGGCAATTAGGGTGGTAGTTTCTGGATTTAGCAAATGGCTCCCTGAATCACCAGCTTCTCTGTTGTGCCACTGGAGGTAGCCGCCTTGGAGTCCCAGGTTGTCAGTGTGCTTTGGAGAGTGGTTCTGGGAAGCTAAGACTTTCCAACAATGCTGTGACCCGAGTCCCCTAATAAATGTTTCATTTATTTATTTCATTTCTCTGTCACCCAGGCTGGAGTACAGTGGCATGATCATAGCTCACTGCAACCCCCAACTCTTGTGCTCAAGCGATCTTCCCACCTCAACCTCCTGAGTAGCTGGGACTACAGGCACACACCACCACGCCCAGCTATTTTTCATAGAGATGAGGTCTCACTGTGTTGTCCAGGCTGGTCTTGAACTCTTGGCCTCAAGTGATCCTGCTGCCTCGACCTCTCAAAGTGCTGAGGTTAGAAGCATGAGCCATCATGCCTGGCGATAAAATGTTTCAAACGATATTGACTTGAATCTTTTGTCTACAACCTGACTATAAGAAGTATATGTTAGAATCTAGAGAGCTTTGGGAAGATTTTTATTCTGATATGCTTCTCCCCATTCATAATCACTACTTTTGATAATTCCAGATAGTGCACATGTCACATTGATGTAGGAGTTAAGAAGAAACTACTTAGGCAGATAGTGAGGGTACAGGAGTCCTTGGTAAGGTTGCCATTTTTAACAAAAAGCAGCCCCCAAATCATATTCTAACAAAGAGCAGCCTGCAAAATCGAGCTACAGACATAGACGCACAAGCTAGAAGCTTGCATAGATGAATGCCATCAAGAAAAAAGCTACCTGGGACTAGGCACGTCCAAAATGGTGGCCCCATCTTCCCTCCTCTTTGCCAGCCACGTGTACCATAGGAAGACAAGATGGCGCCAGTCAAGTGGGAAACTCATTTGCATAATAAGATTAGGGTGAGGTGGCCAGCCTTCCTGGCGTGGTATGTAAATGTCACACCTGATGGAACCAATCTGTGGGTCCTGTGTAAATCAGACACTGCCTCCTCAAGCCTGCTTACAAAATCTGGTGAACTCCGCTGCCGGCCGGTCTTCCCTTTGGGAAGCCCCTCTCACTAGATAGGGGAGCTGTTCTCCTTTCTCTTTCTTTTGCCTAATAAACCTCCGCTCCTAAACTCCTCATGCGTGTCCACGTCCTAAATTTTCTTGGCGCAAGATGATAAGCCCTGGGTGTTTACCCTAGACCGCTTCAACATCATAAAAGAAATTGTTGCTTTGCTTAACAGCCATCAGGTCACAATTTTTTTGTGGGCAGGTGCTTTGTCTTAATTCACCTCTGAATCCTTGGTGCCAGGCAGTCAGTAGAAGCTCAACAAAATGTGCATTTCTAGGTTTTTATGCTCTAGAATTAATTCTCTATATAAATCTTAGCTTATCTCCCAGTGAGAATGTAAGTTATTTTATGCAGAGAGACTTTAAAATAAGGTATTCTAAGTCACACAGTCCTGCTGTTAGGTTCAGAGCAGTATTGACAATTATTGGCCTTAGTAGGGTTTATCAACATCAGGGATTATCAACACCAGGGCCAGGCAGGTGATGTAAGTGAGTGACATGGGATGATTGCAATACAAAAGGGTTGGCAAGGACCAAGGAAACCCCAAATGTATGTCTGTGCAAAGGTAGCAGCTTCAGTCGGGGGCTGCCATATGGGAATGTAGGTTCACTCTTTACAGAACAGCCAATCTGAGTTTTTGCACTGAATCTCCATATTTGAAAATGTTGATATCAATTTTTTTAAAAAATGTGACTTGTATTTGCCAGACAAAAGAGGGTTGCAGGCTGGAACTGGCTCATGCTAAAATAGTTCTCCCGACACCTCAAAAGATTGTGAATTACCAAAGAAAGATAATATTCAATGAGAATTGTTCTTTCTTAGATCCTGTATCTGAAGGTGTCTGTTAAGTGGAATAGAGGAAACTGTGGAAGATTGTTAGTACTTACGGGATGTGTGAAGTCACTGGTATAGTCCCTGATTATCTCAGTCTATTTTGCATTGTCTAAGGAATACCTGAGGCTGGGTAATTTATAAAGAAAAGAGGTTTACTTGGTTCACGGTTCTGCAGGATGTACAAGCAGGGTGCCTGCATCTACTTGGCTTCTGGTGAGACCTCAGGAAGCTTTTACTTATGGTAGAAGGCAAAGGGGGAAGAGGTGTGCCACATGACAAGAGAGGGAGCAAGAGAGATACCAGGATCTTTTTAAGCAACCAGCTCTTACATGAACTAACAGAACGAGAGCTCACTCATTACTACAGGAAGGGCACCAAGCCACTCATGAGGGATCTGCCCCCATGACCCAAACACCTCCCACCACCTCCAACACTGAGGGTTGTATTAGTCTGTTCTCATGTTGCCAATAAAGACATACCCAAGACTGGGTAATTTATAAAGAAAAAGAGGTTTAATGGACTCCCAGTTCCACATGGCTGGGGAGACCTTGCAATCATGGTGGAAGGCAAGGAGGAGCAAGTCACATCTTACATGGTGGCAGAGAAGGGAGAGAACTTGTACAGGGGAACTCCTGTTTATAAAACCATCACATCTTGTGGCACTTATTCACTAACATGAGAACAGCACAGGAAAGACCCGCCCCCATGATTCAACTACCTCCCACGTAGTCCCTCCCACAATACATGGGAATTATGAGAGCTAGAATTCAAGATGAGATTTGGGTGGGGAAACAGCCAAACCATATCAGGGTCACCTTTCCACATGAGATTTGGAGGGGACACACATCCAAACGATAGCACTGGTATAGATGTTGGTGTCTCAGGATCTAGAGTAGATGAAAAAGCTTGAGGGGTCCAGGCCAAGGCAATGATGAGGATTTACTGAGGACCAACTAGACAGAAGGCTGCTAACATTGGTGTGAGTCTGACAAAGGAGTTGTGTCAGCTGTTCCCAGACCCGAGGGCGAGCAGGGTACAGGATAGCAGTGAGTTAAACAAATCAAAGAAGGAAAAAGTGTTTCTGGCCCTAGAAAGGAAAAAGTGGGAAGTCTTTCTGCCAGGAATGAGACTGTCTGCAGAGTGAATCAGCAGTGGTAGATGGATTCATTAAAAGGCATCCCTCTCTGCCAGGCACAGTGTTTCACGCCTGTAATCCCAGCACTTTGGGAGGTCGAGGCGGGCGGATCACCTGAGGTCAGGCAGGCAGATCACCTGAGGTCAGGAGTTCGAGACCAGCCTGGCCAACATGGTGAAACCCTGTCTCTACTGAAAATACCAAATTCGCTGGGTGTGGTAGCGCATACCTGTAATCCCAGCTACTCTGGAGGCTCAGGCAGGAGAACTGGTTGAACCCGGGAGGCAGAAGTTGCGGTGAGTAGAGATCACACCCTTGCACTCTAGCCTGGGCAACAAGAGTGAAACTCCATCTCAAAAAACAAAAACAAAAAACATCCCTTCTCCTGTAGGGGGCACTGCTTTTCATTTTCCATCTTTCAGCTGTGAGTGAAATGAAGATACGCATCTGCCCACCGGTAATTGAGGTTGTGGGATGCTTGACCACAAAATGCAATCTACAGGTTACATGTACCTTCTGCAGCTTTTGCTTTTGGCTAAAGCTTTTTTTGTAACCTCGTTTTGACAGTGCAGGCAAAGAGGGAGTGTTGACCTGTCACTGTAATAGAAATTCCCAGGTGTGCTGGGTGAAGGTGGTGCAGAGCATTTGGGACGTTCTTAAAATAATACCCTGGAAGTTCTTCTCTGCATGACCAGAAGCCATGTCAGGACTCTAATGGCATCACCTGCTGAGTTAGAAAAAAGTTTCCAGAAACCACAAGTTTAATTTGATAATAAACAGCTTCTCAGGCCTCTTCGGCATGGCTGCACAAATCTGACTGCTTAAAAATAGATGAGCATAGAGCCTTGCTTCACTCCTTGGGCATTGTACACCAAGCTGGAAGGGCCACTGATGATACTGGAACCATCTTCTAGGTCCCTGGGAAACGCTGGGGGAGGTCAACATGGACACTGGGCTCTGGGGCGTGAAGATTACATGTGTCCAGTATGGGGCTGCAGCAAAGGCTGGAAGGTGGGTATTTGGGTCTCGTCTGCTGAACCGCCCTTGTTTCTAAGGTATTCTTCCCCAACCCCTGTTATCTACCTTCCTGAAAGCTTTTTTCAATTTGACCCCCACTTCCAAACTCCATTAGTGATATGGTCTGGCTGTGTGTCCCCACTCAAATTTCATCTTGAATTGTAGCTCCCATAATTCCCATGTGTTGTGGGAGAGCCTGGAGGGAGACAATTTGAATCATGGAGGCGGTTTCCCCCAGACTGTTCTCGTGGTAATGAATAAGTCTCACGAGATCTGATGGTTTTATCAGGGATTTCTGCTTTTGTATCTCCCTTATTTTCTCTTGCTGCCACCATATAAGAAGAGCCTTTCACCTTCAGCCATGATTCGGAGGCCTCCCCAGCCATATGGAACTGTAACTCCAATTAAACCTCTTCTTCCCAGTCTCAGGTATGTCTGCATCTGCAGCATGAAAATGGACTAATACAATTAGGCAGCTCTTTAAATACCTATCTTTCTAATCTATATATCAGACATAGGAAACCCTGTCTCTACTAAAAATACAAAAGTAGCCGGGCATGGTGGTGCATGCCTGTAATCCCAGCTACTCGGGAGGCTGAGACAGGAGAATTGCTTGAACCTGGGAAACAGAGGTTGCAGTGAGCTGAGATCGTACCATTGCACTCCAACCTGGGCAACACAAGTGAAACTTCATCTCAAAACAAAACAAAACAAAATAACAACAAAAAAAACTCCATATATATTTATATGTGTATGTATCCACATATATACACACATATAAATATGTATATGTGTATTTACATATACAGACATGCATATAAATATGTATGTATTTTTTATATATATATATGCATGTAATATGTATAGATGTATAATTTCACGTGTAGATATGCAGGTATACATGTATAAAACTTTCCCTGTGGACCAGACAGGAGTCCAGTGGTACAATCATAGCTCACTGAAGCCTCACATTCCTAGGCTCAAGGGATCCTCCCACCTCAGCCTCTTAAGCTGTTAGGCCTACAAGTGTGTACCATAACGTCCAGCTAATTTTAAAATGTTTTTGTAGAGACAGGGTCTCGCTGTGTTGCCAGACTGATCACAAACTCCTGGGCTCAAGCAATCCTCCCACCTCAGCCTCCCAAACTGATGGGATTACAGGCATGAGCCACTGAGCCTGTCAACTCTTTAAATATTTGAAGGCTATAGCCATACCTTCTTCCTACCTGGTCTAATTTTAAGGAAAAAAAAAAAAAATCTAGGTTCCATCACCCAGCACCCAAGTGAAGTGCAGCCTGTGCTTTCACCAATCTGACTGCCCTTTTTCAGAACCACATCATTTTTATCTCTGTCTCTATTTATTCAACACAGATTTATGCAGCACTCAGGGAGGTCCCTTGGGAGGGTTAGGGAACGACTGAGGTTTTAGGCAACATCTGGGTTGGGGCTTGTAGAAAGAGAAAGAGTTTACCAGACAAAGAATGGGTAGTGTTCCCAAGAGTATCACAGAGATTTGCACAGAGATAATCAGGAAATATCATAGAGATGGGGGCTGCCTTCTTCCCTGGGGTGGAACCTTCATTCCATAGCCATCATTTCCAGATAGGGATACATAGCTGTGCCTACCCTGCCCTGAAAGAGAGTGAGAAAGCTGTGATACAATGATGACAGGAACATGTTTTGCTTATTTGGTGCTCTATCCCCAGTGACTGAAGTCACACCTGGAACACAGAAGGTACTCAAAAAACACTGGGCAAATAAATAAATCAACAAATGAATAAAGTGAAGTCAGTAAGAAAATCAGGGAAGGGTCCATTATTGGGGCTTCCAAGAGATTCCCATAATTACAGCCATAATGTGTGTCTGAGAGAGGTGGGGAAAGAAGAACCGAGAGGAGCATTATATTAAAGTACATAAGGCTGGGTGCGGTGGCTCAGCCTGTAATCCCAGCGCTCTGGGAGGCCGAGGCGGGTGGATCATGAGGTCAGGAGTTCAAGACAAGCCTGGCCAACATGGTGAAACCCTGTCTCTACTAAAAATACAAAAATTAGCCAGGCGTGGTGACGGACACCTGTAATCCCAGCTACTCGGGAGCCTGAGGCAGGAGAATCACTTGAAACCAGAAGGCAGAGGTTGCAGCGAGCCGAGATGGCGCCACTCCAGCCTGGGCGATAGAATGAAACTCTGTCTCAAAAAGCAAACAAACAAACGAACAAAAATACCATACACAGACCCCACAGACCCAATGAGAATAGAGAGAGCCATGGTGGGATAGCAGTAGGGGGCCATGAGGCTTGCAAGAGCAGGAGATGGACAAACATCTGCACTAAATCAATGCTTGTCAATGCTTTCATTGTCAATTCAATGCATTCAGTCATCAGGATGATTGAGTGAATGAACGAACGAATGAATGAATGAATCTAAAATGGAATGCTGGAAGAAAACAAGGCGCAAGGAAACCAAAGCTTTTCAGCAACGTTCTAATAAAAGAATAAGAGGGCAGACTAGTGACAGCATGCATTTGAAGCTTCTTGCAACACAAATGATAGGCAAGGGAAAATCAGGTCAGGAATTAGGAATATTAGGTCATATCTTTTGTGATACTGGATACTACTTAGTCCATGTTTAACATGTGCCAAAGGTGATGCTAGGTGTCAGGGATACAGCAGTGACCACAGTCTCAATACACTTAATGTTTATGGATGTGGCCGGGCGTGGTGGCTCATGCCTGTAATCCCAGCACTTTGGGAGGCCATGGTGGATGGATCACTCGATACTAGGAGTTCCAGACCAGCCTGGGCAACATGGTGAAACCCCATCTCTACTAAAAATACCAAAAAAAAAAAAAAAAAATTAGCCAGGCATGGTGGTGGACATCTGTAATCCCAGCTACTCGGGAGACTGAGGCAGGAGAATGACTTGAACCTGGGAGGCAGAGGTTGCAGCGAGCCGAGATCGTGTCATCGCCCTCCAGCCTGGGCAATAGAGCGAGATGCTGTCTCAAAAAAAAAAAAAAAAAGTTTACGGATGGTAGTTATGATAATCCTCTCCACCCCACATTTCCTAGACAAGAAAATTAGGCAAGAAAAGGAGGTAATTTGCCTAAATACACTGCTCCTAAGTGTTGGAGCTGAGACTTGGATTCACACTGTGATCTGAGACACCCCCTTATATCAACTAAGACAGATGCAAAGAATACCTTAAGGATACATTAAGGACGCAAAAGATACCTAGGGATAGAGGTCAGGGCCTGGCTGGCACTGCACATTTCTAAATTCCTCAGGCCACTAGGAAATCCATATTCTTGCCAAACTCCCTAACAATGGCAGCTACCAGGGAAATCATCAGCTGATTTACAACCCAAACCACTTCAACTCCAATGGACAGAGGATACGCCTTACAAACAACATAGGCAACTGCGGACCTTGAGCCAGTTTCAGCGAACTTATAGAGGCTGCACAAACACTTTGCGTCCTCTTAAACCTTTGTTGTTTTTGCTGTAGTTCTGCAGTTTTTCCTCTCTTCAAGGGTATATCCCTTCGAGGGGCTCTACTGGAAACCTGGATATTCACCAGGGTTCCTCCTTTTTTCCAGGCTCTGATCTCCACTTTTTTTTCTCCTCAGCACTGTGAAACTGACAAAAATCTCTGATTAATTTTTTATCCTTTGAGCACCTGGAAACAAAGATGTATTGAACTTGTATTTTATAGTTTATGAGTTGGTGAATGCCTTGAGGTGAAATTTCATGCAATCTGTTCTTTGGGGATGGAGCCCTTCCCATTCAGGCTGACTTAGTAGCCATTAACTCCAATTCTGTAGACTCATCCCAGCGAGTACCACGATCTCAGTGCCACTGCTTTCTCTTCCACCGTTATACTCGTTATAGCAAATTTCCTGAGAGTAAAATGCTGTGGAAAACATCAGGCTTACATCAATGCGCTCTTCTCTGACTTTTTGGACCCTCAAGTCTTAGTTGTCTTCTTTACTTCCCAATACCATGAAACAACTGTTTTGTTGTTAGCTATTCAGTTTTTATAGTTCTTCTTCTGTTTTTGTTTTTGTTTTTTTCCAGAGGGGGCCTCAATCTGTCACCCAGGCCAGGGTGGTGTAGTGGCACGATCTCAGCTCACTGCAACCTCCACCTCCAGGGCTCAAGCGATCTTCCCACCTCAGCCTCCCAAGTAGCTGAAACCACAGACAAGGACCACCACGCCTCGCTAATTTTTTGTAATTTTGGTAGAGACAGGATTTTGCCATGGTGCACAGTCTAGTCTCAAACTTCTGAGCCAGGCAATCCACCCGCCTCGGCCTCCCAAAGTGCTGGAATTACAGGCATGAGCCACCGCACCCAGCCTATAGTTCTTCTTTATAGAAGTTTAGTGTATATAAATTACTCCACTATATCCAGTCGATGTCTAAGGAAATTATTTTCCAAACAAGACTCCAAGGTTTAATAAAAGCCCCCCAAAATCAGTGGATATAATTGTATCAATATTATGAATTTCTGGCCAGGCATGGTGGCTCACGACTATAATCCCAGCACTTTGGGGGCAGGTGGGCAGATCACCTGAGGTCAAGAGTTCAAAACTGGCCTGGCCAACATGGTGAAACCCTGTCTCTACTAAAAAATACAAAAATTAGCCCAGCGTGGTGGTGGGCACCTGTAACCAGCTACTTGGGAGGCTGAGGCAGGGAGAATTGCTTGAGCCCCAGAGGCAGAGGTTGCAGTGAGCCAAGATCACGTCACTGCACTCCAGCCTGCGTGACAGAGACTCTGTCTCAAAAAAAAAAAAAAAGAAAAATTATGAATTTTTGTTCAACAAGGACACCATAAATGAAGTTAACTGATGGAAGGGAAGACTGAGAGGCAATATTTGAAACCTCTAAAACTGATAGTACCTAGATAACAAGACAGCAGACCCAGTATAAAAAATGAACAAAAGAGATGAATAAGAAATTCACAGAAAAGTAAACCCAAAGCCTCCAAGTTTATGAACAGAGGTTCAATTTCATTTGTGATTAGAGAAATGCCAATGAAAAACAACAATGGTATACCACTCGACAGCCATCAAATTGGTAAAAACTATAAAGTCAGATGAATGTTCATGAGAAACTAGAGAAGAAAGAATCTTCTGTGCTGTTGGGAAGAGGGTTAGCAACACCATGTCAGAAATCAGTCTAAAGGGCAGTGTGTGCTTTGTATGCCAGCAGTCTCATTCCAAATGATATATTCTAGAGAAATTCACACAGGTATGGAAGGGGCCATGAGTGAGAATGTTTATTAGAATGTTTGGGGATTAGGGATTGGGAGACATTCTGTCTGCCCCTCGTTAGGGACATAACAGAGTCAACTGGGCCGGGCACGGTGGTTCATGCCTGTAATCCCAGCATTTTGGGAGGCCGAGGCGGGCAGATCATTTGAGGTCAGGAGTTCCAGACCAGCCTGGCCAACATGGTGAAACCCTGTCCCTACTGAAAATACGAAAAGTAGCCGGGCGTGGTGGTGCACACCTGTAGTCTCAGCTACTCGGGAGGCTGAGGCAGGAGAATCGCTTGAACCCAGGAGGCCAAGGTTGCAGTGAGCCCAGATCGCGTCACTGTACTCCAGCCTGGGAGACAGAGCAAGTCTCTGTCTCAAAAACAAAACAAAACAAAACAAAACAAAACAAAACAAAAACAGTCAACCGACTCCGCCAGACTGCCATGCAGCCATCATGGACACCAGCCATGTGCAGCCTATCGAGCTGGCCAGGGTCATCAAGGTCCTGCGCAGGACTGGCTCTCAGGGACAGTACCCACCAGTGCACGTGGAATTTATGGACAACATGAGCCGCTCCAGCATCCACAATGTAAAAGGCCCCGTGTGTGAGGGGGATGTGCTCACCCTGTTGGAGTCAGAGCGAGAGGCCTGGAAGTTGCACTGAGCTTGGCTGCTCACTGGGTCTTGGATGTGGGGTTTGACCATTTGACTCGTGGGAATGGTGTGCCACGATCTGCTCCTTTATTTTATTTTTTGCCCGCCACACAGGAACTGAGATGTGCCTTTAAATAAAGCATTAGTGCTTCAAGTTAAAAAAAAAAAAATGAGTGAGCTGAGATGGATGGATGCGATGGAATGCGCTGTGGCGATCAACTAGTGATATCTTTAGCAGGTGATTAGATCTTAAAAGCATAGTGTAGAATGAAGAAAGTAAGATATAGAAGGATACCTGTAGTATGAAAGGAAAATATCTTGGGCCCCCAATATCAGTAAGGAAAACTAAAGATGGGAACTGCTTAGGGCAAACCTGCCTCCCATTCTATTCAAAGTCACCCCTCTGCCCACTGAAGACAGACACATATCTGATTTGCTTCCTTTGAAAAGGCTAATCAGAAACTCAAAAGAATGTAACCATTTGTGTATCACCTGTCTGTGACCTGGAAGTCCCTTCTCCCATTCCAATCTTCCGCCTGTGATTCAAGTTGTCCCACCTTTCCAGACCGAACCAATGTACTCCTTACATATACTGATTGATGTCTCCTATCTCCCTAAATGGATAAAAGCAAGCTATGCCCCACCCACCTCGGGCACAGGTCATCAGGACCTCCTGAGGCTGTGTCATGGGCGAGTCCTCAACCTTGGCAAAATAAACTTTCTAAATTTACTGAGACCTGTCTCACACTTTCTGGTTTCACAGTAGTTGCATGATAACATTCAAATACATTTTAAAACACACACACAAAACCACACACTATATTTAAAAATGCAGAGTAGATAGAGTACTGCAGAGTGACAGAGCTCAGGCTTTACGTATAGGGTGCCTGGATTCGAGTCCTCACGCTGCCATATGCTAATGCGTGATCTTGGAAAAATTACTTCATGTATCCACGCCTCTGTTTCCTCTTCTGTTAAATGGGAACAACAAAAGAATTTTTCTTCCTTTTTTTGAGACAGGATCTTGCTCTGTCACCCAGGCTGGAGCACAGTGGCATGATATCAGCTCACGGCAACCTCTGCCTCTGGGGTTCAGGCGATTCTCGTGCCTCAGCCTCCTGAGTAGCTGGGACTACAGGCATGTGTCATCACACTGGCTAATTTTTTTATTTTTAATAGAGACGGGGCCTCACCATGTTGGCCAGGCTGGTCTCGAACTCATGAACTCAGGTGATCCACCCACCTCGGCCTCCCAAAGTGTTGGGATTCCAGGAGTGAGCCACCATGCAAGGCCAAAGCAGTGTTTCTCATAGTGCTGTTGGGAGGATGAAAGAAGACAATGCGTATAAAAGTGCTTGGAACAGGACCTTGGAAAATTAAATTGGGGTTGGCAATAATATTTATTTTCAAAGACATCTATGTATAGGCAGGATGAAAATGGGGAGTGAGCATGGAGATAAAGAAAAAATAATAAAATAACTCAACAGGGTGCCTTTCATGGGCTTATGGTAAGGGTGTGCCCTGAATTGACAGGAATAATGAACTCAAGTTTTAGAACCTGACATTCCCCAAATCTGCAAGAATTAAGCCTAAAACAAATAGACCAAAGCCCCGAGTTATGAATCGAGTCACTGCTGAGCAGTGAGCTTTCGCCATCTTCCTTCTGAGAAGGAGCTCAGTGGTTATATGATGTTTTTGTGGTGTTAAACAATGCCGCTAAGCCGGGTGCAGTGGCTCACGCCTGTAATCCCAGCACTTTGGGAGGCCAAGGCAGGCGGATCACTTGAGTCCAGCAGTTCAGGATCAACCTGGGCAACATGATGGGACCCCATCTCTATTTTAAAAAATACAAAATAAGAACACATTGGCTGGGCGCAGTGGCTCACACCTGTAATCCCAGCACTTTGGGAGGCCGAGGCAGGTGGATCACCTGAGGTCAGGGATTTGAAACCAACCTGGCCAGCATAGTGAAACCCTGTCTTTACTAAAAACACAAAATTAGCCGGGCATGGTGGCACATGCCTATAATCCCAGCTACTTGGGAGGCTGAGGCAGGAGAATCGCTTGAACCTGGGAGGTAGAGGCTGCAGCGAGCTGAAATCCCACCATTGCACTCCAGTCTGGGCAACAAGAGTGAAACTCCATCTCAAAAAAAAAAAAAAAAATTCTGATTGAACTTATGTCATAATTTACCTGTTGTGTCTAAGCTGTTCTTTAAAAAACTAATTGCCATCAAAATGCTTAATGATCAATTACTAATTATAAATTAGTGAGTTAATTAATAAGTCCCAAGTCAAGAATCTGTTATGTTTACAAACAATTGCTACCCTCTCTCTAATCTTTGAATTTGTGCTCATGAAGAAATTGGCTACCAATGTGGTACCAGTCTCCCAGCACCCTGGAAAAAGAGTTAGGAGGGAGGGGAAAACACATTTACGTCTTTCCCTAGAGGTGACTACACTGAAATCTAGCTAAGTGATATAGTTTGGGTGTTTGTGCCCTCCAAATCTCGTACTGAAATGTGATCCCCAGGACTGGAGGTGGGGTCTGGTGGGAGGGGCATGGGTCATAGGGGAGGATCCCTTACGAATGTCTTGAGGCCCTCCCCATGGTAATAAGTAGCTTCTCACTCTATTAGCTCACAGGAGAGCTGGCTGTTTCAAAGAGCATGGCCTCTCTTTCTTGCTTTCTCTCTCACCCTGTCATGTACCTGCCCCCCTTCCCTTCCACCATGAATAAAAGCTTCCTGAGGCCTCACCAGAAGCCAATCAGATGTGGGCTCCATGCTTCTTATACAGCCTGCAGAACCATGAGCCAAATAAACCTCTTTTCCTTCTAAAAATTACCCAGTCTTGGATATTCCTTTATAGCAACACAAAATGGACTAAGACATTAAGTCAACAAGTTATACAAAACAACACAGTTAAGCACCAACACGAGGCACAACCTAATGAGAATGAAACAGGCATTGCAGAGTGCCAGTGCTCTGAAGCAGGGCTCCCCAGCCCCTGGGCCGTGGACCAGCACCAGTCTGTGGCCTGTCAGGAACCAGGCGACACAGCAAGGGGTGAGTGGCAGGTGAGCAAGCATTGCTGCCTGAACTCTCCCTCCTGTCAGATCTGTGGCAGCATTAGATTCTCACAGGTGCTCAAACCCTATTGCAAACTGCACGTGCGAGGGATCTAGGTCGAGGACTTCTTGTGAGAATCTAATGCCTGATGATCTGTCACAGTCTCTCATCACCACCAGATGAGACCATCTAGCTGCAGGAAAACAAGCTCAGGGCTTCCACTCATTCTACATGATGGTGCGTTATATAATTATTTCATTATATATTACAATGCAATAATAATAGAATCAAAGTACATAATAAACATAATGTGGTTGCATTATATGGAAACCATCCCTCCTCATCGGTCTGTGGAAAAATTATCTTCCATAAAACTGGTCCCTGGTGTCAAAAAGGTTGGGGATCGCTGCTCTAGAGTTCAGAGAAGGTAGGGCAGAGACACCTTGGGCAGGTTTCTGAAGGACTCCCCATGAACGGAATTCTGCTCAGCAGAGGCTTGGGGTGAGGGCCGCTGTAGGGATCGCATTTGGTGGAAGCTCAAATGCAGACTTTGCGGAGTAGCCAGGCAATTCGAGTTCCAAAAGGATTTTCGGAAATTGTGGACCTTAGAGAAATGGTAGATTTTGGGCTCATTTTGTTTTCATTAGCTGAAGAAATAACAAGAAAAAAAAGTTCTTCTAAAGGAGGGAAATCAGAATATCTTCATACATTTCTATTTTTGTCTGTTTCCCAAGACCTTGAGTAACAAAATCTAATTCTTATAAAAATAATGACAATGATAAAGGTAGCCTGAATTTATGTTGCCTTACACCTAGAGGGTTCCTTTTTTTTTTCTTTTCTTTTTCTTTTCTTTTCTTTTTTTTTTTTTTTTTTTTTTTTGAGACAAGGTCTTGCTCTGTCACCCAGGCTGGAGTGCAGTGATGCAATCATCGCTCAGTGCTGCCTTGGCTTCCTGGGCTCAAGTGATCCTCCTGCCTCAGCCTCTCGAGTAGCTAGGACTACAGGTGCACACCAACAGACTCAGCTAATTTCTTAAGAGACGAAGTCTTGCTATGTTGCCTAGGCTGGTCTTGAACTCCTGGTCTCAAGCAATCCTCCTGCATTGGCCTCCCAAAATGCTCGGATTATAGGTGTGAGCCACCGTGCCTAGACAGCCAAGAACGTTGCATCACATACATCATTTTCCCACATCTGTCATGAGGCAAGCATGACAAGGCCTTTTTTCCTCCGAGATGGAAAATAAGCTGTGAGGCATCGGATGGTACCTGACATGGTCTAGAATCAGGATTTCCTGACTTTGAATTCGGTGCCACGAGTGATGGCGAGGAAACTGCTGTTTTTCAGTCACCTGAAACCTTAGGTGAGTTGCTGTGTTCCGCAGGCTTGTCATGAACTCCTGGGCTCAAGCAATCCTCCCACCTTGACCCAAAGCGCTGGGATTATAGGCATGAACCACCATGCAGGAGACACATTTGGTGGGAATTGTGTTTTTGTTGTTGTTGTTGTTTGTTTGTTTGTGACAGTCTTGCTCTGCCACCCAGGCTGGAATGCAGTGGCACGATTTTGGCTCACTGCAACCTCCAACTCCCAGGTTCAAGCCATTCTCATGCCTCAGCCTCCGAGTAGCTGGGATTACAGGCGCCCACCACCACGCCTGGCTAATTTTTGTATTTTTAGTAGAGACAGAGTTTCACCATGTTGCCTAGGCTGGTCTCAAACTCCTGACCTCAGGCGATCCACCCACCTCAGCCTCCCGAACCGCTGAGATTACAGGCTTGAGCCACCATGCCCAGCCAATGGGAGTTTTTTGTACCTTATCTCAGGCAACGCAACCACATCATGAACTAAGGCAATTTTACAGAAATGGACAGAAAATCAGAGGACATCTTTCAGTTTCAGTTAAAATCCAGTACAATGAAGATATGATACTGACAGTGAAAATGAAATCAGACATGGAAGCCGGAGACTCTCTCAACACACACTTTTCCTATGCTATGGTATGTCTTGAATTTCTGAAAATATCACTGGGCTTAAAAGTGAAGAAAATTATACTGGAGATTTTTTTTTCTTCTAAAAATCTCTGCATAAATGGGTCACCTTGAAATACTGTTCTCATAATGCAGTTAGGATTTTTAAAAATTGCTGCCGGGCACGGTGGCTTACACCTATAATCCCAGCACTTTGGGAGCGCGAGATAGGTGGATCACCTGAGCTCAGGAGTTCGAGACCAGCCTGGTCAACATGGCGAAACCGTGTCTCTACTAAAAATACAAAATTAGCCGGTTGTGGGCGTGGGTTCCTGTAATCCAAGCTACTTGGGAGGCTGAGGCAGGAGCACTGCTTGAACCCAAGAGGCAGAGGCTGCAGTGAGCCAAGATCGGGCCACTGTACTCCAGCCTGGGTGAGAGAGAGAGAGGCTCCATCTCAAAAAATAAATAAATAAAATAAAATAAAAATTGCAAGATGTAAACCACTCCTAACCATTCCGATTTACCTCTTTTGTGACTTGTGATATTACCAATATCTTGCTGTTGAAATGTCATTTGTTCTAAGGACCACTATTTAGACAAAGTTGGCTTTTCCTAATGACTCTTGGCAGTTTCTAGAACCCACTACTGTAGTCACTTTTTTTTTTAGAGACAGACTTGCTCTGTCGCCCAGGCTATAGTGCAGTGTTGCAATCTCAGCTTACTGCAACCTCTGCCTCATGGGTTCAAGAGATTCTCCTGCCTCAGCTTCCCAAGTAGCTGGAATTACAGGCACACGCCACCACGCCCGGCTGAGTTTTGTATTTGTAGTAGAGATAGGGTTTCACCATATTGGCCAGGCTGGTCTCGAACTCCTGACCTCACACCTCAAGTGATCTACCTGTCTTGGCCTCCTAAAGTGCTGGAATTACAAGCTAGAGCCACTGCGCCTGGCTGACACATCTTATACCTTCTCTGCTCCCTCAGTACCTCTGAATCTCCCCATCCTCAGGTTTGGGCTAACGTAACCCCTCTTCTAATCCCTCTTCTAAGGAAAGGTACCTGGTCACCCACAGGATTCTTGTCTTCCTCTCTAGGACTGGTTCATAAGGAAGAAAGAAAGGGGTAAATAAGTGGATGAGTTTAACAGATCTATTCCCAAAGCAAAAAGACGCCTGAACCCATGAAAGGAAGGCCAAAGGAATTAGCAACAAAAGAGACTGGAAAAGCTGTATAAACAGCCACTTCTTTTTTTTTTTTGAGACGGAGTCTTGTTCTGTCATCCAGGCTGGAGTGCAGTGGCGCGACCTCGGCTCACTGCAAGCTCTGCTTCCAGGGTTCACGCCATTCTCCTGCCTCAGCCTCCAGAGTAGCTGGGACTATAGGCGCCCGCCACCACGCCCGGCTAATTTTTTGTATTTTTAGTAGAGACAGGGTTTCACCATGTTAGCCAGGATGGTCTCGATCTCCTGACCTCGTGATCCGCCCACCTCAGCCTCCCAAAGTGCTGGGATTACAGGTGTGGGCCACTGCGCCCGGCCAACAGCCACTTCTTAAGAAAGATGTGAGGGCCGGGCGCAGTGGCTCACACCTGTAATCCAAGCACTTTGAGAGGCTGAGGCAGGCTGATCACTTGAGGTCAGGAGTTTGAGACCAGCCTGACCAACATGGTAAAGCCCCAAAAATACAAAAATTAGCTGGGTGTGCTGGCACGCACCTGTAATCCAAGCTACTCGGGAGGCTGAGGAAGGAGAATTGCTTGAACCCAGGAGGCAGAGGCTGCAGTGAGCTGGTTGCATTGCACTCCAACCTGGGCGACAGAGAAAGATTCTGTCTGAAGGAAAGGAAAGGAAAGGAAAAGGAAAGGAAAGGGAAAAGGAAAAGGAAAAGGAAAAGAAAGATGTGGACGTGCTTTTTTCTTCTCTTTTCTGGGGAGCTGGGTATGTAGGAAGATCCATGGGGGGCAGTGCATTTTGGGGGTACTGATGCCCATATTTTGTTCAAGTGATAATGATGCTGCCAGACTTCTCATTGAAAGGGCGATGGTGCATGCAGGGAAAGAGTACCTTGAGCCAGCACCCCTGAGGAAGATGCCTGTATTATGAGGACTCAGCAGTCGGTCCGGGGAAGGTGTGGATATCAGCAGAGAAGGAGCTGCCCTGCCACAAGGACTCTGTTCTGAGTGTGGGGAAGAGGACCACATAGTCTCTTCCCTTGCCCAGGCAGCAATGGCCCCTTTTTGATCAGCAAATCGAATCAGTAAATAAAAGCTGATTTGATGGGTCTTCCAAATGCTTAGTCTCTCTATTACTCCCACGACCCAAGGAAGCCATGGCTTTCTAAGAGAGAGTCATCATACACGTGACACTGAGTTCCATTAGAATTTGGTTTCAGGCTGGGTGCGACAGCTTATGCCTGTAATCCCAGCACTTTGGGAGGCTGAGGCGGGTGGATCACCTGAGGTCAGGAATTCCAGACCAGCCTGGCCAACATGGTGAGATCCCCATCTCTACTGAAAATAAAAAATTAGCCAGGCATGGTGGTGCGTGCCTGTAATCCTAGCTACTTGGGAGGCTGAGGCATGAGAACCGCTTGAATCCAGGAGGTGGAGTTTGCGGTGAGCCAAGATCATGCCCACGCCACTGCACTTCAGCCTCGGTGACAGAGAGAGACTCTGTCTAAAACAAAAAAAAAGAAATTTGTTTTCAGCCAGGTGCAGTGGCTCATGCCTGCAATCCCAATGTTTTGGAAGGCCGAGATGGGAGCGCTGCTTGAGCCCAGGAGTTCCAGGCTGCAGTGAGCTGTGACGGCACCGCTACACTCCAGCCTGAGTGACACAGTAAGACCCTGTCTCTTCAAAAAAAAAGAATTAAAGAATTTGTTTTCCATGCTGCCAGTTTGTCATTATGACAGTGTGGTCTGGACTGAAGGACTGGTCATAAATATTGTGGACATTCAGAGGAAGGAAGTGAATCCCTGACAGGCTGTGAGGCAGGAGAACAGGGTTTGGAGACAGGGAACATAAGGACTTCCTAGAGCTAAATCAAATGGAAACACTTCAGCGATGGCAGGAAATATCCTCTCCATTTACATAGGGTGTACGTCGAGTAAATGACTGTAACTTTACTTCATCCTCTTCATTTACATAAGGCGTATACCAAGGAACCAATGGAAACATCAAGAGGGTTTTTTTTTGTTTGTTTGTTTGAGATGGAGTCTTGCTCTGTTGCCCAGCCTGGAGGGCAGTGGTGCGATCTTGGCTCACTGCAACCTCTCCCTCTGAGGTTCAAGGGATTCTCCTGCCTCAGCCTCCTGAGTAGCTGGGATTACAGGCATGCATCACTGTGCCTGGCTAATTTTTGTTTGTAGTAGAGAGGAAGTTTCACCATATTGGCCAGGCTGGTCTGGAACTCCCGACCTCAAGTGATTCACCCACCCCGGCCTCCCAAAGTGCTGGAATTACAGGCATGAGCCACCAAACCCTAAAAACTTCTGTAACAGGGCTCTTGAGCCCCTATGCCTGGCCCTGCTCCCAACCTGTGGAGTGTACTTTCATTTTTAATAAATCTCTGCTTTTGTTGCTTCATTCTTTGCCTGCTTTGTTTGTGCGTTTTGTCCAATTCCTTGTTCGAGATGCCAAGAACCTGAACACCCTCCCCCGGTAACACCTGGAGAGCGAGCCCCTTATGGGAGGAGAATTGCTCGCAGTTGTTTCAGCCACAGCACAAGTGTGGGCAGGGTGCAAAGGGGTCTTCCATGTAATCTCTTCCAACTCCATCATTTTACAGGTGAGGAAACTGAGGCACAGGGACTCATTCAAGGTCACCCATAGATAGATACATGGAAGGGTTGAGGATAGGATCTAGGTCTCCGACAATCACTACCATGCATTTTTGGATACTGTAAAGTACTTGCCAAAAAACCTAGGCATCATCTTTGATTCTGTGTCTTCCTTCAACACGCCATCCCTACGACCAATCCAATCCAAAGAGTATATTTAGAGATGCTATAACAGACCAGACTCCTCACTGAGTTCTTGCAGAAGCTGGAAAAACTTATGTCTGTTATTAGTTTTTTTTTTTTTTTTTTTTTTTTTTGAGCTGGAGTACTGCTCTGTTGCCCAGGTGCATGTCTGTAATTCTAGCTACTTGGGAGGCTGAGGCAAGAGAATCACTTGAACCCAGGAGGCGGAGGTTGCAGTGAGCCAAGATCATGCCACTGTACTCCAGCCTGGGTGACAGAACAGCACTCCATCTCAAACAAAAACAAAAACAAAAACAAAACTAATACAGAAATAAGGTTTTCCAGCTTCTGCAAGAACTCAGTGAAGAGTCTGGTCTGTTATAGCATCTCTAAATATACTCTTTGGATTGGCAGATGTCACATACCCTACTAAGACAAAACTGATCACAGCCAGACCACGGTCCTCTTAAAGACTTGCAAGCATAGCCCGAATTGATCCTCTCCCCACCACTCTGGCCCAAATCAGCTCATGCTGGGTTACTCCCTGACCTGGAGTAGTCAAGTCTTTCTTTTGTCCCTAACACCCCCGATCCACCGAGCCACCCGAGTCAGACTTTGAAACTGTAAATCCAGTCGGAACACACCTGTTTAAACTCAAAGCCGCTTCAGACCACACGGGAAATCACATCCAGACTCCTACCTGATCAGCCCTGCCCACTGTGCATCTGGCACCAGCCAGCCTCCCTCAGTCTGCTCCAGCCAGACTGGCTTTCTTTCTGCTCTGGGAACATGCCAAGCTGCTCCCACCTTAGGACTTTGTACCTGCTGTTCCTTCTGCACAGAACACGATTCCCAGAGTTCTTCATAAAGCCGGCTCCACCTGGTCATTCCTTTCCTAGCCATTTCACCCTCTCTGAGAAGCCTGCCCTAACCAGTCATTCCTAAGTAGGCCCCTGTCTACCCCCGTGTTTTATTTCTAACATAACACTTACCCATAAATGGCATTTCCTTGTTTATTTGTTCATCTATTATCTGTTTCCCCCTCTGCCTCTCTCATTCACGGCCAGTGCCTGAAACCTGCTGGGCACACAGTAGGCTCTTAGTAAATATCAGTTTAATTACTCAGTCAAAAGATGACAGCCGTAGCTGTCTCTAGGGCACAACATCTTTTTCTTTTTGTATGGCATAAGGGATTTTGATCAAAGAGCTCTCTAGCACCATGTAGTCTCCAGAAAACACTCTCAGTAAAGAAATGCTTTTACTTCCACTAAAGAATAACAGAAACGGCTGGGCGCATGGCTTATGCCTGTAATTCCAGCACTTTGGGAGGCTGAGGCAGCTGCATCACCTGAGGTCAGGAGTTCAAGACCAGCCTGGCCAACACGGTGAACCCCGTCTCTACTAAAAATACAAAAATTAGCTGGGCATGATGGTGCGCGCCTGTAATTCCAGCTACTTGGGAGGCTGAGGCAAGAGAATCGCTTGAACCCAGGAGGCGGAGGTTGCTGTGAGCCGAGATCATGACCTGCACTCCAGCCTGGGCGACAGAGCAATATTCCATTTCCAAAAAAAAAAGAAAAAAAAAAGAACACAAATAACAGAAACACGTTTTTCCAGCTTCTGCAAGAACTCAGTGAGGAGTCTGGTCTGTTATAGCATCTCTAAATATACTCTTTGGATTGGCAGATGTCACACACCCTACTAAAACAAAACTGATCACAGCCAGAAAAGCTGGTATCTGTGGCTCACTGGCTGGTTCCAATTGGCTCGCCCCTTGCCAGGATTTGAAATCAAAGTCTTTGACTTTCAAATGCATGCAAGCGACCTGCAGAATGGTGGATCTTCTTACGTCTTGGGCTTTTTCTGTGCTCTAGTTTGTCAAACTGCTGCCGCCTTTTTTTTTTCTATTCCCCTCCTGGGAGGTAGACCCAACGAATCCATCACTTGCCCAAACCAACAGATGCGGCTGCTGATGGTGGAGGGACACCCAGGCAGGACCACCCCAGGACGTGAGTGAGTCTGCTTTCTGGGACATCTTCAAGAGAAACAGTTGCTAGCTGAAGTATGAAAAACGAAGAGTCTGCTCCAGCAGCTTCCTTCTTGCATCTCTATCAAACCACTGACCTGTTGAATTGGATATGCCACCTGCAACTGCTAAATTGAAGATACCACAGGTCACCCGGCAGGATCTTCCTGAATCATGGAACTTTCTTGCTCAGGGTCCTCCCACTCTTGGCTCCACCCTGACGCCTCAACAGGGGCTCTGTGGCTCCCAGTCATCTCTTCCTTTGCCAAGTGCACCCCCCTCACCTCCTTGCCTGAGGAAGACGTTGGTATTAATATGATAATGACTCTACAGTTGGTCCAGGGAAGGCGTGCATGTCAGCAGAGAAGGAGCTGCTCTGCCACAAGGACTCGGCTCTGGGTGAGGGGAGGGGGCCCATATAGGCTTGTCCTTTGGCCAGGCAGCAATGCTCCCTTTTTGAGGCTAGTGGCAAATGCAAGCTGATTTGATGGGTCCTTCGAACGCTCAATCTCTGCATCACTTCCGTGACCCAAGGAAGCCATGGCTGCATTACTTCCATGACCCAAGAAAGCTAGTGTAGATCACTACGCTAGCGATCTCAGCTCATTCCTGGACTACTACAGGTACAGCCGTACAGATGCCCCAGGTGCTGGGCTGTTCCCCCTTGCACAATCTGCTAGATTCTTCTTTCTAAAACCAAGTCCCACCATGCTCTCGTCGGCTTGGCCCCTGTAGGATCCCTGCATCCTTCCTGCTTTCACATTCAAAGCTCATCAAGACCTGTCCAGCTTCTTCTAATCCCCAGAAAGTCTTCTTTGATTCCTCTAACGGGAGAAAGTGTCTTCCTCTTTAGCTTGTCATAAATGCCTTTTGCATGGCTTTCGTGACTCAGTCCTCTATAATTTATTTATTTTTTGTAGATAAGGTCTTGCCCTGTCATCCAGGTTAGAGTGTAGTGGTGTGACCATAGCTCACTGCAGCCTCAAACTCCTGGGCTCAAGCAATTCTCCTTCCTCAGCCTCCTGAGTAGCCGGGACTACAGGCATGGACCACTACACCCAGCTGATATTTTTAATTTTTTGCAGGAACGGGGTCTCGTTATGTTGCCCAGGGTGGTCTTGAACTCCTGGCTTCAAGCAAGACTTCCACTTCGGCCTCCCAAGTAGCTGGGACTACAGGCACGAGCCACCGTACCTGCCTCAGTCGTCCACACTTTATAATCTGTTGGTGCCCGTGGCTTCTCTTCTCCATCCTGTTCTTCATCTTAATGTATTCCACATAGCCTTGTTCCCTACACTATTTAAGTAGATGTGATCAACACACACTTGTGTTAAAAGAATTAATTTATCATCTTAAATGACCACTCCAGGCCACTAAAATTGCTGTATCATTGGCAGGATAAAGATATAGTTACCTCTTTTTCTCCTTTATATACTGTCAAAGCTTTGGAGAAAAGTCAATTTCCTGTTTTAATATATATATTCTCTTTCTGGTGTTTTCTGCATTCTAAGGTGCTTTCACGCCTATTACGGCATTTTATCTTCATAATAGCTCTTTTGAGATGTGTGCAAAAGTGTTTTGAATAATTGTTGATAAAGTTTCCTGAGAAATAAATATTTACTGAGTGCAATTTATGTGTTAGGCATTGTGTTGGGAGTGGGGACCCAATGGCCGGCAGGGCTTTGCAGCGACTGACAAGTAGAGGATCAATTTCCATGTCATGGGGCGGATCCTCTGATGGGACTGGGCTGATGTTTCTACAGGGGAACATAAGAGGCACCTGACTCCTGGGGGGTGAGGGAGGCAGCTAGGAAATGTTTTCATAGACAGGGAGAGCTAGCCCGGCAAGGTGCGGTTGGTGGTTGGCGATGTGGACAAAAAAACATCATCTCAGTCTCTCAAAGAAAAGAGAACCTGAGAATCTGGCTTACTGGAACAACTGCAGTGAATTCACTATTGCTAGAGAATCAGGGGTAAAGGCTGGGCACGGTGGCCCATGCCTGTAATCCCAGCACTTTGGGAGGCTGAGGCGGGAGGACTGCTTGAGGCTAGGAATTTGAGGCCAATGTGGGCAACACAGCAAGACATCATCTCTATGGAAAATGTAAAAATGGGGCCAGGCGCTATGGCTCATGCCTGTAATCACAGTACTTTGGTAGGCCAAGGGGCCGATCATTTGAGGTCAGGAGTTCAAGACCAGCCTGGCTAACATCTTGAAACCCCGTATCTACTAAAAATACAAAAAAATTAGCTGGTTGTGGTGACACATACCTGTACTCCCAGCTGCTAGGGAGGCTGAGGCAGGAGAATCATTTGAACCAGGGAGACAGAGGTTGCAGTGAGCCAAGATCGTGCCACTGCACTCCAGCCTAGGCAATAGAGTGAGACTCCATCTCAAAAACATAAAATTTAAAAAAATTAAAAAATAAAAATAAAAATTAGCTGGGCATAGTGGTATGCATCTGTAGTCCCAGCTTCTCAGGAGGCTGAGGCAGGAGGATCGCATGAGCCTGGGAGGCCATGGCTGCAGTGAGCTGTGATCATGCCACTGTACTCCAGCTTGGGTGACAGAATAAGACCCTGTCTCAGACATTAAAAAGAAGATATGGATTGAGAATTGACTGTTGGATTTAGCAACATGGTGGTCATCAGTGACCTCCACTAGAGCTGTTTTATTTTATGGAATGGTAAGAATGAAAATCCAGACAGAGTAGATTCAGGAGTCAATGGGAGAAGAGAATTGGCAGCAGTGAGTATAGACTATTATTTGGGGTGTTGATTCAGAGCAGAGAAGAGGAGGAAATGAGGTTTAACTCTTCTTTACAGGGGAACAAAGAGTTTCATTTGATTATTATTATTATTATTAATTTTACCCACATCTTACAAGGCATGCAATGTTGTTTTTTAGGATGAGGGTTGCCTAAGTATGTTTGTATCTGTATTAGTTCCTTCTCATACTGCTAATAAAGATATACCCAAGTCTAGGTAATTTGTAAAGGAAAGAGGTTTAATGGATTCACAGTCCCGCATGGCTGGGGAGACCCCACAATTGTGGCAGAAAACGAAAGAAAAGTAAAGGCACGTCTTACATGGTGGCAGGCAGGACAGAGTGAGAGCCAAGTGGAAGGGGAAACCCCTAATAAAACCATCAGATCTCGTGAGATGTATTCACTACCATGAGAACAGTATGGAGGACACCGCCTCCATGATTCAGTGATCTCCCACCAGGTCCCTCCCATAACATGTGGGAATTATGGGAGCTACAATTCAAGATGAGATTTGGGTGGGGACACAGCCAAACTGTATCAGTATTCTAATGGGAATGACACAGTGGAGAGGCTGAAAAGCTGATCAACTTTTTACATACATTCCATTATTTAAATCTCAAAATGCTCTTTGAGGTCAACATGACCCCTACTCCATAAGTGAGGACTGCAGGAATCAGTAAATTTAGAGATTCCATACTTAGTCAGTGGCACAGCAGGGGTTCAAATCCAGGTCTGTTGAACCCCAAAATGAGCGCTTTCCCCACTGGTCTAAGTGGAAAATAATACAGAACATGCTGCATTGCTTTCCTTAGATTAAAAAACGAATCAACATAGAGGTAATATAGGGCACAGACCATAAGTTTTGAGCATGCCCTGGCTCAATAAGCCCCTGATGTTCTGGAACTCAGGAGATCCGTCCAGGAAGGAGTCAGATTCCAACGTGACCTGACTATGATGCACTTATTTCAGACCAAGCAGATGGACAACCTCCTCGGAGAGGAAAGTCAGAAGTAGAATGTACTCTAGGAGGGCTTGGGGGCTCAAGAGTGAAAAGCCACTATTTAGTCTGGCACCTGGGTGATACCTGGTGATTTCAGAGCTGGCAGTTTCACTGAAAGTCCCCAACTGAAATAGTATAGACTAGGCCATCTACACATGAATTTTTTTTTTTTGAGATGGAGTCTCGCTCTGTCACCCAGGCTGGAGAGCGATGGTGCGATCTAGGCTCACTGCAACCTCTGCCTCCCGGGTTCAAGCAATTCTCCTGCCTCAGCCTCCTAAGTAGCTGGGATTACAGGCATGTGCCACCATGTCTGGCTGATTTTTGTATTTTGTATTATATATTTTGTATTTTATATTTGTATTTGTATTTTGTATTATAATTCCGTATTTTTAGTATCATCATGTTGGCCAGGCTGGTCTTGAATTCCTGACCTCAAGCGATCCTCACTCCTCAGCCTCCCAAAGTACTGGGATTATAGGCATGAACCACTGTGCCCAGACAGTTCTGGAATTTTAATAGCAGAAAGGAACTTTCTTTTGTTTCCTTTTGTGATGAGTGGGATGATTGAGGGCACATATATATGCTATAGGGGAGGACTTCAGAGACTGCAGATATGAGTGCCTGGAAATTTTACTATTGGGCATTATTTCAATTTAAAGTATTTTTTAAAATTATTATTATTTTTGTTTTGATAACTTTTTTTTTTTAAACAGAGGTAGGGTCTTGCTATGTTGCCCAGGCTGATCTCAAACACCTGGCCCCAAGTTATCCTCTAGCCTCAGCCTCCCAAAGTGCTGGGATTACAGAGGCTCACTGTGTCCAGTCCCAATTTAAAGTTTTGATTATATGTAGCAGTGTAGGTACACAGCAAGCCAGGAACATTTATACTTTATTTTATTATTTTATTTTATTTTTTGAGACAGAGTCTTACTCTGTCACCCAAGTTGGAGTGCAGTGGCACGATCTCAGTTCACTGCAATCTCTGCCTCCCAGCTTCAAGTGATTCTCCTGCCTCAGCCTCCTGAGAATCTGGAATTACAGGCACCCACCAACATGCCTGGCTAATTTTTGTATTTTTAGTGGAGGGAGGTTTTACCATGTTGGCCAGGCTGGTCTCAAACTCAAGACCTCAGGTGATCCACCCACCTCGGCCTCCCAAAGTGCTGGGATTACAGGTGTGAGCCACTGCACCCAGCCCTATACTTTATTTTTTTTGATAGTCAATCCCTGCATCTCCGTTCCTGGGAGCTTTATGAATTGGTGGGGAGGTGGTGAGTAGCTTTGAAATTAATCATCTTGTTTCTATCTCAACCGAAGACATGGTCTGGACGCCAAAGTAATCAAGCAGCCACTCTTAGCTTTGATGGACTTTCATTTTCTTTCACTTTCATTTTCTGTGAAAGAATTTTGATTTACTTCTTTCAGAAAGATTGATAGGAGGTGGGTGGGACTGTGACTTTTTAATTCATGGTTAAATCTAATATTTTTCTTGACTGTAAGAATTTATCATTAATGATGCTGGAAAGACAAAAACATGGTGAAATCAGATACAAAAGCCTAAAAAGGAAAATAAAGAGGTTTAAAAAATAAAACAAAGACATTCTTTTTTGTAGTAAGAAACTCAGGGATGAAATATTTCACCCTGCAAAAAATCAAACCCCAAAAAAGACACCACTCTCAAACCATGACACTCTTTCTCTTCCCCATTATGATCTGTCGCCTGTACTGATCACTGCAAACCTAAAATGCCTTCCTCAAGTTATAAATGGCAAACCTCTTAAGGAAATTCAGTTCTCAGACAGATTAATGCAGTTTTCTGGTGAGTTAGACAGAAATGAAGTGAGTTGATTCTCTGGATTTTTTGTTGCGTTTTGTTTTTGAAGAAGGAGAAGAAACTAGGAGTGTTCTCATTTTAAGACTGAAAAATTTAGGCTGGGTGCTGCGGCTCACACCTCGCACTAAGAAAGTGCAAGTTTCTGCCAGGTGCAGTGGCTCACGCCTCTAATCCCAGCACTTTGGGAGGCCAAAGCAGGCAGATCACCTGAGGTCAGGAGTTCAAGACCAACCTGGCCAACATGATGAAACCCTATCTCTACTAAAAGCACAAAAATTAGGGTGTGGTGGCGTGCACCTGTAATTCCAGCTACTTGGGAGGCTGAGGCAGGAGAATCTCTTAAACCTGGGAGGCAGAGATTGCAGCGAGCCCAGATTGTGTGCCATTGCACTCCAGCCTGGGTGGTAAGAGTGAAATTCCATCAAAAAAAAAAAAAAAGAAAAGAAAAAAGAAAAAAAAAGTGCAGTAATTACCAATCTCTTACATGACATATTCCATCATGGTGAAGTCTGAGATTTTAATGACTCCATCATCTTAATAGCATACATTGTACCCAATAGGTAGTTTTTCAAATCTCACCTCCGTCCCAACCTCTCCCTTTATGGAGTCCCCAGTATCTATTGTTCCCCTGTTTGTCAGGTTTCTTGCCGTGTTCTCATACTGGTCTTGTTAAAATGAGCTTATTATTAGTTTGATCCATTATCCAACTCAAGAGACTCTTGGCTTCCTCCAGTTCCCTATCTTCATTGTAGAGACACAACAGACAACTCAGGGAGGCCCCTTTGTGTAGTCTTCCTATCTGTCAAAGACCTTATTGGTCCTTGACAAAGCACCAACAGACTACCAAGTTTGCCCAGGCACATGTGGTGTATACAGTTCCTGGAGAAGGGGAAGCCCATTGTCTTTTCCTCAAAAGGACTTGCCTCTCCACCCATCTTAGGAAAGTTTTCCAAATATATAAAAATAACAAAGTCTGGATTCTCCAATCCTATGCTTGTGATCTCGAAGAAAGAACAGAACACACTTCTGGACAACTTGCCCAACCTTCAGAGCTGATCACAATGGTGTTAACCACATTATGTAGTCTCTTCCATTAGATTTCATGTTAGCTTGTCATTCAACACCAGGCAGAAAGGCAGCTCCTCCTGCACCGTGAGACCTGACCCGTCACTGCTACCTTAACAGAGTCTCCCACCCAGCCTCACAATAGACATTGACCAGAGGTCTTTCCTGACTGACAGATCAGACCCTCAGATCACTTTCCACCACATTGTCTGACTTCTCCAAGTGGCTTTCCTTATGATGGCAGACCTGGAGTATCATCAGGCTTTCACATGCCTCTACTTTGGGTCACTTGTTAGTCATAAAAGATAGGCATAGGCTGCTCAATTAAAGCAAGAATGTTCTGGAAGCTGTGGTACTATCAGAGGCTAGGAGAGAAAGCAACCTGAATGGCTTGCCCCTCTCCTTTTCATCAGATTGAGTAGCAGCGAAGTGCCTGTCAAGGTAGGCAGTGATTGGTCAGGTCTCATGGTTCGGGAGGAACTTCCTTTCTGCCAGGTCTTAAATGACAAGCTAACATGAAATCTAACAGCCACATAATGTGGCCAGCACTGTTGGGATCTTTCTGAAGGTTGGACAAGTTGTCCAGAGGTGTGTTCTATTCTTTCTTGGAGATCACAAACATAGGACTGGAGAATCCAGACTTTGTTGTTTTTTAATATTTGGAAAACTTTCCTAAGATGGGTGGAAAGTCCTTCTGGGGAAAGGAAAATGGGTTTCCCCTTCTCCCAGGAACATCTACCAAACGACTATGCTCCTTTCCCGGAGGACAGAGCATGGGGGTATACCAGTTCTCCTGAGGAGTTTTAACATGATATAGATAGAAGAGACCTGGAGTTTAGGACATCTCTACATATTCCAGGGTTTTGACTTTTTACCTTTTCAGCTTTTTTTTTTTTTAAGTGGGGGAAGGGTATGTGTGGTGAATACTTTCAGCAAAGATGAGAGATGACGTCACCCACTCCCGACTCCATCAGCACAAGAGGACCGTGGTCAGACTCCATGGTGCTCATAGGACCAGAATCCATTTCTAGTTCTAGTCTCTTTCAATTCCTGGGCAAATCAAGTGACGTCTCTTCAGAGTTGTATTCTTTAAAAAAAAAAAAAAATGCATATTTAGGCTGGGTGCAGTGGCTCAGGCCTGTAATCCCAGCACTTTGGGAGGCCGAGGTGGGCAGATCACCTGAGATCAGGAGTTCGAGATCAGCCTGGTCAATGTGGTGAAACCCCGTATCTACTAAAAATACAAAAATTAGCTGGGTGTGGTGGCGGGCGCCTGCAATCCCAGCTACTCGGGAGGCTGAGACAGGAACCCAGGAGACAGAGGTTGCAGTGAGCCAAGATGGCGCCACTGCACTCCAGCCTGGGCAACAGAGAGAGATTCTGTCAAAAAAAAAAAAAAATAGAATAAGATAAAATAAATAATAAAATAAAAGCATATTTAGAGGATACAAATGCAGGTTTCTTATATGTATATACTGCATCATGAACCCAACGTCTGGACAGTGTACATTGCACCCAATAGGAAATTTTTCAAACCTCACCTCCATGCCAGTCTCCCTCTTTATGGAGTCCCCAATATCTATCATTCCCTCTGTACGTCCATCCATACCCATTGTTTAGCTCTCATTTAGAAGTGAGAACATGCAGTATTTGACTTTCTGTTTCTGAGCTATTTCACTGAGGCTAGTAGCTTCCACTTCCATCTGTGTTGCTGCAGAAGATATGATTTCATTCTTTTTATGGCTGAGTAGTATTCCATGGCATCTATGTGCCACATTTTCTCTATCCATTCCTCCATTGATGGATACGTAGGTTGATTCCATATCTTTGCTATTGTGAATAGTGCTGCAACAAACATACCAGTGCAAGTATCTTTTTGATATAATGATTTCTTTTCTGGTAGTGGGACTGCTGGATTGAATGGCAGTTCTAATTTTAGATCTTTGTTAATAGTTATATTCTTCCACTCTACCTCCATGCAGGTGCAAACTCCTACACCATTACCTGGTCGTGATATTAGGACTTTTTATTTTATTCTAATTTAATTTTTTTTTGAGACAGTCTCACTCTGTTGCCCAGGTGGGGTACAGTGGCTCAATCTCAGCTCACTGCAACTTCCACCTCCCAGGTTCAAGCGATTCTCGTGCCTCAGCCTCCTGAGTAGCTAGGATCACAGGCTTGTGCCACCACGCCCAGCTTAGTTTTGTATTTTTAGTAGAGATGGGGTTTCACCATGTTGCGCAGGCTGGTCTTGACCCTCTTTCCTCAGGTAGATCTGTTCGCCTTGGCCTTCCACAATGCTGGGATTACAGGTGTGATCCACTGCACCCAGCCTAAGACTTATTATTTTAAATGAATTTCACATAATCAACAAAGTCACTACTCCTTGTCAGTTACTATTCATTGTCAGTCCAATAAGTAGTATAGATGTGGAATCACTGGACTGACAATGACAATAACACAAAAGGTACCTGAAAGATTACTTCTCATTCATTTATTCACAATGCCAGAAACTGTGCCAGATGCTGGGTATACAACAGTAAACAAGATAGACAAGGAATCAGAAACCGAGCTTACATCCCCACTTCTAAAGACAGATGTTTACATCTTAATAGAAAATTCCCTACCAAATGTATTTATACATAGAACCCAGTTCTGTTTCAGTGTTAGCACGTGAGATCTAGCTGATGAAAATATTACCTGTATTTCCCCCTTGGGAGTCAGCCCCATAGACCAGTAATTACCAATCTCTTTTCTGCCATAAAACCCATGACAGATTACGTTCACATGTGTACTGTACTCCCATGGGTACTGTTACATGAAATTTGCAAACTTCTTTCTCTCATTATTAAACAAATAAAAAGGAGTAAGAAAATGTGTGCGGGCAATTCTCCATTTGCTGTCTCCACAAGCCATTCCCTGCACCTCTCTGCCCTGGGCCCTTGGAAACTGATCCCTGTAGATTTCATCTCCTAGATAAACTTGCTGCTAGCTTCTGTTTGGGTTAGGCCAATTCAGACAATGGCAAGAAATCCAAGGGCAGCAGAAGAGAGAGGGCAGGGACCTCCTCCCCTGCGTACTTTCTGACAAAACTCTGCTACTCTGGCAGTAGCTATGTGTCTTCAAAAGCCCATTTCCCGCTGAGCGGCACCTCTTCCAGCCCTCCTGAGGTTCCAGTAACCCTTTCCCTTCAGCCCTTGGAGTGGGAACATTCTCCAGCTATTGTAGCCTCAGGGAACCCGATCATATCTTGTTTGTTCCTTTCACCTGCCTACCCTATGTCCATCATCTCTTCATTTGTATCTGTGTGTTCCGTTTTCTCATAAAACAAGATGAAAGTGAATGAGAGGAAAGTTACTATAAGAATAACCTTGAGGCCAGGCACAGTAGCTCACACCTATAATCCCAGCATTTTGAGGCCAAGGCAGGAGGATCACTTGAGGCCAGGAGTTTGAGACCGGCCGGAGCAACATAGCAAGATCCCATCTCTACAAAAAAGTTAAAAAATCAGTCACGCATCGTAGCATGCACCTGTTGTTCCAGCTACTTGAGAGGCTGAGGCAGGAAGATCACTTGAACCCAGGAGTTTGAGGCTGCAGTGAGCTATGATGGCACCACTGTACTGCAGCCTGGGTGACAGAGCAAGACCCAGCCTCCAAGAAATTAATTAATGTGAGTAGAAGCCAGTTACTTGTAACAAATACCAATACTGAGTCCACGCTGGGAACTGCTGGCAGAAGCCATGCCGTATTTGAGCCCTCTGCATTTGCTACCATTTGAATGGACATTCTGGACTATATAAAGAGTGAATATTTCCCCTGATCTCAACCTTTCACACTGGTGAGCTCAGGGGGCTAGAAACTGTGAGACTGACTAAGAAAATTTCAAATTCCCCTAGAAACCTTTCACTCTCCAATACCTTTTAAAATTCCACTTTGGGTGCTGTGAGGAGAAGATTTCTCTTCCACATCTTTTCTACAAATTGCTGAAAGCTTTAAACCAGTTTTATCTGTAGTATGTCACAGCAATGTGGGTCTTTTTTCCTTCTAGTGCCTGGTCTGCCAGGAATTGCCAGGACAAAAAGAAAAAAGACAAACCCTGGTGAGATGAACAAAGTAACAAGGAAAAATGAAATCAGAAGAGATCAGCAGGATCTCATCAATTCAAAGCTTACTCAAATTCTAGTAACCTTGAAAGATTCAAGTATAATAAATTCTCATATAAGGATCTGAGGTTGGCCTTCAAATACTACAAAGAGGACAGGTTTATACATTGGTATCCAAGATTTGAAACTGGTATTTAAGTTTTGGAATCTCAATTACCAGGTAAGCCTGGATAGTTTACCCTTGCTAGTGTCACAAATGAGGGTCACCTGTACTAAACAGTAAGTTCTAAGAAACTTTATTATTATTATTATTTTGAGACAGAGTCTCGCTCTGTCACCTAGGCTGGAGTGCAGTGGCACAATCTCGGCTCACTGCAACCTCTGACTCCCTGGTTCAAGCGATTCTCCTGCCTCAGCCTCCAGAGTAGCTGGGATTACAGGCATGAGCCACTATGCCCAGCTGATTTTTATATTTTTAGTAGAGACGGGGTTTCACCATGTTGGCCAGGATGGTCTTGATCTCCTGACCTCATGATCCGCCCACCTCGGCCTCCCAAAGTGCTGGGATTACAGGTGTGAGCCACCGTGCCCAGCCCACACGGCTAATGTTTGTATTTTTAGTAGAGACAGGGTTTCACCATGTTGGCCAGGCTGGTCTTGAACTCCTGACCTCAAATGATCCGCCCACCTTGGCCTCCCAAAGTACTGGGATTACAGGCGTGAGCCAATGTGCCCAGCCTAGGAAACTTTTTCTCTTCTTTTTTTCGTATTCTCTCTCCTTCATCTCCAAATTCCACTTTTTTTTCCCCCTTACCCCCTTGGTCACCACTTTATATGTTTTACATGTAATATTGATACATATACTGTAATAAGAGATTACACTTATGAGCACTTCTTCTGTATTTTAAATGCTACACGCATATTAACTCATCGAACCTGGATAGCAGTGCAATGAGGTTATCACCATTTTGCAAATGGGAAAACTAAGGCACAAAAATTAAGTCACTCACCTAACGTAAGAGGTAAATAGTGGGGCTGGGACTAGGACCTATGAAGTTTGGCTGAAGAATTCATGTTCTTATCCCCTCTGATACACTGCCCCCAAAATACGTGTTGTTTTCAACGTCCATGTATTTTAACATAAATGTCTCCTGCTATGACTCTCATTCTGTTTCTTTTTTGACTAAAGAGAACACTATTAAGGTTTATCCACATTACTATGCATGTACGTCTGGATTGTTGCTGAGTATGTCATGTTATACACTTTGGCCTACCCATTCCCCTAGGGATGGACACTGAAATGGGAGTGTTCCCTTATCCCCCCTCGCAGGACGTGCGACAGGGTTGTGGCTCACTTCTTTGGTGCCCTGCTGCTCGAACTCCTAAGGAAGCATGCAGACGGGCAGGTGCAGAGGTCGTGGGGAGCACTTCTGGGCTCCGATCCCACAGCAGTGTCTAAGGGTGTGTGTTTACAGCTCCTGAAGCCTCGGTGGGTGTGTGTTACATTGTGCTGCAGATAGCTTGTGTTAATCAGCTCAGTTAGACCCTCTGCCTTATCACAAGGACAGAGGGCTTTCTGTATCCTGGGTTCTTGCCCTAGTGTACTGGAAAAATTGGATCACATGTGGGGCTTGGAGAATGAGTGTCAGGTTTTATTGAGTGGTGGAGATAGCTCTCAGCAAGATCATTAATATCATTTTTGAAAGAACAACCGGCTGGGTGCAGTGGCTCACGCTGAGATTGCGCCACTGCACTCTAGCCTGGCAATAGGGCGAGACTCTGTCTCAAAAAAAAAAAAAAAAAAAAAAAAAAAGAACAACCCTTTATTCCATTCCAAAGTATAGATATATTTAACTTATTGAACACTTCATTAAAAATGCATGCCTGTTTCCCTCTGTATAAATAAGTTTGGGCTTTGCAAGAAACGTTAGGAATGAGATGGGCTTTGGGTATGAGTCTTCCAATACTGATCAATGCCATGTTCTATCAGTCCATGAAGAAATCTGCAAGGAATAGATGGTTTCACTGAATTGGGTTGAGCTCAGAATCAGCACCTTAAAAACACTGCCACACTTTGAGTTAGGAGAGACTGTCTTTGAGGATTCAGGGGAAAATAAGAATGTTTTCTGGCTCACGTTTTATTATTTTCTTAATTATTATTATTATTTTTTAAGACGGAGTCTCACTCAGTTGCCCAGGCTGGAGTGCAGTGGTGCGATCTCGGTTCACTGCAAGCTCCGCCTTCCAGGTTCATGCCATTCTCCTGCCTCAGCCTCCCAAGTAGCTGGGACTACACACGCCCGCTGCCACGCCCAGAAAATTTTTTGCATTTTTAGTAGAGACGGGGTTTCACCGTGTTAGCCAGGATGGTCTCGATCTCCTGACCTCGTGATCCGCCCACCTCAGCCTCCCAAAGTGCTGGGATTACAGGCATGAGCCACTGCGCCTGGCCTATTTTCTTAATTTTTAAGACAGGGTCTCACTCTGTTGCCCAGGCTGGAATGCAGTGGTGCCACTGTAGCTCACTGTAGCCTCTACCTCTTGTGTTCAAGTCATCCTCCTGTCTTTTCCTTCCAAGTAGCTGAGAACACAGGCACATGCCACCCCACCCAGCTAAATGTTTTATTATTCCTTATAGAAACAGTGTCTCGTTATGTTGCCCTGGCTGGTCTCAAAGTCCTGGGCTCAGGTGATCCTCCCGCCTCAGCCTCTCGAAGTACTAGGATTACAGGTGTGAGCCACCATGCCCAGCCTCACTTTTTAAAAAGTATCCCTTTAATTGTTTAGATACCAAGATACTACTTTTGGAAAAGCACAATCCTTTGTGTGAGCCCTAGAAAGAAGGTGCCAACCTCCTATAAGGAAAACCAAGGCTTCCTTTCACTGGGAGAGGACATGATTTTATACTCACGAGCCAGGAGGAACTTTAATAGACATCTCATTCATTCTACAAACAAGGGCTTCAGAGCTGCTATTTGAAAAACAATAATAACAAACCAACATTAAATGCACTTAAATGGCTTATAGCTAACTTCCTATGTAGGGACTTCCCTCATTTATTTAAAAGAGATCCATTTTTCCTAGGTTTTCTAGGCAATATCATTCAGGACATAGGCATGGGCAAGGACTTCATGTCTAAAACACCAAAATCAATGGCAACGAAAGCCAAAATTGACAAATGGTATCTAATTAAACTAAAGAGCTTCTGCACAGCAAAAGAAACTACCATCAGAGTGAACAGGCAACCTACAGAATGGGAGAAAATTTTTGCAATCTATTCATCTGACAAAGGGCTAATATCGAGAACCTACAAAGAACTCAAACAAATTTGCAAGAAAAAAACAAGCAACCCCATCAAAAAGTGGGCAAAGGATATGAACAGACACTTCTCAAAAGAAGACATTTATGCAGCCAACAGACACATGAAAAAATGCTCATTATCACTTGCCATCAGAGAAATGCAAATCAAAACCACAATGAGATACCATCTCACACCAGTTAGAATGGCAATCATAAAAAGTCAGGAAACAACAGGTGCTGGAGAGGATGTGGAGAAATAGCAACACTTTTACACTGTTGGTGGGATTGTAAACTAGTTCAACCAGTGTGGAAAACAGTGTGGCAATTCCTCAAGGATCTAGAACTAGAAATACCATTTGACCCAGCCATCCCATTACTGGGTATATACCCAAAGGATTATAAATCATGCTGCTATAAAGACACATGCACACATATGTTTATTGCAGCACTATTCACAATAGCAAAGACTTGGAATCAACCCAAATGTCCCTCAATGACAGACTGGATTAAGAAAATGTGGCACATATACACCGTGGAATACTATGCAGCCATAAAAAAGGATGAGTTTGTGTCCTTTGTAGGGACATGGGTGCAGCTGGAAACCATTATTCTCAGCAAACTATCACAAGAACAGAAAACCAAACACCGCATGTTCTCACTCATAGGTGGGAACTGAACAATGAGATCACTTGGACACAGGAAGGGGAACATCACACACTGGGGCCTGTAGTGGGGTTGTGGGAGGGGGGAGGGAAAGCATTAGGAGATATACCTAAAGTAAATGATGAGTTAATGGGTGCAGCACACCAACATGGCACATGTATACATATGTAAGAAACCTGCAGGATGTGCACATGTATGCTAGAACATAAAGTATATATATATATATGTGTGTGTGTGTATATATATATAAATAAAAGTTATTCCCTGAGAAAAACAAACAACAACAAAAAAGAGATCCTTTTTTTTTACTGATATGGTATATGCACAACCAAAAGATATATTGTTGAAAGTTCAAAGTTTTAGGCATATGGTAGTGACCACTTAAAATATTTCACCATTTAAAATTATTGCAGCTGTGTTCTGGGGCATAAAAAGATGCCCCAGTGTCACTCAATTGAGTGATCTCTAAATAATTTACAAAGATGACTTAGTATTTAAAAGTCTACAGGATCTTGGCTGGGCGCGGTGGCTCACACATGTAATCCCAGCACTTTGGGATTACAAACCGAGGTGGGCAGATCACGAGGTCAGGAGATCAAGACCATCCTGGCTAACACGGTGAAACCCCGTCTCTACTAAAAATACAAGAAAGTAGCCGGGTGTGGTGGTGGGCACCTGTAGTCCCAGCTACTCAGGAGTCTGAGGCAGGAAAATGGCATGAACCTGGGAGGTGGAGCTTGCAATGAGCTGAGATCGCACCACTGCACTCCAGCCTGGGCAACAGAGCGAGACTCCGTCTCAAAACAAACAAACAAACAAACAAACAACGGATCTTTCTTGGCCTTCTTCCTGCAGAAAAGGACAGTAGCAATGCTTCTTCGAGCTTTTCACTGTTGAAATAGGGAGTTTTGCAAAACCATCAACACACTTCTGCCCTCCAAGGACAACCAGGGTGTATCATCTTGCATTCAATCTACACAATACTCAATAGAAAAATCAGCTGAGACAATTCCTATTTTGCAGGTTAACCTGAAGGATATGCAGTCTGTCTATGCTCCTGTGTAAGACCAGATAACAAAGAGTTCTGGTGCTCCTTGTAGTTTCGATCCCAACAATTCAACTCTTACAGTCAACTCTGTTGTCATAAAGCAAGCAGCCATGGACAATACAAATTAGTGTGGCTATGTTGCCATAAAACTTTACTTGCAAAATAGGTGGCCAGCTGGACATGGCCTGTGAACCTTGGTCTGTGGAATCCTGCCCTAGGTCAATGGTTGATATGGTTTGGATTTGTGTCCCCACCCAAGTCTCATGTTCAATTGTAATCCTCAACGATGGAGGTGGGGTGGTGGGAAGTGGTTGGATCAGCGGGGCAGATTTCTTATGAATGATTTAGCACCATCCTTCTGGTACTGTCCTCTTGATAGTGAGTGAGTTCTCACAAGATCTGGTTATTTAAAAGTGTGTGGCACCTCCCTCCTCTCTCTCTCTTGCTCCTGCTATGTAAGATGCACCTCTTTGCCTTCTACCATTATTGTAAGTTTCCTGAGGCTTTTTCAGAAGCTTCCTCTTTGCCTTCTACCATTATTGTAAGTTTCCTGAGGCTTTTTCAGAAGCCCAGCAGATTCCAGCATCATGCTTCCCATAGAGCCTGCAGAATCATGAGCCAATTAAACCTCTCTTCTTTATACATTACCCAGCATCAGGTATTTACAGCAATACAAGAACAGACTAATACCATAGTTCTTAACATTTTGGGGAGCAAGTGGTGGTCACTGACCCCTTTGAAAGCCTAATGAAAATTATAGTTCTTCTCTTCCAAAAAATGTAAAGCTAGATTAATTTTTCATGCAACTTTGTAAGATGTAAATGTCCCAAGTGATGAGGCTTTCTCTAGACACTCTCAAATTTATCACTGCATTCTGTCAGGACGACAGAAAGATATGTCCTTGGTTCAACTTCCCCAGTAGAAGCTGTATCTAGAATATTCTTTGCCATGATGTCATTGATTTTTATTGAGAACTGTTTAGGGAACATATCTTTGAAACCCATTCACTTGTTTATTCCAATAATGTAGTGGATAAACAGTTCAAAATGGAAACAACTTAAATATTAACCCTAAAACTATAAAATATATAGAAGAAAACAGAGGAAGCCTTGATCTAGACAAAGATTTCTTTTTTTTTTTTTTTTTTTTTTTGAGACGGAGTCTCGCTCTGTCACCCAGGCTGGAGTGCAGTGGCCGGATGTTAGCTCACTGCAAGCTCCGCCGCCTGGATTTATGCCATTCTCCTGCCTCAGCCTCCCGAGTAGCTGGGACTACAGGCGCCCGCCACCTCGCCTGGCTAATTTTTTTGTATTTTTTAGTAGAGACGGGGTTTCACCGTGTTAGCCAAGATGGTCTCGATCTCCTGACCTCGTGATCCGCCCATCTTGGCCTCCCAAAGTGCTGGGATTACAGGCTTGAGCCACCGCGCCCGGCCTAGACAAAGATTTCTTAGATAAGATGCATAAAGCATGAATAATGAAGGAGAAAAATGGCAAACTGAACTTCACAATAACTGAAAACTTCTATTTTCAAGAAATCACTGCTAAGATAATGAAAACACAAGACATAACAGGCAGAAGACATCGCAAAACAAATACCTGTCAAAGAAACTTGACTAGGTGTGGTGACTCATGTCTGTAATCCTAGGGCTTTGGGAAACCAAGTCAGGATGGCTTGAACTCAGGAGCTCCAGACCAGCCTGGGCAACAGAGCAAGACCTTGTCTCTACTAAAAATCAAACAAATTAACTGAGCTCAGTGGTGCATGTTAGGAGGCTGAGGTGGAAAAATTGCTTGAGCCCAAGTCAAGGCTGCAGTGACCCGTGATTGTGTCACTGCACTCCAGCCTGGGTGACAGAGTGAGACCCTGTCTCAAAAAAAAAAAAAAAAAAAAAAAAGAAAAAGAAAAATCTATGCCCATGCACATGTACCCTACAACTTAAAGTATAATAATAATAAATAAATTTAAAAAAAAATAAAAATAAAAAAAAAAAGAACTTTCAAACTCAATAATAAGAAAGCAATCAATACAATTTAAAAGGGGAAGATTTGAGCATACATATTACTAAAGAATTTACTAAAGTAAATGAAAAGAAAGCAAAAACAAACCACAATGAGACACAACTGTAGACTTATTAAAGGGGCTAAAATTTAAAATAGAACAAAAAAAGCTGAGAATATCTATTGCTAGCAAAGATGTAAAGCAACTGGAACTCTCATATATTGCTGGTAGGAATTAAAAATGGTATCACCACTTTGGAAAACATTTTGGCATCTCTGTATAAAGTTAAACATACATTTCCCAATTTATTCAGTAATCCCACACCTAGGTATTTACTTGAGAGAAATGAAAATATATGCCCACACAAATGCCTGTACATGAATATTTATAGCGACTCTATTCATAGTTACTCCAAACTGGAAACAAGTCAAATGTCTACTAACTAGTGAAGGGATAAATGCACAGGGTGTAAGCTATGGCAGGACATTGGCGTTCTCCTGAACAATAAAAATAAATAAATTCGTAACACACACATCCACACTGATGAATCTTGAAAGTATTATACTGAATGAAAAGAAGCCAGGCCAAAAGATTATATACTGTTTCATTCTATTTCTGTGGCCTTTTGAAAAATGAAAAACTATAAGAAGTGAGATCAGACCAGCCGTTCCTAAGGGTTGGGACTAGGGCTACTGACTCCAAAGGTACATGAGGCCTTCTTTGGGGTGATAGAAATATTTTCTTTTATTTTTGAGATGAAGTCTCGCTCTGTCCCCCAGCCTGGAGTGCAATGGTGCAATCTTGGCTCACTGCAACCTCCGCCTCCCGGTTTCCAGCAATTCTCTTGCCTCAGTCTCCCGAGAGGCTGGGATTACAGGTTTCACCATGCTGGCCAGGCTGGTATCGAACTCCTGACCTCAAATGATCCACCCACCTCTGCCTCCCAAAGTGCTGGAATTACAGGTGTGAGCCACTGTGCTGGGACCCGGGGTGATGGAAATATTCTCTATCTTTAATGTAGTGCTAGTTACAGGAGTGCATACGTTTATCAAAATTCAAAGAACTGGCTGGTTGTGGTGGCTCACACCTGTAATCCCAGCACTTTGGGAAGCTGAGGTGAGAGGATTGCTTGAGTCCAGGAGTTCAAGACCAGCCGAGGCAACATAGCAAGACCACACCTCTACAATTTTTTTTTTTTTTTTTTTCTGAGGCGGAGTCTCGCTGTGTCACCCACGCTGGAGTGCAGTGGCACGATCTCGGCTCACTGCAAGCTCTGCCTCCCGGGTTCAAGCCATTCTCCTGCCACAGCCTCCCAAGTAGCTGGGACTACAGGTGCCAGCCACCACACCCGGCTAAGTTTTTGTATTTTTAGTAGAGATGGGGTTTCACCGTGTTAGCCAGGATGGTCTCGATCTCCTGACCTCATGATCCGCCCACCTTGGCCTCCCAAAGTGTTGGGATTACAGGCATGAGCCACCGCACCCGGCTACAATTTTTTTTTTTAATTAGCCAGTTACAGTGGCACACACCTGTAGTCCCAGCTACTTGGGAGGCTAAGGCAGGGGGATTGCTTGAGCCCAGGAGGTTGAGGCTGCAGTGAGCTATGATTGGACCATTACATTCCAGTCTGGGTGACACAGCAAACCTCTATCTCAAAAGTAAAAAAAAAAAAAAAGAAAAAGAAAAAAGAAAAAAAAAATCATAGAACTGCACACATAAAGGATGAATTTTGGAAATTATATCTCCAAATACTTCATTCAGTCTCCCCTTCATATGGAGTCAAAGAGGAAACGTTTCAGCACCGGAAATGGTTATACAGCACTTCTCTTGAGTACTGCAGTTATTTTTATCTTTTGCAGCCTGTGAACCCTGTAACTAATTAGGGTTACCCTTTGCCTGGGCTCTTAGCAAGCAGGGCACTGGGAGTCTGACATGCATTCTGGATATTAACCTTCTCCTCAGCATCATCTTACTTGCCTACTTTCATTTGCCTTTTGTCCTGATTGCTTTCTGACAAACTGTTTTTATCTTAATGTGGTATAGATACTTGTCGGAGACTAAATATTTTTTTAATCAACGTACAGTGTACATAACCGAATGAATACATACATAAATAAATCATGATGGTGTCTCCTCCTGACACATATTAATAAACGTTCAAGCCATAAAAACATAATTCATTAAGGCTTACTATCATGCAGAATGTACCAAGCTTTATTCATTTTGGGATGTTTCTTTTTATGAGGAATAAGGATCTAAACATAGCATTATCAGAAAAAGGTAAACAGGATGGTATTTAGGGAACAGGGGAACAGGAAAGTTTATCCTGGAGAAGAGAAAGAGAAAGACAGTGAAAACACGATAGCTGTCTTTAAATATTTTATGAGTTGTCAGGTAGAAGTGAAGTAAATTAATTCTGACGTGTCCCATTGAATTAGGTGTGTGGCCAATGGGTGCAGGCTATTATAGGATCATTTGGAGAAATCCCTTTTTTTTTTTTTTTGAGACAGAGTCTCACTCTGTCACCCAGGCTGGAGTGCAGTGGTACGATCTTGGCTCACTGCAACCTCTGCCTCCTGGGCTCAAGTGATCCTCCCACCTCAGCCTTCCAAGTAGCTGAGAAGACAGGTTCATGTCACCACCCCCAGCTAATTTTTTGATTTTTGGTAGAGACAGGGTCTTACCATCTTGCTTACGCTGGTCTCGAACTCTTGGAATCAAGTGATCCTCCTGCCTCCACCCCCGAAAGTGCTGGGATTACAGGCATGAGCCACCACGCCTGGCCCAGGAACCCATCGCAAATGGGGCACAGAACAGATGCAACGTACTGTCTGAGAAAAGACAGAGTCTCTAGGCAGTGGTTATCACTATACACAGGTTGGATAGTCACTTGAGAAGGATCTCCTATAAAGATTGATTTAGATAAATGCTTCCTTCCAATCCCAAGACTTAATAGTTACATAATTCTGTGAGAAAACAGTACCCTTCCAATATGAAACTAACTTATTTTGATTAAGCAAACACCCTTATTCTCTTACTTATCAACTTATGTTATTATATTAAGTTATATCACAATCCCAGCATATTTGAACAAGTAGCAATGAAAAGGCTATACCAAGAAGACGTTCTTATACTCATTTTAGGCTTTGGCCCTTAAGAAATCCAATGCAGAATTGCAACCAGACTTTTCAGGACTTGTATTTGCAACATATACCTTTTTTGTGCAGGCAGCTGCCCTTTTATGCCCTCCAGAAATAGGCAGGCAATACAACATTCTCTGAATGGAAGTTAAAGTGATTTCCCACTTACTCCCTGCGCTTTTAACACTTAGGCAATAAAGCTCATGACATTTTCAATAAGGAGCAAAGAAGGGAAGTGCTCCTTATTCACGAAAGGGCTCAAGTCATCACCATCCCAGCGTTTTCCTATTTGACAAGGCCCAGTTACTGCCAAATGGCAAGACGTACAATTTAAAAACCACTTCGAGCGGCACCAGGGATCTGAGGCTGATAGGTTCAGCAAAATTGAGAGCCAATTTCAGGCTGGCTTGAACACCTAGATTCCAAGGCTGTGCGGGTTCACTCGGCATTCCCAGTAGAGGCAAGAAAGACCCTGAAGGCATCTTAGGTGTGATTATGACACTAGGAACTAGTGAAGGAAAGAGCAAAACCAGTACTGCAGTATGACTGAGAATTACAGACACACAGCTACAAAAGAGGACTGGTAAATAGGGAGTAATGAGTGTGTCTGCTGGAAGACACACTACAAAAGAGGCCGAAGAAAGGAGATGAGGCTGGGCGCGGTGGCTCACGCCTGTAATCCCAGCACTTTGGGAGGCCAAGGCGGGCAAATCACCTGAGGTCAAGAGTTCAAGAGCAGCCTGCCCAACATGGTGAAACCCCGTCTCTACTAAAAATACAAAAAATTAGCTGGACATGGTGGCAGGTACCTGTAATCCCAGCTACTCGGGAGGCTGAGGCAGGAGAAATGCTTGAACCTGGGAGGCGGAGGTTGAAGTGAGCCAAGATTGTGCCACTGCCCTCCAGCCTGGGCAACAAGAGTGAAATCACCTCAAAACAAAACAAAACAAAACAAAACGAATATTTACTGAGCCCCTTGTATGTGCTAAGTACGAAACTAAGTATTCTATATGCATGATCTCATTTGATTGTCACATCTGCAAGAAGCAAGGTCATATTATTATTCTCATTATACAGGAGAAGAAATACAGGGCCGTGTACGATGGCTCACACCTGTAATCTCACCATTTTGAGAGGCCAAGGCGGGTGGATCGCTTGAGCCCAGGACTTTGAGAACAGCCTGGGCAACATGGTAAAACCCTGTCTCTACAAAAAAGTAAAAAATTAGCCAGGTATGGTAGCGTACACCTCTGGTCCCAGCTACTCAGGAGGCTGAGATGGGAGGATCACTAGAGCCCAGGAAGTTGAGACTACATTGGGCTGTGATTGCTCATAGCTCTATTCATAGTCACTCCACTTCAAACTGGAACCACTGCACTGCACTCCAGCCTGGGCAACAGAGTGAGACTCTGTCTCAAAAAAAAAAAAAGAAAGAAAGAAAGGAATACAGGCTCTGAGAGGTGATGCTATTTGCCCAAGTTCGACCCAACTAAAAAGAGGTGAATATGGACTTAGTACTCACAAATAGACCAGCAAATGAATCCACAATACCCTCCAGACATGTGGACCCTGATATGTTTAAATTTTCATCTGACCTGCCTGACAATTCCTGGGGCTCAGTGAGCCGAGATCATGCCACTGCACTCCAGCCAGGGCAACAGAGTGAGACTCTGTCTTAAGAAAAAGGAAAATATAATGTAGAAACCTTCAGCCTTCTAGGGGTTCACAGGTCCAAAGCTTAATGATGAGATTCAATTCGTTCTGAACACCCCACAGGCCATTTCAATAGTGGGTGTTTGCATTTTGTTGCATGCTCAGAGAAAAGAAACTTCATGTATATCTGATTCAAAAATTGTGTTGGCCAAACGACATCTGGTTATAGAATGGTGGCCTTTGTGAGAAATGATCCTTTGGAAGTCTGATCCATTTTTTGTTTTAGTTTATATCTGAAAGGAGAATATTTTTGCCTTCTCTTTTATGTTCGTCTGCTAAGAGAGAGTGCAACACTTCCACACATGCAGAAGGAACAGACCTAAAGTGGGATAATTTGGCCAAAGGTGTGTCCTCTTTTCCTTTGGTATTTTGTCACAAGTGATAAATGATGTCAGACAAAGCTGTCAGATGAGATTTAGAAGGTGTACAGAGAGAGAGCAATCAATTTCCAACTTAGGAAATTTAATGGATTTTAATGAGCCACTCTCTGTTGATTACCATGCAGCTTTCGGCTTCGTGCATGCTTCATTCACACGTGTGGTTGGCAGTGATTGATGAGCCGTTAAGCTTCCCTAATTTGATTCCTATATAGCAATCAAGGCTGTCTCAGCTGTAACCAAGAGAGGCTGATGTTGAGACCTGCAAGGCATGTGGGCAGAGTGTGATCTCTTGCGATCTTTTGTTTGTTCCCCAGATTTTGCAGCTTGGAACAGTCATCTGATGTTCACTCATGAAAAGAGGGACAGTTCTATCAACATTGAGCTCCAGGAATTGTCAGGCAGGTCAGAGAACTGTCCTCCAAAGCCCTCACATCATCCCCTAACTGGAGGGTGGGTTCTTTGAAGGCAAATGCTGATCTATTCCAGTTGATGGTCTCATAACAGCAACACAAGTAGGTGCTCTCTCTCTATTTTTGAAAAAATAATCTTGCACTGCATTTCCTGAAAATGGAATTCTGTTTTATTTTTGGTTTTTTTTTTCCCTTTTTATTAAGACAGAGTCTCACTCCGACTGGAGTGCAGTGGCACGATCTCGGCTCACTGCAACCCCTGCCTCCCAGGTTCAAGCGATTCTCCTGCCTCAACCTTCTGAGTAGCTGGGATTACATGTGTGCACCATCACGCCCGGCTAATTTTTATATTTTTAGTAGAGATAGGGTTTTGCCATGTTGGCCAGGCTGGTCTCGAACTCCTGACTTCAGGTGTTCCACCCATCTCGGCCTCCCAAAGTGCTGGGATTAGAGGCGTGAGCCACCTCGCCCAGCCTGAATTCTGGTTTGAATATTCCTTGCTTCTGATGTTTGCACCACAGAAATAATGGCTAAGCCAGAAGATACGTATCTGCGAGCCAATATGCCGCTGTCTCACTGCGTGGTGAGAGCAGAAATGCGTCTTCTCCTTGCTTAAGATGAGGCTTTTAAAACCAGAGATGTGTTTATGAACTGTAAACCCTCATGAAGAATTTTAGATTTGGCACATTTAAGATGTATGATAATTTGATGAGGGGAGGGCCTAAGTCTTCATCTCCATTATCACTGAAAATGAGCTCCCTGGGCAAACAAAGGGTAAATAAAATGACAGACCTTGTTTAAGTGACTTAAGTAAAAAAGAAAACTGCCAGAGACTTTGGCGTTTTAATTGAGGGTATAAAAGGATGCTCTAATTATCAATGGATCTCAGAGCTTCCATTTAAAAATACTTTTTAAAAGTAGCAGTTAGTTCCAATTACCTTCGATATACAAAAATGTGGGGATGAGCTGTAATAAAGCCGCATTTCTTCAAAATGCCTAAATAATGAGATTTAGGCATCTAAGCAGTCCAGGCTGGCCTTCAATGCATAGTCTGAATTGATGTAATTCAACCAAATATATGGTAAACAAAATGATGATCTTTATTAACTTGGATCATCCTTGCAATAAAGACACAGCTTGGCCGGGCATGGTGGTTCACGCCTGTAATCCCAGCACTTTGGGAGGCCAAGGCAAGGGGGATCATCTGAGGTCAGGAGTTCGAGACTAGCCTGGCCAATATGGCAAAACCCCTCTTTACTAAAACTACAAAACTTAGCTGGGCCTGGTGGTGTGCACCTGTGATCCCAGCTACTCAGGAGGCTGAGGCAGGAGAATTGCTTGAACCCGGGAGGCGGAAGTTGCAGTAAGCTGAGATCATGCCACTGCACTCCAGCTTGGGTGACAGAGCAAGACTCCATCTCAAAAAAAAAAAAAAAAAAAAAAAAACAGGAAAAAGAAAAAAAAAAACCACAGCTTATACTGCTATCTAGTCCTTTATAGAAAAGAATACACAGTCTAGGTGCCTGTTCCACCACCCCTTGGGGTGTTTTCTTCTGCTACGATGCTTACCCATCATCCTGTCCTTGAAGGTTCTGGGCAGAATGCAGTGGACTCTAGTGACAATCTGTGACCTGGATGAATTGACAAGCATAAGTGGGCAGGTACCAGCAAGTTCTAGGGAACAAAGCATCCGCAGAGACATCTGTGACTTGGAAAGTGCAGCCACAGATGTTCTTGGGCCCTGCTGTCAGTTGGAACAAACTTTCTGGCACTCTGGGAAGGAAGACGGTCACCACCTGGCCCACGGCTCTGCAACTCCGGGGTTGGGCCGGTGCAATTCCGCTCGGATTAGTAATTAGGTTGGAAGCCAGCATAGGTTCCATTTGGGCAATAGTTCTGGGAGCTGAGATGAAGGCCCCTGAGATGTTTTGCTCTCTGTTCTCATTAACCTTCTGTCTGCGGAAAGAAGGTCCTGTCCTTATGCCAGGAACCCACAGCAGGGCGGCACATCAGTCACCAGATCCCGCCCAGCCAGCTGGGGCCTTCACCAAATCCAATTAGTCACAGGCTGTGTTTCTTCTCATCAGCAAGAAGGGTGCTGTGCAGGGACAGATACTCTTCTCTGGGCAAACCCATCCCAACAAACAAGCCCAGAGACAGGTCCTGCAACAGAGGCACATTCAGGGAGGGATGTGAGCCCTGTGCTAGCTTCTTGTTCCACGAATTTGACATTCACTCCTCTGGTGGGTGGCATCCGTGTCCTCAGTCATAAAAAACAATAAAGTTTAAATCCAATGGCAGAATCAATATTTGTAGTCTCTATCCCATCCACCACCTCCCCTGTTAATTTTCCTGGCACAACCCACACCCGGTATCCTCCATGCGCTGCCTGGAACACACCTGTGCTCTTTTATTTTTTTTATTTTTATTTTTTTTAGAGAAAGGGTCTCGCTCTGTTGCCTGGGCTAGAGTGCAGTGGTGCAATCACAGCTCACTACAGCCTCCAACTCCTGGGCTCAGGCAATCCTCCTGCCTCAGCCTCCACAGTAGCTGGGACTACAGACATGCACCACCACAACCAGCTAATTTTTTATTTTTATTTTTCTAGAGATAGGATCTTGCTTTGTGACCCAGGCTGGTCTTGATTTCTGGCCTCAAGCGATCCTCCTGCTTCAGCTTCTCAAAGCGCTCAGATGACATGCATGAGCCACCACACCTGGCCTCTTTTTTATTTAGTTTTTTAATGAGATCATACCAATAATTATTTTTAACCATGAAGACCCATGCCCTTAATCCTACCCCTAGTCACTAACTTTCACTCTCTTGCTCTTCCATCCTCTTTTCATGATAGCAGTTCCAGTACAAAACACATCAGGTTAGGTTGGTGCCAAAGGAATGGCGGCTTCTGCCATTACTTCTGATGACAAAAAGTGCAATTACTTTTGCACCAACTTAATAGTATTACCAGCTATATTAAGGCTTTTAAAATTTGATATCTCAAGTACACTCTAATTATGCCAGACTCTGGTCTCCACGAGACAATTTCCAACCACTCGCACCAGACTGAGAGAATTCTCAAGAGAAATATTTATTTCCCGTCGCTGGTCTCGTGTCCACCATTGACTTTATTTGAACAATGATTTCGGTCAAGAACCAAAGAGCTTCAGAGGATACACTGGTGTAAAACACATGGGGGTAGATCACAAGGCTGGCCATCTGGTCATGGCAATGACTGAAAGGTGACGAATAACGTAACATTCCCAAGCAGGGTGGACTGAGAACCAGAGAGAAAGGCAAATATGGTAGCTGGATGTGACCTTCCAGGGGCCCTTCCTTTGTGGAGCTAGGTCATGGGGATGGTCTTGGACCACACATTCCCAGCACTGAGCTTGGCTCCTTCTCCCAGAGATTCTCCCCACTCCAAGTGCAGAAATAGCAGCAGCCTGTGTCCTGGAGCATAGATGGCCTCTACAGACTCCTGCATGGAACCCGAGCCTAGGTTCTGTCCAGAGACAGGAGTGCTGGGCACAGGGAGGGCTGAGATGTTCCCAGAGATGCGAAATGAACCAGGTCCTCCCTTTGATCCTTATCCTACTGAAAATGTGAGAGGCTGCGTGCAGTGACTCACACTGAAACTGTGCCCCCAAAGAGTTAAAAGAAACCAAAGGTGAATGGGAATTCTTGAGTCTGCAGGATGGCTAGCAGAAAAAGAAACAACTGGCTGAAACTCCCTCTGCTTATGAGATAAGAGAACTGACTGAAATCCATCGGAACCAAGATGGCTGGCTGGAGTCTGCACAGAAGGAGCCTGCTCATGTTACAACCTGAGTTTCCTCTGCCTGTTTCAGACTAACTCCCCCTGAAATTTGCACATGCAACCCGTAAGCTAACATGAAGAGATAACTGTGCATGCCCAAAGATGTTCCAGACCACCTCTTTCTTTCCACCAGTCACCTCATCTCAAAATCCACCCCAAACCTTTTCTAATAAAATACCGCCTTGAAGCAACACAAACGAATTTTATCTTGACACTTCTGTCTGCTTATGAGTTGATTTTCCATATAAAGCTTTTCTTTTCTAAAAAACCTGATGTCACAGAATTGGCTTCTAGTGCACTGGGCAGCAAGCCCCTCTTGCTTGATAACAATGCCTCTAATCCCAGCGCTTTGGGAGGCCAAGGCAGGAGTCTGAAACCAGCCTCGGCAACATAGCGAGACCCTATCTCTACCAAGAAAAAGAAAAAAATTAGCTGGCATAGTGGCGTGCACCTGTATGGTCCCAGGAACTTGGGAGGCTGAGGTGGGAGGATCACTTAAGCCAAGGAGTTCAAGGCTACAGTGAGCTTTGATGGCACCACTGCACTCCAGTCTGGGCAACACAGCAAGACCCTGCTTCAAAATTTTTAAGTAAATAAAAATGAAAACGTGAGCTTGACGAGAGTTCAGACCAGATAGTGTTGCACCTGCTTCCTCCCATCAGATTTTACAATCAGAGGGGCTGGTACCTGGAGTTCAGCCAGATAGGTCTGTCTCATGGGCTATGGACACCTGTTGGGAGCCTACCTGAGAAGCATATGTCTCCACAGTGCTTACAAAAAGCAATGCAAAGAGCCAGATGCAGTGGCTCACGCCTGTAATCTCAGCACTTTGAGAGACCAAGGCGGGTGGATCACCTAAGGTCAGGAGTTCAAGACCAGCCTGGCCAACATGGTGAAACCCCATCTCTACTAAAAATATAAAAATTAACCATGCGTGGGGGTGGGCGCCTGTAATCCCAGCAAGTTGGGAGGTTGAGGAAGGAGAATCGCTTGAACCTGGGAAGCAGAGGTTGCAGTGAGCTGAGACTGCACCACTGCACTCTAGCCTGGGCAAGAGAGTGAGACTCTGTCTCAAAAAAAGAAAAAAAAAAAAAAAGCAATGCAAAGAAAACCAAAATCATCCGTCCCTCTTCATGCCCACCAGCTCCTGAAGCAAAACCAGACTAACGCACATCTTAGCAGTTGCCAAAGATATGTGTCCAAGCAAAGTGTAGGCTGAAGATCTACTTTCCTTTCTTACATCTGGAAGCTTCCCCACCATAAGAGTCTTGGTGGGAATTTGAGCTTCTGAGAATAAACCCTCAAACAAGTCAGCTTCTATGCCTAAGGATCGTCCAACCTGATGCATTCAATCGGGATGCTGAATCTTGAGCCAGTATTGCAAAACCTCAGGGACTCTAGAGAATTCTTTATAATGCTGGCAGAAGGATAGTAGCAGCCTTAGCAAGGAGGGCAGAGGCAGTGCCAGCTGTGGCTCCAGGTGTTGTCACAAGACCTATTGCTGACAGGCCTTTGCCTGGTCCTACTCCCTCCCATCATGCATAGAGGGAGAGACCAAGCTTCCCTGAGTTGATGGCAGTTTATTCCCAGAGTCACAGGCAACACTAGAGATCCATCCTCCATCTCTGGTGACTATTATGCTTTTACTGTATCCTATCACTGTAATACATTTATGCACACAATGGAACTGCAGAAGAGACTTTATTGAGCAACTATTTGTTGGGAGACAATTCTCTGTGGATCTCTTACATTTCTGCATGTCTTATAAGCACAGGCACCAAATGCTTTTGCTCAGCACTGTCTTTTTTCAAGGATGTTTGCAGAGAGAACTGCCTTTGAAGATACAGTGTCTCCCTCCAGAGAAAGTGCAAATTTAATTACTGCCCAGTATGGTAGAGATGACGTGCCCCTCCAGGACTGAGATCAGGCAAGCCTACTATCCCTTAGCTAAGGGGTTCTCCCCTATAATTTTATGCAGGTGACAATGTGTCCTGTGAGCATCACTCTATGGTAGTGGTCCCCAACCTTTGTGGCACCAGGGACTGGTTTCATGGAAGACAATTTTTTCAAGGACCAGGGAGAGGGGATGGTTTGGGGGATGATTCAAGCACATTACATGTATTGTGCACTTTACTTCTATTATTATTAGATTGTAATATATAATGAAACAATTATGCATCTCATCATAGTGTAAAATCAGTGGGAGCCCTGGGCTTGTTTCCCTGTAACTAGACAGTCTCATCTGGGGGTGATGGGAGACAGTGACAGATCATCAGGTATTAGATTCTCATAAGGAGCGCACAACTTAGATCCCGCGCATGTGCAGTTCACAATAGGCTTTACGCTCCCATGAGAATCTAAGGCTGCCGCTGATCTGACAGGAGGCAGAGCTCAGGTGGGAATGTGAGTGATAGGGAACGGCTGTAAATACAGATGAATCTTGGCTGGCTCACCCGCCTCTCACCTCTTGCTGTGCAACCCGCTTCCTAACAGGTCATGGACCAGTATCGCTCCATGGCCCGGAGGTTCGGGACCCCTGCTCTATGGGAACTGGGGCTCAGGGGACCCACTAAACATAACGATACTCTGTCCACTGCTATGGCTTGAGGAATAAAGTTCTTTCTATAATTTAGGTGTCTCGTGTCTTCTGTTGGCATCCAGAAAAGCATGGCAGGTCACTAGTTAGCATGCAAGTAGTATAAAATCTCAGACACATCAGGATTCTTCTTCTTCTTTTTCTTTCTTTTTTTTTTTTTTTTGAGACAGAGTCTCACTCTGTTGCCCAGGCTGGAGTACAGTGGTACGATCTCTGTTCACCGCAAACTGCAGCTCCCAGGTTCAAGTGATTCTTCTGCCTCAGCCTCCCATGTAGCTGGGATTACAGTGTGCGCCACCACGTCTGGCTAATTTTTGTATTTTTAGTAGAGACAGGGTTTTGCCATGTTGGCCAGGCTGGTCTCAAACTCCTGACCTCAGGTGATTCTCCCGTCTCGGACTCTCAAAGTGCTGGGATTATAGATGTGAGCCACCACGCCCAGCCGACACATCAGAATTCTTGACACCATTTTACAATGGCATAGTGTTCCTCATAGGGATATACAAATGAAATACTTTAACTGGTTATCATCCTCAAATAACTCAGGATCTAGCAGCAGTGCACCAGTCCAGTGGGCAATAGAAGGGCCTGCTTTGAGTACCACTTCCACTCCCTCTGCAACATAAATAAGGGAAAGGAAAAACACTGTCTATCTAAAGAACAAAGTAATCATTTCTATGGGCCAAAAACGGAACCCAAATGTAATGCAGAAAATTGCCCTGAAACTGAAGGCCTGCTGACTTCTGGTACAGAAACAGACAGAGGTAGCGGGGCGCTCCTCCCCTCCTGTGGAAAGAGGTCTAAAATTGCCCCCTACAAAATGAGACACCTGGGCTCAGCTCACTCCTTGAAAGCAGGTGCTGAGAGCAGGCTCCTCAATTCAGGAAAAGAGGCCACAGGGTTCTTTCCAACCCTGGGGCTGACATGTAGCTGATCTCAAGAGGGCCACAGGAAGCAGAAAAACCACACACCAGGACGCCGGCCACACTGTCCCTGGCTCCCTGGCTAAGACTACAGGAGTCTACAGTGGGAATGTGGACATTGGGAATCATTCACCATGGTGCTATGAGATATATACATATATATATTTTCATTTATTATGCTTTAAGTACTAGGGTACATGTGCACAACGTGCAGGTTTGTTACATATGTATACATGTGCCATGTTGGTGTGCTGCACCCATTAACTCATCATTTACATTATGTATATCTCCTAATGCTATCCCTCCCCTCTCCCCGCTCCCCACAATAGGCCTGGGTGTGTAATGTTCCCCTTCCTATGTCCAAGTGATCTCATTGTTCAATTCCCACCTATGAGTGAGAACATGTGGTGCTTGGTTTTCTGTTCTTGCGATAGTTTGCTGAGAACGATGGTGTCCAGCTGCATCCATGTCCCTACAAAGGACACAAACTCATCCTTTTTTACGGCTGCATAATATTCCATGGTGTATATATGCCACATTTTCTTAATCCAGTCTATCACTGATGGACATTTGGGTTGATTCCAAGTCTTTGCTATTGTGAATAGTGCTGCAATAAACATACGTGTGCATGTGTCTTTATAGCAGCATGATTTATAATCCTTTGGGTATATCCCCAGTAATGGGATGGCTGGGTCAAATGGTATTTCTAGTCCTAGATTATTGGTTTTTGTGCATGGTTCCTGGTTCGTAACTCCCTCAGGCCTCATCACTGTCTTTCGTTATAATATTTAGTGTGCTAGATCTTAGGAACAAGTCTCAGGAGACAGACTCTCTCTGATTTTCCTCTGCCCTCCTTTTACCTGCCCAAAGGCAGGACTCTAATCTTCCCCTGCCTTTCTGATTGTGGGTCTTAAGACCCTTTTCAGAGAGGGTCCTCCCCTAAACCCTGGGGGACGAAATGCCGACATCATGAGGCATCCATAAAAACCCAAGAGGGGCTGGGCGTGGTGGTTCATGCCTGCAATCCCAGCACTTTGGGAGGCTGAGGCGGGAGGATCACCTGAGGTCAAGAGTTCGAAACCAGCATTGTGAAACCCCGCCTCTACTAAAAATACAAAAATCAGCCAGGCATGGTGCCACACACCTATAGTCATCCTCAGGAGGATAAGGCACGAGAATCACTTGAACCTGAGAGGCGGAGGAGGTTGCAGTGAGCAGAGATCACACAACTGCACTCCAGCTTGGGTGACACAACGACACTCTGTCTCAAAAAACAAACAAAACAAACAAACAAACAAAAAGAGGACAGGGTTCAGTCTGGGGAACTTCTGGATCACTGAACACGTGGAAGTTTCTGGAGAGTGGAACTACCGACCTATCTCTAGGTAGATAGTGTCAGAATGGAACTGAAGGACACACGGCTTGTGTCTGTTGCTTGGTGTGGGAGGAAAAAACCCTGCGCATTTGGTCACAGAAGTCTTCTTCCGTGTTGACAGTTGTTGTGGTGGTCGTATGAGAGTCGAGGAAAAACACAGTTGAAGAGTTTTTCTGAAACACTCACCCTTTTCCTGCAAAGGGAAGCACGGCAGGCTCCCAGTTTATCCCAGCCAGCAGGCTGCCTGGCTTCCCTCGGCTTGCTTAGGTGTTTCTTGTCACTTTTTGGTTGACTTCTAGCTTTCTCTCTTGGGTGATCTATTCAATGTGTGATTATCGACTGGCTGTTTTGGTTCTTGTGAATGAGGTGAGTACCAGACACCTCTGGTCAGCCAATGTGAAGCCGTCTGTCTCCCTGCCTCTGTGATATTATCAAGGTCACCCAAAAAATCAAGAAAAAATGAAGGTGGCAGTGGCCACAGAGATGCTGAATAATTAATTCTGAATGTCATTAAAAAATTTTAAAAGATATTAAAATGCAAGGGTTGGCCAGGCACAGTGGCTCATGCCTGTAATCCCAGCAATTTGGGAGGCGGAGGTGGGTGGATCACCTGAGGTTAGGAGTTCGAGACCAGCCTGGCCAACATGGCAAAACCCCATCTCTACTAAAAATACAAAATTAGTTGGGCATGGTGGCACATGCCTGTAATCCCAGCTACATGGGAGGCTGAGGCAGGAGAATCACTTGAACCCGGGAGGCAGAGGTTGCAGTGAGTTGAGATCATGCTGTTGCACTCCAGCCTGGGCCACAGGAGTGAAACTGTGTCTCGAAACAAAACAAAACAAAAAAATAAATGCAAGGGTAACCTCTAAATTAACAGAAAATAATTTATAGCTTCCAACCAAGGAAGTGAAATAGGAGTTAAGAAGAAATGATCTGGGCAGATAGTGAGGGTAAGGAAGTCCTCAGTAAGGTTTTCCTCTCAATGGAAAGCAGCCCCCAAATCATTTCCTTTTCTAACAGCAGCCTCTAAAATTGAGCTGCAGACATAGAAAGGCAGGCCAGAAGCTTGCATGGGTGAATGCAGTTGTACCAGCAGGAAAGGGGCTACCTGGGACTAGGCATGTCCAACATGGCGGCTCTATCTTCCCTTCTCTTTGTCAACCACGTGTGCAGTAAGGAGCAGACAACCTGGTGCAGGCCAAGTGAAAGCCCATTTGCATAATGAGATTAGCGTGGGGCAGCCAGCTTCCCCTCACACTATGTAAACATCACACCTGGTCCAACCAATCTGAGGGCCCTATGTAAATCAGGCCCCACCTCCTCAAGCCTGTCTATAAAATCCAGTGCACTCTGCTGCCAGCTGGAGTCCCACTCAGGCACCCCTCTCTCTCACGAAGAGCAAGCTGTTCTCCTTTCTTTCTTTTGCCTATTAAACCTTCACTCACTCACTTCTTGTGTGTGTCCGTGTCCTTGATTTCCTCGGCCTGAGGCATGAACCTCAGGTATTTACCTCAGACAATGATGCCAATTCAGAAGGAAACAAAATGAGAAGAGGGTTAATTTACTCATAGATTGCATAAATAATGCAATCTATCCAATTATACAGAAAACGCAAAATAAGGATAGTACAAATGAGTCCAACAGTGTCTCTAATCACACATACACACACCCACACACGTGCACACACATACACACAGAGGAAGAAGATTAAACTTATCTCTTTAAAGACAAAGACTATCTGATTTTATGCTTTTTTTGGTCCCTTTTTTGAGATGGAATTTCACTAGTGTTGCCCAGGCTGGAGTGCAATGGGGTGATCTTGGCTCACTGCAGCCTCTGCCTCCTGGGTTCAAGTGATTCTCCAGCCTCAGCCTCCCAAGTAGCTGGGATTACAGGCGCCTGCCACCATGCCTGGCTGATTTTTGTATTTTTAGTAGTGACGGGGTTTCACCATGTTGGCCAGACTGGTCTCGAACTCCTGACCTCAGGTGATCTGCCCACGTCAGCCTCCAAAAATGCTGGGATTACAGGCGTAAGCCACTGCACCCGGTCAACTGGATGCTTTTAAATCCAGCTATATGCTACTTACAAAGACAAACCCAAGTAAAAACACACAGAAATGCTGAAAATAAATAGAATCAAACTATATTAAAGAGGAGACGTTAATAAATTATGATCTAAAAAAACAGAGGAGATGATAACTATGCCAAAAGATAATAGTTTGTAAAGACTAATAATATAGATGGACGTCTAGTTAATCTAAAAAAATTTATATAAACTCTTAAGTGTATATAATTAATCAAAAGAATATTCTCTTGCAAAGGAGGAAAGAAAAGATGATGGCTATCTAGCTAGTGAGGTTAATTCAGGCGAAACAGCATAGATCAGCCAAATAAACACTCTTTCTCTTTGCATAGTGGAGGGTGGAAGAGAGAGAGTGAGAGGGGGAACAGGCAGAAGTGTGAAATGATTGGGAGCCTTTGACTATTTAAATGAGAAGGCCAAGAGAGTAGTAGGAATCCAGCCAAGTAGAATGAAATGCTTGATCAAGGTTGCAAGGTGTGTAAGCCACTCCTGGTTGCTCTAGAATCAGAATCCACTCATCTCATGAAATAAATGGTAATTTGAAGAGAGATGTAGTGGATCGTCCTTCAAAGTCACAATAACCAAAATAGCAAGAATGATGTCATCCAGGGGAAGAATCTGAGTGATGTATAGAGGGGTTAACTTGCCCCCACGCACTGCAGAGAACATTTCGATCATGCTCACTGGTTCCAGCCTCCAGTGACTCATGAACTTGTGGAGGTGCATATTTTCTCCCTCTTCAATCCTGCCCCACCATGTGAACATCACCGGAGGGGTACAGGAGACCCATGGCAGGGGCTGGTACCCTTCTGGAGGGATACGGGAGACCTGTGGCAGGAGTTGGGTCTTGCCACACAAGGCCATCCCAGACCAGCTGTGGGGTAAATGCAGCTGACAGCAATAACTTTAGCATACCGTTAGAGTAACCTGTATGGCAAACACACCTGAGTGACTCTGGCTAAGCTTATGTAGGAAATGAACCACGGAGTTGCAGATTCATGGAATTACATATCCACACATGGTTGGCTGTTTTCCTCATTCATTACTGCCCAGATTCTTCTACTTGGGAAAGATGGAAGTTCTTTGTCTCTCCTGGGGATGTGGAAAGTTGGCTTGAGTTTGGAGCCGTCCAGGCGGACTGCAGCTTGAGTTATTATTTCTCTGCTTGCTACTGCCCAGGAGCACTGAGTTACTCCAAGTAGGAGTAGAACAATGAATCAAAACAAAGGAGGAAAAGACACCGCCAAATTGTAAAACTTGGCAAAGACGAAGAATAGGCAAGCTACGAAAGAGAGAACCCAACTGGCCAATAAAGATGGGGAAATGGTCAGCCTCTCTGAGGTTAAAAGCAGAGCAAATCAAAACAGCTATGTAATATCATTTCACACTCTGCGTATTGGCAAAGATTAAGTTACCAAGGATGCAGGTAAGTGGGAGCTTTTATAAGGTATTGCTGAGATTGTGCATTGAAACAAATCTATAAAAAGCAACGCAGCAGGCTGGGTGCAGTAGTTCATGCCTGTAATCCCAGTACTTTGGGAAGCCGAGGTGGAAGGACTGCATGAGCCCAGGAGTTCAAGACCAGCCTGGGCAACATAGCAAGACCCCATCTCTACTTTAAAAACAAAGAGAGAGCAACTTATCAATTCTTAATGGAACTAAAGATATGTATTCCCAATAACACCGTCCTAAGGAAACTCATGCTGTACCGGTAGTTAAGATTTCTTTCTTCTTCTTCTTTTTTGAGATGGAATATTGCTCTGTTGCCCAGGCTGGAGTCCAGCGGCACGATCTCGGCTCACTGTAACCCCTGCCTCCCAGGTTCAAGCGATTCTCCTGCCTCAGCCTCCTGAGTAGCTGGGATTACAGGTGTGCACCACTATGCCCTGCTAATTTTTGTAGTTTTGGTAGAGACAGGATTTCTCTATGTTGGCCAGGCTGGTCTCAAACTCCCCATCTCAGATGATCCACCCACCTTGGCCTCCCAAAGTGCTGGGATTACAGGTGTGAGCCACTGCACTCGGCCAGTAGTTAAGATTTCAATAGCAGCACAACTTGTAATAATAAAAATTTGGGAGCAAGCTAAATGATCCATGGTAGGAGACTGGATGTATCGATGGTGGCATAATGAAATATTTTGCAGCATTTAAAATAGTCTATACTGACACACATCAACATGGATAAATCTTTTTTTTTTTTTTTTTTTTTTTTGAGACGGAGTCTTGCTTTGCACCTAGGCTGGAGTGCAGTGGCACTATCTCAGCTCACTGCAATCTCCTCCTCCCTGGTTCAAGCAATTCTCCTGCCTCAGTCTCCTGAGCAGTTTGGACTACAGGCATTTGCCACCTCGCCCAACTAATTTTTGTATTTTTAGTAGAGATGGGGTTTCACCACGTTGGTCAGGCTGGTCTCGAACTCCTGATCTCAGGTGATCCACCTGCCTTGGCCTCCCAAAGTGCAAGGATTACAGGTGTGAGCCACTGCGCCTGGCCAGATAAATCTTAAAAAGCATCTAGATGCTTAAAAACATAAACCCAGCTCATTGCAGTCTTACACCATTTAGATAAAATTATACAAGATATTCTCAACACGCACAGTGTGGGTGAACAGAAACTGGCTGAGCAGAATAAAGGTCTTGATCTTCAGCTGCAGACATCACCTTTCATTGATGCCTTTTATGTAAAGCACATTACTGTTTACACTACATACCTACATCGTAAAAACAGAAAAATGTGGTTAGAAAAGATAACAGCCATGTAGCCCAGTGGGAAAAAGAGAACTTAAAACCGGGAAGAAAGCTAAGAGGACACAGATCTACAATATGTCACTTCTTTAGAAATTCTGAAGCAAATACTGCATAGTTTAACATTTGTTCAGTACAGGTGATTTGTTATATAACATGGTGTTTCTTATATTTGCTCTGTACTTTGCTGTAGGAGTAAAATATTTAATTCTTAAAAGTCTTGTGGAGCCAGGCACGATGGCCCATGCCTGTAATCCCAGCACTTTGGGAGACTGAGGCGGGCAGATCACTTGAGACCAGGGATTTGAGACCAGCCTGGCCAACATAACGAAAACCCATCTCTATTAAAATTACAAAAATTAGCCGGGTGGTAGTACACGCCTGTAATCCCAGCTACTCGGGAGGTGGAGGTAGGAGAATCACTTGAACCTGGGAGGTGGAGGTTGCAGTGAGCCGAGATCCGGCTACTGCACTCCAGCCTGGGTGACAGAGCGAGGCTTCGTGTCAAAAAAAAAAAAAAAAAAAAAAGTCTCCTCCACACGCAAGTCACAGGCCTTCCAGAGTTTTCACCTAGGGACAAAGTGACATTCCTCTGATAGGGTACATTTTAAAGGGGCAACAGAGGACAAAAATAAAAGTTGTGTTTTGATTATGCCACGAGTTGTGCTTATTCAGCGTCTGTGAACACGAGAAACCACCGGCTTCAGGACAGGGGCCCACGTGCTATTGCGTAAGTCCACGCGGGAGGCCGTGAAGACAGGGGAGCAGGGTCCCCAGGGGCAGGCCGGGCAGTCTGCTTCCCCAGTGAGCCCTGACGACTAAGCAGCCTATGAACGCGTGATGGGGGCATTAGCTTCAGGGAGGAGAGCAGAAAGGGACGGGCCCATGGGCATAGGGAAGAGCCACCGGGCAAGTGTGGAGATGTGCTGGGACCATGAGTAATTTGGGAGGTTTCAGGGTAGGCTTGTGAAAGTGTTAACGCAACGCCCGTGAGAGGGAACTGGGCTTAGGAGGCAGATCACGAAGGGTTTTGGAATTTGGACTGTCCTGAGGGAGAAGTGGAATCTTTGAAAGATTTTGAGCAGAGTCGTGACCTTGAAGGATCGTCCAGTTCAGTCTCTTGCCTGCAGGCAGATAAATGTCTAAATCTTTATAGCAGGCTCGTCTCTTTTGTATTGTCTCTAAGGACAGCCTCTAGAGTCTCCGTCCTTTACCTTTTCTAGTGTTGGGCACATAGAGCTGGGAGTGGAGAAGGTGACTGGGCAGGGCAGGACAGATGGGGAAGAGAATGAGACCTCACTCCCGGAATCCAGCGGGTCCGGGGACACAGACTGGAGAGCAGTGGGGGAAGGGAGGCCGCGTCAGGCAGCAGGGCACAGCGTGCCCAGGTGTGACAACAGGCGTCAGCAAACAGTCTGCAACAGGAGACAATGTCTGATGACAATGACAAGGATGGCCGTCTTCATCATCATCATCATCATCACAGCAGACACTGATATCAGTACTTGTCATGTGTCAGGAAGTGTTTGATGCTTTACACAGTTACATTAACCCCAGGAGGTGGGTAAATCATATCCCCACTTTAAAGGTGAAGGAAATGAAGCAGAAATAAGGAGAAGAAGTTGACTGTGCTTCCACAGCTTGTGAGGGGCAGGTCTGGCACTCAGAAGCAGCCAGTTGGCTCCAGCGTCTATGAGCCTAACCACAACACCATATTGTGTCTCCAAAGGTGTGTGTGCGTGCATCCTGCCAGGCAGAGACACTGCGGCAGCGGAGGCTCTCAGGAAGGCATAGTCAGTGCTCCTAGTCCACAGTCCACATAGAATAGACGCAGAGAGCATACTTGGTGGTTTCTTTCTACATCCTTTCTCAGACACATGGCTGAATTAGTGGAAACTCCTCCCAGATAAAGGCCTGTGGTTATCTTTTGTCTTCGGTTCACTGTCGGCACTATCTTTTTAATTTATTTCTGTGTGTATTCTTCTGGGAAATCAGCAGAAGTCTCTGCATACGAGGCGCTAATAGCAGGGCCCTAGCTATGAGAATGAGATCCAGGCACAGACCTCTGACCTGGGCCATCGACGACAGCTGGTTCACAAGAAGTCTGATGCTCGCCGTTTCCACGTAGAGCATTGGGAATAGGACGGAGGGGACTGGACATGCAGTGAGTGACAGTGTGTCCAGCATCTCAGATGCGGTCTCCCATTTCATCCTCACAATGACCTTGTCATGCAGACATTCCTATGAGAGCCGAGGAAGCAGAGGCGCAGAGGGGCACAGTAACAGGCTCACAGTCCCACAGCAAACAAGAGGCACAGCTGGGAATAACATTATTTACCTCAAAGCCCTGTGCTTTTTTCTATTACTCCTCACTGAGAATTTTGCAAGTATCAGCCAACTGCATGCTGGCCCAGAGTCAAACCAAATTTCCTTGCTAATTTCCCAGAAGAATACACAAAGAAATAAATAAAAAAGATAGTGCCGACTGTGAACTGTACAAAAGAGATGACTGGCCAGGCACAGTGGCTCACACCTCTACTCCCAACACTTTGGGAGGCTGAGGCAGGCAGATCACCTGAGGTCAGGAGTTCGAGAGGAGCCTGGCCAACATGGTGAAACCCCATCTCTACTAAAAACATAGAAATTAGCTGGGCATGGTGGCATGTGCCTGTAGTCCCAGCTACTGTAGTCCCAGCTACTTGGGAGGCTGAGGCAGGAGAATTGCCTGAACCTGGGAGGTGGAGGTTTGCAGTGAGCGGAGGTCATACCACTGTACTCCAGCCTGGGTGACGGAGTAAGATTCCATCTATTTAAAAAAAAAAAGATGATCACAAGGCCAATATCTGAGAGGAATTTCCACTAGTTCAACTATGTGTCTAATTCAGCCATGTGTCTGCGAAACAATGTAGAAAGAAACCACCAACTACACTCTCTGAACCACAAGAAGACAAACAGCCCCAAAGAAATTGGGAAACCAGGATAAATAGCCTTTGCACTTTGTGACAAACCCCAGGATAGTGGGAAAATGTGGATCCAGGGTGAGGGGCTGGAGGGGAGTTAACATAACACTTTTGAAAAGGTAATGAAGGAAAATAAACATCCTGATTACAGGAGAAAAACAACTCCAAAAATCACTGTTAGCAAACAAAGATGGTGCTTTAACACAGTTTAGTGTCTTAAAAAAAAAAATTCAGGCACACTCTAGAACAGAAGCAGGAGAAGAAATTGAAAAGGGGACGGAGCCGAAAGGGACTGAAATAAGACAGAAGAGGATGTTAGGAAAATAACCAAGAGCAAAATGAAAAGTACGTTGTAGGTTGTGCAGGCTTTGAAACCAGGGTGACTCCATCTTGAGTAGGGGCTGGATCAAATGAGGCTGAGACCTACTGGGCTGCATTCCCAGGAGGTTAAGGTATTCTAAGTCACAGGATGAGATTGGAGTTTGGCACAAAATACATGTCACCAAGATGTTGCTGATAAAACAGGAAAGCCAGAAAGAAGCTGGTCAACACCCACTAAACCCAAAATGGCGATGAAAGTGACCCCTGGTCGTCCTCACTGCTCATCATATGCTAATTATCATAGATTAGCATATGCTAAACAACACTCCCACCAGCACCAGCACCATGACAGTTTACAAATGCCATGGCAATGTCATATGGCCTAAGAAGGGGAGGAACCCTCAGCTCCAGGAATTGCCCACCCCTTTCCTGGAAAACTCATGAATAATCCACCCCTCATTTAGCATATCATCAAGAAATAACTATAAGAATACTCAGTCAAGCAGCCCATGTCACTGTTCTGCCTGTGGTGTAGCTTTTTTTTTTATTCATTTACTTTCTTTTTTTTTTTTTTTTCTTTCGCCCAGGCTGGAGTCCAGTGGCGTAATCTCGGCTCACTACAACCTCTGCCTCCCAGGTTCAAGCAATCCTCCTGCCTCAGCCTCCCGAGTAGCTGTGATTACAGGCGTGCACCACCACACCTGGCTAAGTTTTGTATTTTTAGTAGAGATGGGGTTTCACCATGTTGGCCAGGCTGGTCTCAAACTCCTGACCTCAAGTGATCCACCAGTCTCGGCCTCCCAAAGTGATGGGATTACAGGCGTGAGCCACTGCACACAGTCTATTCCTTTACTTTCTTAATAACATTCTTTTACTTTGTTAATAAACTTGCTCTTACTTTAAGGACTCGCCCCAAATTCTTTCTTGTGCGAGGTCCAAGAACCCTCTCTTTGGGGTCTGGATCGGGACCCGTTTCTGGTAACAGTTTCATACAGCACAACATACACTCCAGAAATCAGGAGTATTAACGCAGAGGACCAACATTAGAACTTCTCCGAGTTCAGATGGAAAAGGTATGAAACAGTGAGAGAGAGAGGGGTCGACAAATATGAAGGAAGAGAACAGAAGTAAGAATTCGATGTGCCGCACGGGAGAAAACCATAAGGCTGAATAAGAACAAAATGAGAGTATAAGCAAGAATTAAAAAAGAAAATTATAGGCCGGGCAAGGTGGCTCACACCCGTAATCCCAGCAATTTGGGAGGCCAAGGCGGGTGGATCATCTGTAGTCAGGAGTTTGAGACCAGCTTGGCCAACATGGTGAAACCCCCTCTCTACTAAAAATACAAAAATTAGCCAGGTGTGGTGGTGGGTGCCTGTAATCCCAGCTACTCAGGAGGCTGTGACAGGAGAATCGCTTGAACCCATGAGGCAGAGGTTTCAGTGAGCTAAGATCATCCTACTGCACTGCAGTCTGGGCAACAGAGTGAGATTCCATCTCAAAAAAAAAAAAAAAAGAAAAGAAAATAACAGAAAACTGCACTGGATGGAAGGCCTGTGCCTACATTTTAGAAGTGCTCTCTGAGATCCAGGCAAAGTAATAAAGATGAACCATTCTGACCAATCTACAACATGATTTTAAACAAATAAGAAAAAAAAACCATAAGCACCAGGCAGGTTGTACAAAACAGATTCTCTACAAGGAATATAATCAAGCCACGTCCAAACTTATTTTCTACAAAGAACAAGAAAACAAGGGACAGATACTTAAAAGTATTTCCAGTGAGGCATTCTGCCTACAATTTTACTTAGAGGAAGGTTGTGGCTGGTGCCATTTGTGGTATGGCCAGAAGTCACTCACTTCCCCTCCTCCTTTCTTAAAAAAAAAAAAAACAAAAAACAAAAACAAAAAACTGATTTGATTTGATAATAATGAGTTGCAAAAATAAGTAATTCCAAATCTAAGCTGTTGAAACTTTAAAATACTTTGACCCTTAAGGGTATGTGATTATGGGAACTGAGTCACATAAACAGGCAGCTATAACCTTTGTTTGTCTGATTATAGATTAGTCTTCTTCCTTACCTGTTAATACACTGTTTTAGAAATTGTAAATGATGAAAGCACACCAGGGAAGACCCCTTCTGTGTTCACTGTGTATCTTCATTATAGATTAACTTCCCACTTACCTTTGTAAGACAAAGACATTGTGACTATCACATTGTCTAAGATGGAATGTTAAATACACTTTTAAATTGGAAAGGAAATAAATACAAGCTGCATAGAAAAGAAAATAAACTGTAACTAACTAAATTGCTGTAGCTCATACATTAGCCTTGTATAAGAAAATGTTATAATTCTACTAAATTCCTTCGTTTGCTGCCTATATAAGCAAGACTTCAACATTTTTTTACTATTATTTTTCTTAGAGACAGAGCCTCATTGTTGCCCAGGCTGGGGTGCAGTGGTGCAATCATGGCTCACTGCAGCCTCAAATTCCTTGGTTTGAGCAATCCTCCCACCTCAGCCTCCTGAGCAGATGGGACTACAGGTGCACACCACCATGCTCAGCTAAGTTTTAATTTTTTTTTTTTGGTAGAGATGGGGTCTCCCTATGTTGCCCAGGCTGGTCTCAAACTCCTGGCTTCAAGCAATCCTCCAGCCTTGACCTTCCAAAGCAATGGGATTATACATGTAAGCCGTCGCACCCCGCAAAGACCTTAACTTTTAACTTGAGAGCACTGACCCCATTTATCTGGAGTTTGTGTTTCCTGAATGGCTACTCTTAGCTTTGGGCTGCAATAAACTCTATACTTAATCATATTTTCTAAATCTTGTTACTTAAGGTTGACAGACTCTAGCTCCAAGGGTGGATAATAGCAGATCTAAGCCAATCATGCTATCGCGTGCCTCTTTTCCTATTTTCTCAGCCTCTCTTGCCGCCAGGAGTAGGCATACCATTCTGATCTTGCTGATGAAACGGACAGGGAAAAGCTGCTAGGAGATTTCTGAGAAAGAGTTCCCTTCGCTCATAAGAAAGAGAACCACTGGAGAAAAAAGGATTTTTTTGCGACCACCCCCACCCCATTCCAAATATAGTTCTGGTGTCTGAGGCTGTAGCAGCCCTTTTGTAGCCAGAAGGCCACATGGATGAGGATGTACTTCCTACAGACTGAGGGTGTAAAGTGGAAGACCGAGGTGCACAGACCCAGGAAGACATCACCAGCCTCTGTTGCCATCTTGACTGCCCATTTTTGTTAGGTCTGTGTCTTTAGTATTTACGTCATTGTTGGGTTCTTTTTCAGATATAGGTAAGTGCCCACTTACATCTCTTAGTGGATGGTGTGTGCCTGTAGTCCTAGCTACTTGGGAGGCTGAGGTGGGGGGATCACTCAAGCCCAGGAGTTTGAGGCTGCAGTGAGCTATGAATGTACTGCTGCAATCCAGCCTGGGCAACAATGAGGTTCTGAGGATATAATTTTTTTTTTTTTTCTTTTTTGAGACGGAGTCTCACTCTGTCGCCCAGGCTGGAGTGCAGTGGCACGATCTCAGCTCACTGCAACCTCTGCCTCCCGGGTTCAAGCGATTCTCCTGCCTCAGCCTCCTGAGTAGCTGGGATTACAGGCGTGTGCCACCACGCCCAGCTAATTTTTGTATTTTTAGTAGAGATGGGGTTTGGCCATGTTGGGCAGGCTGGTCTCCAACTCCTGGGCTCAAGTGATCCACCTGCCTTGGCCTCCCAAAGTGCTGGGATTACAGGCGTGAGCCACTGCGCCCAGTCTGAGGATATAAATATTAACAGGAAAAGCACATCACACAAAAATTCCAATATCATCATTTTATCAGTTGGGACATGATACGCTAAACAAAATTAAACAAGCTTCTCAAATGAGGCCTTAATTAAACTAATGTACATTATGAACCTGCAAGAGATGAATTAATATGAAGCATTTTTACTACAAAAAATGTTGAATTTTAAGAGTGAAATTTAAATTTTGTGACCCCCAAACTCTATATTCAGTCCTATTTTAATTTTGCCAGTAAAGTTAATAGAATCATATTTTCAGATCTGCAAAGGCCTGAAAAAATATGTCTCTTGAGTAATACCCAACCCCTACTATGAAAATTTTAAAGAAATGTTTAAATTTTTAAAAATGTTATGAGATGAATTATAATTAAAATTCAGATATAAGAAATTTAAAGTACAAAGGAATGACAATGTAAGTAAAAACTGTTTACAGATGGTAAAATTGGGCCAGGTGCAGTGGCTCATGCCTGTAATCCCAGCACTTTGGGAGACTGAGGCAGGCGGATCAACTGAGGACAGGAGTTCAAGGCCAGCCTGGCCAACATGGCAAAACTCCGTCTCTACTAAAAATAAAAAATTAGCCGGGCATGGTGGTGGACACCTGTAATCCCAGCTACTCGGGAGGCTGAGGCAGGAGAATCACTTGAACCTCGGAGGCAGAGGTTGCTGTGAGGCGAGATCGTGCCACTGCACTCCAGCCTGGGTGACAGAGCGAGACTTCCTCTAAAAAAAAAAAAAAAAAGAGAGAGAGAGAGATAGTAAAATTTAAGTGCTGCTGTTTGTCTGGAGTAATTAATGAGATTCATTGCCTCATGCCAAGGAAATTAAGGATACCAACACACCAGATTGAGGTTAAGAACAGAAGTTTAATAGGAGAAAGAAAGAGGAGAGCCCGCTGTGCAGAGAGGGTTCCTGGAGAAAAATGGGTTGCCAGTTCTGTGTGAAATGCAGAAGGTTTCATAGAGGAGCTTGAGGAGGCGGTGTCTGATTTACATAGGGGACGAAAGATTGGTTGGACCAGGTGTGCCATTTGCATAGCTCACGAAGAAGCTAGCTGCCCCATCCTAATTTTTTATTATGCACGTGGGTTCTCTACCTGGCCAGGGCCATGTTACCTGGTCCTTACTGTACACGTGATGAAGAGAGAAGGGAAGACGAAGCCTCCCTGCTGAACACACCTGGCTTCCAGGTAGCCCTCCATTATTAGCCCGCCGTCATTCACCTGTGCAAGCTTTAGCCTCCTTATTTATGTTTGCAGCTAGATTTTTTAGGCTGCTCTTTGTTAGAAGAGAAATTATTTTGGGGGTGCTTTTTGTTAAAAGGGAAGCCTTGCCTAGGATTCCTTTAGCCTCACTATCTGCCTAAGTAATTTCTTTCTAGCTCCTGTATCAAAATTAACTGTTGTAAATATGATACAAAACTAAAACACAAGGCCGCGCGTGGTGATTCACGCCTGTAATTCCAGTGCTTTGAGAGGCCGAGGTGGGTGAATCACCTGAGGTCAGGAGTTCGAGACCAGCCTGGCCAACATGGTGAAACCCCGTTTCTACTAAAAATACAAAAATCAGCTGGGTGTGGTGGTGGGCACCTGTAATTCCAGCTACTCAGGAGGCTGAGGCAGGAGAATCACTAGAATCCGGGAGGTGGAGGTTGCAGTGAGCCAAGATCGCGCCATAGTGCTCCAGCCTAGGCGACAGAGTAAGACTCCATCTCAAAAAAACTAAAAAACAAAAAAACAAAAAAACAAAAAAAAAACCTGTTTCATGATAATGGAACTTCTGATCCAGAGAAGATGGAAGATGGTGTGGACTCATTTCTCTCTAAGTGCAACAATAAACCGGAAATAATGTAAGAGGTAATCAAAGGACAGCTCCCAACGGTGCTAAGAGGGAGGAGAACTAGGCAAACTAGAAAGGAGTTTGAGGACCTGGCTCTGGAGGAACTAGACAGAAGCGGGATGTCTTCTATCCCCCCACCCAACAAAAGAAGGCAATCAACAGCTGATGTGTGCTGTCCCCCACGTAACAACAGAAGGGAGCTCAAGTAGGCTCATTTTTTTTCCAAGATTGAACTGAAGTCCCTCAGACAGCCCCAGACCAACCCCACATGATAGGCAAGGAGGATCTATTGGAACGCCACTGACAGTAAAAAGCTAAGGGAGGTGATTTCCTTCCCTGGCAGGCCTGAAATCTCCCTCTCCAACCAGAATATAACACGGCAGCCCCAGCAAGGTGGGTCTCCACCAAAACAAACAGCCTGATCCTGTGGGTCAGAGCCTCTACACCCCACCCAGAGATTGCAGGCAACAGTATAGTGGACTCAACCACAAGTGCCTGGCCTGGGGAGTGCTCTCTGTACCCCGCAACAGAGGAGAATCTCATCATAAAAGGCACTTGGCTTAGGAAGCCTCCTTGTTCCTGCCTGAGAATCTCCTCCCACAGAGACTCACCTGCCATCTTGGCCTAAGAAAATCTTTTCTGCTCCGTCAAGCAGCACCAGGAGGAAGCAGTGGGACCCCAGCAGCCCTGTATAAACCAGGCTGGCTAACACAGCACCATAAAGGTTCTGCAAACAAGTTCTCATTGCAACCATGGTCTGCAAAAGTACACCAGAATCTAAACCTAAACGAGGTGACTAAACCTAAACAAGGTAACTGCCTGCTAAAATAAAAGATTTAAATAGAATCCAGAGTCCAAGCTACTAATACTTCACTAAATACTTCAAGCTACTAAATACTTCACTAAGCTACTAAATGAAGTATCTGCGATAATAATAGAAAATCACTCATCACATCAAGAACCAAGACACTCACAACTTGAAAGAGAAAAGACACTTAACTGACATCAATAATGAGATGAATCGGACATTGAAATCATCCACAAAGGATTTTAAAGAAACCATCATGCCCCAGTGACTGTTGTTCCCCTCCCTGTGTCCATGTGTTCTCATTCTTCAGCTCCCACTTATAAGTGAGAACATGCAGTGTTTGGTTTTCTGATCCTGGGTTAGTTTGCTGAGGATGGTGGCTTCCAGCTCCATCTATGTCCCTGCAAAGGACATAATCTCATTCCTTTTTATGGCTGCATAGTATTCCATGGTGTATATGTACCACTTTCTTTATCCAGTCTGTCAGCGGGGTAAGGGGAAGGGAGAGCATCAGGATAAATAGCTAATGCATGCAGGGCTTAAAACCCTAGATGATGGGTTGATATAGCTACCATGGCACACGTTTACCTATGTAACAAACCTGCACTATCCTACACATGTATCCTTAAAATAAAATAAAATTAAATTAAAAAAAGAAGTCATCATGATGTTTCAACAATCAACTAAAAAGTCTACTGAAACAAATGAAACATAAGAAAATCTCAACAAGCAAATAAGAGTTATAAAAAAGAACAAGCTGGACTTGGTGGTTCAAGTAAATAGGAGTTATAAAAAAGAACCAGCTGGGCTTGGTGGTTCACATCTATAGTCCCAGCACTTTGGGGAGGCCAAGGTGGGAGGATTGCTTGAGGCCAGGAGTTCAAGACCAGCCTGGAAAATACAGTAAGATTCTATTTCTACAAAAAAAAAAAAAAAAGAAAAAGAAAAACAGAAAAAAAAAGTGTGTGTGCGTGTGTGTATATATATGTATATGTATATGTATATGTATATTTAAATTAGCTGGTTGTGGTGGCATGCACTGATAGTCCCAGCTACTCACTCAAGTGACTGAGGCAGGAGGATGGCTTGAGCCCAGGATTTGGGGGTTGCAGTGAACTATGATTGCACCACTGCTCTCCAGCCTGGGCACTGCTCTCCAGCCTGGGCTACAGAGCAAGATCGTGTCCCTAAAAAAAAAAAAAAAAAAAAAAGAAGAAGAAGAAGAAGAAAGAAAGAATCAAATGGAACAAAATGGAAATTACAAAACTGAAAAAAATCAAAATGTACTGGATAGGAGAGTAGAGGACAGATGACAGATGTCAAAATCAGTGATTGTGAGGACAGATCAATAAAATTCACTCATTATGAATACCAGAAAGAAAATAGACGAAATGGTATTTAACAGATCCTCAGGCGCAATTAAAAAATCCAATGCTCATCAGAGTCCCAGAAGGAGAAGAGCCACAAAATAGTGCTAAAGAGTATTCAAAGAAGTAACAGCCAAAATTTTCCAAATTTGGTGAAAAACACAAACCAAAGATGTAACAAACTGATCAAACTTCATACAGAAAAAAATCCAAATAATCCCATGCAAAAACATGTTACAACTGAACTCCTGGTAACTAAAAACTCAGAAAAATTCTAGAAAGCATCCAGAAAGAAATGATGCATTACCTACAGGCAAAAAACAATTCAAATGACAACAATGTCCCCATCTGAAATCATAGAGGCCAGAAGAAAGTGGCACAACATTCTTCAAGTTCTGAAAAATAAAAAGAATTTTTATTTATGAATTTAAGTTTATTATTTATTTAGTTTTGAGATGCAGTTTCGCTCTTGTCCCCCTGGCTGGAGTGCAATGGCGTGATCTCAGCTCACTGCAAACTCTGCTTCCAGGGTTCAAGTGATTCAGCTGGAATTACAGGTGTGCACCACCATGCTCAGCCAATTTTTGTATTTTTAGTAAGGATGGAGTTTCACCATCTTGGTCAGGCTGGTCTCAAACTCCTGACCTCAGGTGATCCACTTGCCTCAGCCTCCCAAAGTGCTGGGATTATGGGCATGAGCCACAGGGCCCAGCCCATCTATGAATTTTACATGTGGCAAAATTATTCTCTAGAAATGAGGGGAAATAAAAACATTCTTGGATAAAGAAAAACAAAAAATTTACCATGATCAGATTTACCCTTAAAAACTGCCCTAAAAGAAGTTCTTCAAACAGAAAAGAAATGGGAAGAGAATCAAGCTTGGGTCATCAAGAAGGAGAAAGAAATAAGAGAAACAGTAGCAATCTGGGTACATACAATAGACTATCCTTTTCCTTCTAAGTTGTGTAAATTATATTTAACGATTGAGACACAAATTATAACAACCTCTTGTACTCAAGACAATGATATTTAAGAGCAGGGAAGGTAATGGTTCTAAAAGAAAACGCTGTTTTCATGTTCCACTTGAAGAGGCAAAATGTTGATACCAGTAAAGTGTGATGTCACAGAGCAACCACTACAAAAGCTATACAAAGAGATATACTTTTTTGGGGGGGGACAGTCTCACTCTGTTCCCCAGGCTGGAATGCAGTGGCAAGATGTTGGCTCACTGCAACCTCCACCTCCCTGGTTCAAGCAATTCTCATGCCTCAGCCTCCTGAGTAGCGTACACCATCATGGCCAGCTAATTTTTGTATTTTTGGTAGAGACGAGGTTTCACCATATTGCACAGGCTGGTCTGGAACTCCTGGACTCAAGCAATCACCTGCCTTGGTCTCCCACAGTGTTGGGATTATGGGTGTGAGTCACTGCACCCAGTCAAAAAGATATACTTTAAAATGTGATGAAAAATCAAGATGGAATCCTAAAAACTGTTCAAGTACCCTACACGAAAAGAAAAACAGAGGAACAAGAACCCGAGGGACCAAACAGAAAAAAATTAATAAAATGGTAGACTTACATAGACAATTTTAATAAAATGGTAGACTTACATAGATAATTAACTTAAATGTAAATGGTCTAAGTACACCAATAAAAAACAGATTGGCGAAGTAGACAGAGACAAAATCCAATTTTATGCTGTTTACCAGAAAGTGACTTCAAATTCAACAACATGGGAAGGATGGAAAATTATATAACCTGAAGGTATTAATTTTAAGAAGCAACAGTGGCTACATTAATACCAATAAAGTCAACTTCAGAGCAAAGAAAATTACTATTTAATAGAAGCAAAGAGAGACATTATATAATAGTCAAAGGATCAATCCACCAGGATGATATGCAATCTTAAATACGGACACATCAAAAAGCTTCAAAATACATGAAGCAAAAACAGAGTTAACAGGAAAAACAGACAAATCCACAATTATAGTTGGAAACCTGAACAGCCTCCTCTCAGCAAAGGACAGAACTGCTAGAGAGAACCATCAGTATGTATACAGAGAACTACACAGCAGAATCAACCAGTAGGATCTAACTGATATACACAGAACACTACATCCAACAGCAGCATATGCATTTTTTTTTTTTTTGAGTTGGAGTCTCACTCTGTCGCCCAGGCTGGAGCGCAGTGGCACAATCTCGGCTCACTGCAACCTCCACCTCCTGGGTTCAAGTGACTCTCCTGCCTCAGCCTCCCAAGTAGCTGGGATTACAGGCATGCACCACCACGCCCTGCTAATTTTTCTATTTTTAGTAGAGACGGGTTTTGGCGTGTTGGCCAGGCTGGTCTCAAACTCCTGACCTCAAGTGATCCACCAGCCTCAGCCTCCCAAAGTGCTGGGATTACAGGCATGAGCCACTGTGCCCGGCCATATGCATTTTTTTTTTTTTTAATGACTATGGAACATTCACCAAGACAGATAACATAAAGGCTATAAAACAAACCACAAAGATATAAATAACTGAAATCACACAGAATATGTTATCTGGCTATATTGAAATCAAACTAGAAACTAGCAACAGAAAGACACCAGGAAAACCTCTGAATACCTGGAAAATTAACAACACGCTGCTAAACTCAAGGTTCAAAGAAGTCTCAAAGTAAATAAAATTACAGAGAACTGAAAGAAAGTAAGTGTGGAATGTCAATCAATAATCGAAGTTCCTATCTCAAGAAACTAAAAAAAGAACAATACATAACGAAAAACTACAAAGCAAGCAGAAAGAAGAAAATAGTAAGCTAAGAGCAGAAAACAATGAAATTGGATATAGAAAATAAGAGAGAAAAATCAATGAAACAAAAGCATATTTTTCAAAAAAAATTAATAAAATTGACACACCTCTAGCAAGAGTGACAGAAAACAGCCAGAGAAAACACAAATCACCAATATCAGAAACGAAACAGGTAATATTATTATATATCCTGCAACCATTAAAAAGAGAATAGGAGAATACTATGAATAACTTTACACTCACAAATTCAACAACTTAGAAGAATTGGACCAATTCCTGGAAAACCACAAACCCCTAAAACAGATGAAATAGATAATTTGAATGATGCTACAACCATTAAAGAAATTGTTTTCATAATTTAAAAGCTTTTGAGAAAAAGAAAAAATCTCCAAGCCTAAATAGTTTCACTGGAAAATTCTACCATTTAAATATGAATTAAAAGCCATTTTATACCGTCTCTCCCATAAACAGTTTTACACAACTCCCCACAAAATAAAAGAAATAGGAACACTTACTAATTCATTTTACAAGGCCTCACAACAAAACCAGACAGCACAAAACAAACAAACAAACAAACAAAACTTGCAGACCATATCTCTCATGAGCTTAAATGTGAGAATCCTAACAAAATACTAGCAAACTGAATCCAGTAATGTATAAAAAGAATCATACACCATGACTGTTACAGTAGGTAGTCAGGCAGACATCAGCAGGGCAGGAGAGGGTTCACCTCTCCCCCAGGAATGTCAGACGACCATCAGGTGATGGGCAGGTAGTTGTTAAGCTGTCTCTCTAAAATAGTAATTGATCATAGCCAGCACCAGGGAAAGGCAGTCTCCCTATAGGTAGAAAACCTGAAACTGGTGATCAGTTTCTCAATAAGATCTCAGAGCCAGCAATGGCCTCAAGCATATGCACTAAGTAACAGTAATTGGTTGGTTTCCCAGCATCAGGGAAAGGCAGTCTCTCAACAGGCAGAAAAACCCAAACCAGGATGATCAGTTTCTCAATAAGATCTCAGGAGTTGGGCAAATGGGCTCAAGTATATGCACTCAGTAACAGTAACTGGTTTCCCGAGCGTCAGGGAAAGGCAGTCTCTCAACAGGTAGAAACACCCAAAACTGGTGATCAGCTTCTCAATAAGATCTCAGGAGTTGGGTGAATGGGCTCACGTATGTGCACTAATAGCAAAGTGGCAGAGTTTAACAGGTACATGACTTTCTAGGAACATCCAACTCAAAAAAGCATGAGTGCAACTCCAGTACACACACCGTATACACATGTGGCCTCTCCTAGGTGCTGGCAGGCCACTGTACATGTGGACAGCCCAACCCAAGGGAAGAATAAGGAGAGAAAGGACACAAGACCCCAGAAGTATGCCAACATATAAAACCCTAAGTCAAAGGTCAAACCATGCACTTAAGAGCTCACACTGCCCACTTGGCCTCCTTCCAAGTGTACTTTACTTCCTTTTCTTCCTGTTTCAAAGCTGTTTAATAAACTTTCACTCTTGCCTTAAAATTTGCCTCAGTCTCTCACTCTGCCTTATGCCCCTTGGTTGAATTCTTTCTTCTGAGAAGGCAAGAGTTGTGGTTGCCGCAGACCCATACAGATTGGCCACTGGTAACATGACCAAGTCAGATTTATGTCAGGTGAACATGTCTGGTTCAACAACCCAAAATCAATCGAGTTGTGTTTAATATTTTAAAAATCAATCAACATAATCCACCATATCAACAAACTAAGGAAGAAAATCATATAACCATACCAAGTGAAACAGAAAAAACATTTGACAAAATCCAACACCCATTCATGATAAAAACTTTCAGAAATTTAAGAGAAGAATCAACTGAACTTGGTAAAGAACTACAAAAATTCTATAGCTAATGTGAAGGACTGAAAACACTGAATGCTTTCCCTATAAGATTGGGAATGAGCCAAGAATATTTACTCCCACCACTGCTAGTCAACATAATACGGATGCTCCTTGAGTTATGATGGGATTTGATCCTGATAAACCATTGTAAATTGCAAATATGGTTAAATGGAAAATGCATTTAATACACCTAATATACTAAACATCCTGGTTAGCCTAACCTACCTTAAACATGCTCAGAACATTTATGTTAGCATACATTCGGACAAAAATCATCTAACACAAAGCCTGTTTTATAATAAAATGCTGACTATCTCATGTAATTTATTAAACACTATACTGAAAGTAAAAAACAAAGTAGATATATGGGTAACTGAAGTACAGTTTCTAGTGAATACATATCACTTTTGCATCATCATAAAGTTGAAAAATTGTTAAGCTGAACCACCATAAGTCAGGGAATGTTTGTACCAGAACTGCTAGTCAGTTCAATAAGATAAGAAAAATAAAATAAAAGGAATACAGATTGGAAAAGAAGGAATTAAACTGTCTTTATTTGAAGATGACATCAACTTCGATGTAGAAAATCCCAAGAAATCTACAAAGGAATTCCGCCTAGAACAATTAAGTGAGATCGCAAGGTTGTAAGACATATTATATTCAGCCTTTAAAAAGAAGGAAATCCTGTCATCTGTGAAAATAAGGATGAACTTGGAGGATGTTATGCTAAATGAAAAATAAACCAGGCAAGCACTTCATGATCTCACTTATATGTAGAATCTAAAAAAGTTGAAATCACAGAAACAGAGAATAAAATTACGGTTGTCAGGGACTGAGGAGTTGTGAGGTGGGGAGATAGTGATGAAAGGATACAAAATTTCAGTTATGCAGTAGGAGAAACAGTCTATTGTATATTTGAAATTCCTAAGAGATTAGATTTTAAATGATCTCAGTAAGTATGTGAAGTAATTGATATGTTAGCTTGATTTAGCCGTTCCACAATGTATACAGATATCAAAATATCATGTATACCATAAATCTATACAATTTTTATTTGCCTACCTGAAAAATTAATTTAAAAAATTTAAAAAGATTAACACAAAAAAATCACATTTCTATTTACTAACAATAAACATGTTACATTCACTCCAAAGAAGATGAAATACTTAGGTATACCCTTGTCAAGACAAGTATAGGATCTTTATTCTTAAAATTACAAAATGTGGATGGAAGAAATCAGTTACTTAATTAAAGGACACACATGTTGCTTTCATGAACTAGAACAGGTGCCCCCAATCCCCAGGCCATGGACCAGTACCAGATAGCAGGAGGTGAGCGATGCTTAGGAACTGGACTTCACAGTAGGAGATGAACGGCAGGCCAGCGAGAGAAGCTTAAGCTGTGTTTACAACCACTCTCCATCGCTTGCATTACCCCCTGAGTTCCGCCTCCTGTCAGATCAGCAGTGGCATTAGATTCTCACAGGACCGCGAACCCTATTGTGAATTGCACAAGCAAGGGATCTAGGTTGTGTGCTCCTTAGGAGAATCTAGTACCTGATGATCTGTCACTGTCTCCCATCACCCTTAGATAGGACCGTCTAGTTGCAGGAAAACAAGCTCAGGGCTCCCACTGATTCCAAATTATGGTGAGTTGTATAATTATTTCACTATACATTACAATGTAATAATAATAGAAATAAAGTGCATAATCAATGTAATGTGCTTAAATGATCCCAAAACCATCCCCCACCTTGGTCTATGGAAAAACTGTCTTCCACGAAACCAGTCTCTGGTGCCAAAAAGGTTGATGATGCTATCCCTAGACCGCTGGACTAGAAGACTCAACATAATAAAGATGACAGTTCTCCCAAGTTGACTTACAGATTTAATGCAATTCTTATCAATACACTGGTGAAATTTTAGTAGGCACAGACAAGCTTATTCTATAATTTATATGGAAATACACAGATCTTAGCAGAGCTAAAACAATCCTGACAGGAAAGAACAAAGTACAAGAAATCACTTACCTGATATTGTCTTATGATATAGTTACAGTAATCAAAATAGTGTAGAATTGGCAGCAGGACAGACACATGGATCAATGAAACAGAATAGAGAACCCAGAAATAGACCCACACAGATATACTCAATTGATTTTTGGCAAAGTCATCAAAGTAATTCAATGGAGAAAGGACAGCCCTTTCAACAAATGATGCTGGAGTAAGTGGATATTTGTAGGCAATAAAATGAATCTTGACCTAAAGGTGTAATAAGGTGTGAACCTTATCCAAAAATTAACTAAATTCTGGATCATGGACTTAAATGTAAAACATAAAAATATAAAACTTTTAGAAGAAAAAAATAGGAGAAAATCTTCAGTATCCAGGGCTAGGCAGAGTTCTTAGACTTGACACCAAAATCACGGTCCACAGTGGGAAAAACTGAAAAGCTAGACCACATCAAAATTAAAAGCTTTTGTTCTTCTAAAGGTTATAAGAAGATAATGAAAAGATAAACTACACACTTGCAGAAGACATTTGCAAACAATATATCTGATTAAGGAGTAGTATACAAAATATATAAAGACTTCTCAAAACTCAAGAGCAAAACAAAACAAAACAAAAAACAAAAACAACTAACCAATTAGAATATGGGCAAAAGACATCAACAGACATTTCACAGAAGAGGATATGCAGATGGTAAATGATCACTGTTAAAGATTAGCCATCAGAGAAATGCAAAATCACAGTTGAGACATCACTTCACACCTACCAGAATGGCTAAAATATAAAATAGTGACATACCAAAGCTGGTGAGAATACGGAAAAACTGAATCACTCATACATTGCTGGTGAAAATGTAAAATGTTACCATTGCTGTGGAAGAAAAAATAGCAGTTTCTTATAAAACAAAACATGCAGTTATGATACCACCCTGCAAGGGCATCTGAGCTATTTTATCCTGGAAAAATGAAAACATGTTTACACAAAAACCTGCATACATATGGTAGTAGCAACTTTATTCATAAAAGCCAAAAGCTTGAGACAGCCTAGGTGTCCATCAACACGTGAATGGGTTAAATAAATTTCATACCATGAAATATTTCATTCTGTAAAATACTACTCAGCAATAACAACAAGCAAACTTCTTTTTTTTTTTTGAGACAGGGGCTTGCTCTTTCACCCAGGCTGGAGTTCAGTGGCGCGATCACGGCTCACTACAGCCTGGAACTTCCAGGCTGAAGCCACCTTCCCACCTCAGCTTCCCACGTAGCTGGGACTACAGGTACATGCCAACATGCCCAGCTAACTTATGCATTTTTTATAGAGATGGGGTTTCCACCATGTTGCCCAGGCTAGTCTTGAACTCCTGGGCTCAAACAATCCTCCCACCTCAGCCTCCCAAGTGCGAGGCTTATGGGCATGAGCCACCATGCCTGGCCCAGAGCAAATTATTGATACAACAATTTGAATGAATCTCAAGCATATTATGATGGGGAAAAAAAGCCCACTCCAAAATTACATAGTATATGACTCCATTTATATACAATTTTTAAAATGGCAAAATTTTAGACTTAGAAAACCAAGTCCTTGTTGACAGAGTTAGGGGTGGGGTAGGGATGTGGGGATGTTGTCCTTAAAGGGCAGCAGAGGTGATGGAATTGTTCAATAGCTTCATTGTGGTGGTAGACATAGAAAGCTACACACGTGTGATAAAATTGTATAGAAGTCAACACACTTTCACATGTGAGTACAAGCAAAACTGGGGAACTCCGAAGACTATCAGCAGTTTGTATCACTATCAAAATCTCAGTTATGATATTGTATTATGGTTTTGGAAAATGTTACCATTAGGAGAAAATTGGGTGGAGTGTACATGGAATCTTTCTGAATGATTTCCTACAACTGCATGTGAATCTACAGCCATTTCAATAACTTAAAAAAATCAAGATTGCATAGTGCAAGATTAATTTAACAGACATTGGGAAGTAAATGAGGAATGTAAATATAAGCCAAATTTTCTTCCAAGAAAAGTAAGAGGTTAGTTTTTCCTTTGAACTTAATATTCAGACAAATATAATTTTAAATACATATTTCATGAAGGTAAAGAAAATCAGTAAAAGGCTTCTAACAAGAAGAGCTATTGTTCTATTTAATTTAGGAGATAAAATATACAAAACAATCAGTAGAGCAAAAGATGGAAAATAAAATAGCTTAAAAGCAAAAAGAATAATATGGGGCCAATGAACTGTGAACAAGCAACAGTTATAACAGGATTGGCAATGGATTAAACCACTCTATTAAAAGACAAATTCTCTCAGACCGGCTTATGAAAATGAATCTGACACCATGATTTTTATAAAGAGAGGGGCACCTAGCAGATTTTTTTTAAAGAAAAAGAATGAATGAAGTTATGCCCAGTCAAAACAAATCAAAAGAAAATGAGATGAGGTTAGTATTAATATTAGAAAAGGAGGATTCAAGACAAAAATAATGAATGGACCACAAATGCTGTTTATAGGTATAAATGGTAATCATGGATGCATAATGGAAATGCCATATATTAATTTAATGAATAGGCTGTAATTCCAATATAAAGCTCATGTCTGTTCCTTACACACCATCTCAGCTCCTCCAACCCTAGTCCAAGCCATCCACATGCCTCCCAGACTCCTAAAATAACTTCATAACTCGGTCCCCATTTCCACTCTAGCCCCTACACTCCTTCACACAGCAACCAATGATGTACTTTGCATATAAATTAAATCAATCCACTCAAGTTCTTAAAACACTCCAATGAGTACTGCTTGTACAAGAAATCATATCCAAACTCCACACCTTGATGAGATGAGAGACAGTTCTTCCTCAAGTGTCAATTCACCCTTTCTTAACAGCAACGAAATCCCAAATTTTGAAAATTCTTGGACCAGAACTGTTCAGAATAAAGATGACATTTCCCAGCTTCCCTTGCTGCCACGTATGGCCACGTGACTGACTTCCACCAGCCATGTGACTGACATCTGGTGGGGGAACATACGTAGAAGTGATGTTTGCAACTTCTTAAAGGACTTGTGGCCAGGTGAAGTGGCTCGCATCTGCAATCACAGCACTTTGGAACGCTGAAGTGGGCAGATCACCTGAGGTCAGGAGTTTAAGGCTAGCCTGGTCAACATAGAGAAACCTTATCTCTACTAAAAATACAAAAATTAGCCAGGTATGGTGGCACACACCTCTAGTCCCAGCTACTTGGGAGGCTGAAGCAGGAGAATTGCTTGAACCCAGGAGGCAGAGATTGCAATGAGCCTAGATCGCACCACTGCACTCTAGCCTGGACAAGAGAGTGAGACTCCGTCTCAAAACACAAAACAAAACGAACAAAACAACTTAATATTGTCTGAAATTTCCTTATTCATTATTCATTTATTTAAAGCTTTTCTCCTACCCCTTACACTAAAATGTAAATTCCATGAGCACGAGAGCCTTGTTTATTGATCACCACAACATCTGTGCTCTATCCAAGAGACTTTTAAAAATTATTTTATTAAACAACAATAGAGATGAGGTTTTGCTATGTTGCCCAGGCTAGTCTTGAACTCCTGGCCTCAAGCGATCCTATTGCCTGAGCCTCCCAAAGTGCTGGGATTACAGCCATGAGTCACTGGGCCCAATCTCAAAAGACTTTCAATAAGCCTCTGTTGAATGAATGAATGAATCAATCAAATAATGGCTGGCAATATCAAATACACACAGACACACACAAAGAGAAAGTGTCAGAAACAGAATTGAGACAAATGTTAACACTATCAGTCTAAGCCAGTGAGTAGATAAAAAATAAATGGGGACATTCATGATTTTAATGTAATTTTTAGTGGAAAGGAGTCATGGATCAATAGCCCTATTTCTTATACATTGTGCAAGCAGTCTATTCAATTACCATATTACGTTTGCAGAAATCAAACACATATTGAGACACAATAAATGGATACAATAAGTAGTATGAAGAAGATATTATATACCTGATATTCTATGATTATTATGCAAAAACATGAGAAATCAATAACAAGTATTTAAACAAGGTATTTAGTAATATTCTCCCAAATAACTATTGAGTGAACAAAAATATTATCTACAATCATAGACCATATAATAAGTGATCACAATACATATAAAAATCTCCAGAATGGTGACAAAGCTATACTAAGAAGAAAATTTATATCTAAATTATTTCATTAATAAAAAGAAAAAACTAAATAAAATAATTTACACAAATTATTATTATAAATGATAATAAATGATCAGAACAAGAAGAAAGCAAGAGAAAGGAAGAGAAAAACTGAAAATACCAGAATGAAAACAGAGAAAAAAGGATTATTCATTAAATAGAAGCATAGATTTTCCCCAAAATCACTAAAACAGAAAATCATCTGGCATATCAAATTAATAAAAAATGAGAAAAATAAAAATTATAATTAAGAGAAGCTAAAACAATGGTATGAGAATACTTTCAATTTTTTTTTTTTTTTTTGAGACGGAGTCTCACTCTTTTGCCCAGGTTGGAGTGAGGCAGTGTGATCTTGGCTCACTGCAACCTCCGCCTCCTGGGTTCAAGTGATTCTCCTACCTCAGCCTCCTATGTAGCTGGGATTACAGATGCCTGCCACCACACCTGTCTTGATTTTTGTATTTTTAGTGAAGACGGGGTTTCACCATGTTGGCCAGGCTGGTCTCAAACTACTGACCTCAGGTGATCCACCCATCTCTGCCTCCCAGCATGCTAGGATTACAGGTGTGAGCCACTGCACCCGGCCTCAAATAAATTTCTAAACAATGTTATATGTAAGTAAATGCTAATAAACTAAGTAGTTTTGAGGAATTAGTAACCTGAAGATAATATTAAGTTTTCAAAATAGACTGAAGAACAATTAACTTCTAATGTTTATCAAATAATCATCTCAAAAAAATGAAAACAAAACAAAAAAGCAGTTTATGAACTAGCAAGCCTAAAGTCAAAATTATAAATCGATTCCATACTGTATAGAATTAATTGTAGATCACAGAAAATAACAGAAAGCAAACAAATGAATTTTATCATGCTAGGTTAACTATGTTTCAAGACCTAACAACGATCCTTGTAGTTTTGTATAAACTATAGGGCACTTTTATTTATAAATATGAATGAAGAAAATAAAAATGGCAAATCAAATTCAAAACTTACATTACAAATTCAAATTGCATTAAGAAAATGGCCTACCATGACAACTAATATTAACTCGAAGAATACAAAAATGATTTAATAATAGGAAATTTATTGATTATCACATCATGTCCAAACAAGAATAATCACATGATCCTATTATGAGAGATTCAAAGGACATTTGAGAAAAAGCTATCATATATTCATGGTTTTAAAAAACTGTTGGTAAGTTAGATATGGTTTGGCTGTGTCCCCACCCAAATCTCATCTTGAATTGAAGCTCCCATCATTCCCACGTGTTGTGGGAGGGGCCATCCCAGGGGGAGATCATTGAATCATAGGGGTGGTTTCCCCCATACTGTTCTCATGATAGTGAACAAGTCTCCAAGAGCTGATGGTTTTATAAGGGGTTTCCCTTTCCTTTGGCTCTCATTCTCTCTTGTCTGCCACCATGTAAGACATGCCTTTCACCTTCTGCCACGATTGTGAGGCCTCCCCAGTCACGTGGAACTGTAAGTCCTTTAAACCTCTTTTACTTTATATATTACCCAGTCTCAGGTATGTCTTTATCAGCAGTGTGAAAACAGACTAATACAGTAAGTAAGAGGTTAATTTCCTAAAATCAACTATCACCCTTATGGTTTATTAGTAGTAAATAGGTTTCAGTCAATACAAATGGGATAAAATATACACTGCCAAAAAGAAGGAAACAAAATTGCTGCAATTTGTAGACAAAGTCATTGCAGGGATAAAGAACCTAAGAAAATCACTGGAAAAATCCATGACCACTGTTTGTGTTTTTCCAAAATTCATATACTGAAATCCTAACCCCCATTGTGATGGTATTAGGAAGTGGGCCCTTTGGGAGGTGATTAGATCATGAAGGTAGAGACTCATAAAAAGGATTACTCCCTTCTCCCAAGGGATGAAGGGATAAAAGGACCCAAGGAAATCAGTTGATACTCTGCAATCTGGCACAGGGCCTTCACCAGAACCTTCTAGAACTGTAAGCAATACATTTCTGTTGTTTATAAAAGCTACCTGGTCTGTAATATTTAGTTATTGCAGCCTAAACCACCTAGACTCTTGCTAATGAGAGAATTCAGTAAGGTGGCCAGATGAAGCCCAAAATTCCAAAGCCATTTTTCACTATACTGACAAAAAGGGGTTAGAAACATTTAACGAAAAATTAAAATCAGGCGTGGTGGCTCACATCTGTAATCTCAGCACTTTGGGAGGCCGAGATGGGCTAATCACCTGGGTTCAGGAGTTCAAGACCAGCCTGACCAACATGGTGAAATTCCATCTCTACTAAAAATACAAAAATTAGCCAGCATGTGGTGGTGTGTGTCTGCAATCCCAGCTACTCAGGAAGCTGAGGCGGAAAAATCGCTTGAACCTGGGAGGCAGAGGTTGCAGTGAGCCAAGATTGTGTCACTGCACTCCAGCCACAGAGGAGATTTTATCTCAAAAAAAAAAAAAAAGAAAGAAAAGAAAACCAAAAAAAGGAAAACTAGCCAGGCACAGTGGCTAATGCCTGTAATCCCAGCACTTTGGGAAGCTGAGGTGGGCGGATCATGGGGTCAAGAGATCAAGATCTTTCTGGCCAACACGGTGAAACCCTGTCTCTACTAAAAATACAAAAATTAGCTTGGCATGGTGGCATGCACCTATAGTCTCAGCTACTTGGGAGGCTGAGGCAGGAGAATCGCTTGAACCCAGGAGGTGGAGGTTGCAGTGAGTCGAGATGGCGCCACTGCACTCCAGCCTGGCGACAGAGTGAGACTCCGGCAAAAAAAAAAAAAAAAAAAGGGAAAATTAAAATCCTATCCACCATGGCAAATATAGGAAAAAAACAAAAACAAACAAACAAAAAAACAGCAGTACCTCAACAAGACACTGTAGGGTCTGCTCCCCCATGTCTGGGAGGGGGTCAGGAGTGTGGGGATCAGGGACCACTGACCAGAGAGTCAGGTGGCTGTAACCACCTCCCTGGTGTCTTGGCTGCACCCTTGAACCTCAGAACGCCATCTCGTGGGTCAAGAGCATTAGAGCCGTGGTCAGAGGCTCCTCCAGGACACCATCCCTGAAGCAAAGGAAGACCCTTGTTCCCTCTCCTGAACCTGCCTTTGGTTACTTCTTATTTGGGGTTTAAAGGGATTTACCTGACTGACCCCAGGAGGTCCCCATCAGCTTCCATGCCTGTCTCGCTCCTTTCTCTACTTCCTCTGAAATTGAACAAGTTCAGGGCCAAGATTCTACTTCTGATAGCATCCATCCTAATCATCTTTCCTTTCTCTCCTGTTTGCTTCATTTAGAGAGAGTCTCACTCTGACACCCAGGCTGGAGTGCAGTGGCACAATCCTAGCTCACTGCAGCCTCAAACTCCTGAGCTCAAGTGATCCTCCCACCTCAGCTTCCCAAGTAGTTGGGACCACAGGTATGCACCACCCGACCCAGCTAATGTTTAGATTTTTTGTAGAGACAGGGTCTCTGTATGTTGCCCAGGCTGGTCTTGAACTCTTGAACTTAAGCAGTCCTCAGTCTCTCAAAGTGCTGGGATTACAGGCATGAGCCACCATACTCAGCCCATTTAGATAACTTTCAATGAAAATTCTGCACCTTCCTGGGTGTCTACAGTTCACATCATATCCTATGGGTTAAACACTTGAGGCTAAGTAGATTGAATTAAAAAATATATGTTTAAATATAATTTGGGAAGGGTCTATGGAATAGAGATATGAAACCACTGGTGCCAGGACTTTCCTGATGAAGTGACCAGTGATTTTTCTCCTCTCCTCGCCTATAGCCGCTGGTCAGCTCATCTCAGCTACAGGCTGAAGTACCAGCCATGAGGATATTTTGAAGGGATTTTTAAAAATTACTTTTAATCGGCTGGGCACGGTGGCTCATACATATAATCCCAACACTTTGGGAGGCTGAGGCAGGCGGATCACGAGGTCCTATTGAGACCATCCTGGCCAACATGGTGAAATCCCGTTTCTACAAAAAATACAAAAATTAGCTGGGTGTGGTGGTGGGCGCCTGTAGTCCCAGCTACTCAGGAGGCTGAGGCAGGAGAATCCCTTGACCCAGGAGGCGGAGGCTGCAGTGAGCCGAGATCATGCCACTGCACTGCAGCCTGGCAACAGAGCGAGACTCCGTCTCAAAACAAAACAAAACAAAACAAAAATTACATTTAATCAATTTATTTTTTGTGATCATAAAATCATTTCAGATTTTCTCCCAAAAGATGAGTTTTCAGCATACTAACTAGACATAAGGCTGATATGTGGAGAGCAGCATCTGTGACAGTCCTGCCTTGGGTCTCCTGCAGCCTCTGCAGCAGAGGGTCATACAGCGGCTTTAGGTGACAGCTGCCACTCAGTGGTCTCCAATGAGTTCTTTTCCTCCTGGCAGTTGGCAGCTGCATTAATTTTGATTTTAGGCTTTATTGATTGATTGATTGATTTTGAGAGAGTCCTGCTCCATCACCCAGGCTGGAGTGCAATGGCATGATCTTGGCTCATGGTAACCTCCGCCTCCTGGGTTCAAGCGATCCTCCTGTCTCAGGCTCCTGAGTTGCTTGGATTACAGGTGCACGCCACAACACTTGGCTAATTGTTTGTTTGTTTGTTTGTTTTTTTGTATTTTTAGTAGAGACGGGGTTTCACCTTATTGGTCAGGCTGGTCTCTAACTCCTGACCTCAGGTGATCCACCTGCCTCAGCCTCCCAAAGTACTGGGATTACAGGCATGAGTCACTGTGCCCAGCCAGCTTTTATACTCTCATATCAACTTTGTGCTCTGTTTACCGCAACCATGGGCATGTGAACTAGAAATGCTTTAAATTCCAATCACTTCTCTCCTTTTTGTTTTTGCCACTGAAAACAATTGTTGGATAATGTAATTTTGCTAATTTGAGTTTTTTTTTTTTTTTTTTTTTGAGATAGGATCTGGCTGTCACCCAGGCTGGAGTGCAGTGACGTGATCATGGCTCACTGTAGCCTCAACCTCCTGGGCTCAAGTGATCCTCCTGCCTCAGCCTCCCCAGTAGTTGAGACCACAGGTGCATGTCACCACACCCAGCTAATTTTTTGACTTTTGGCAGAGACAGAGTCTCACCATGTCGCCTAGGCTCCTGTCAAACTCCTGGGCTCAAGTGATCCTCCTGCCTCAGCCTCTCAAAGTGTTGGAATTACAGACATGAGCTACCACGCCCAGACTAATTTGAGATTTTGTTAACTTTACTGAATAATAACAGAATAGACCATATAGCCTAATACAAACAAGTATAAAGAAAAAATTGCATTCACTTTTCTGCCAGTCAAAATAAGTACAATCAGAATTTTTTCCATTTTTTTCTCTCTGACTATAAATGGATGCATAATAGATGAATATAAATGGGCATATAATAGATGTAGGATGGTAATGTAATTACACTGTAAATTCCATCTCTATCTTGGCTTTTTCTTTTAGTATAAAGTGAAAATATTATTTCTAATAATTATATAATATTTTATCTTTATAATTGCATTTTCCTACATCTCTGACTGATTTTATACGATAGATTACTAAATGTAGAATTACTTTAAATCACAGGGTTTGAACATATTTTAAATTATAGGGCTTTGAAAATTATGGCTAAGTATCACCAAATAGTTTTCTGAAAAGTTGTACAATTTACAAATTTACATTTCTACAAATAAACTGTAAATACATTTCTTTCTATTTACATTTCTATCAGTGTTATATGAGTTTGCCCCTTTTTTTATTTTTTATTTTTTTAGATGGAGTTTCACTCTGTTGCCCAGGCTGGAGTACAGTGGCTTGGTCTCGGCTCACTGCAGCCTTCGTCCCCTGGGCTCCAGCAATTCCCCTGCCTCAGCCTCCCAGGTAGTTGGAACTACAGGTGTGTGCCACCATGCCCAGCTAATTTTTGTATTTTTAGTAGAGACAGGGTTTCACCATGTTGACCAGGCTGGTCTCAAACTCTTGACCTCAGGTGATCCGCCCACCTCAGACTCCCAAAGTGCTGGGATCACAGGTGTGAGCCACTGCACCCAACTGAGTTTGCCTATTTTATCTTGATCTTGACAACTTTTGAGGATTACATGATTTTTTTACATTCTGAGAAGACAACTGTTAACCAATCCCTATTTTAATTAACACTTCTAAGATTTCTGGTGAGGTCAAGCTGTTTTAATGTTTATTTCAAATGTCTATCAGTTGTCTATTTCTCTTTATCCCACTTACTGTCAAGAGGTTTCACATTGCTTTAGAAATGTTTTGTACATGTGCTTTATTCTATAAACTGCCATATTTATGCCAGTTTGTTAGCTTTTTTGTTTGTTTGCTTTTTGAGACAGGGTCTCGCTCTGTTGTCTAGTCTGGAGTGCAGTGGCATGATCATGGCTCCCTGCAGCCTCGACCTCCCAGGCTAAATTGATCCTCCCACCTCAGCCTCCCCAGTAGCTGGGACTACAGGCATGCAGCACCATGTCTGGCTAATTTTTGTATTTGTTTGTAGAGTCAGAGTCTTGCTTTGTGACCCAGGCTGGTCTCAAACTCCTGGGCTGAAGCGATCCTCCGCCTTAGCCTCCCAAAGTGCTGGGATTACAGGCGTGAGACACTGCGTCCAGCCTTTGTTATCTTTTTAAATATTCTTATAATTTAATAGTATAAGTTAGTAGTATTATTTGATTCGTCCATTGCTTCCAATGCTTAGAAAGTTATTTCTTACTTAGAAATTAGCTACACATTGATAGGTAATTTCTCTACCTTTTCAAAACAGTTTAAAACGATCGTGTTAAATAGACTGAAGATCAATTACACTTATGAATAAGGATAACTAAAAGAAACACCCAAATTACCAAACCTAGAAGGAAGCCAGGGTCAGAACCAGATCAGTAAACCTAACTCACTGCCCTGTCCTAAATGTCAGGCTCATTAAAATGCTGTAACTAAGTGGCTCTCAAACTCAAGTGAGCGTGGACATCACCCGGAGGGTTTATAGAAACAGACTGCTGAGCCACAGGCCTGGAGTTTCTGATTCAACAGGTCAGTATTGAATATTGAATTCAATAGGTGGGGCCCAGGAGTTTCCATTGCTTTTTTTTTTTTTTCTTTTTGAGACAGGGTCTTACTCTGTTGCCCAGGCTGGAGTGAAGTGGTGCAATCATGGCTCACTGCAGCCTCAACTGCCTGGATTCTGGCAATTTCCTCACCTCAGCCTCCAGAATAACTGGAACTACAGGCATGTGCCACCACGCCAGGCTAATTTTTTTAGTATTATTTGTAGAGATGGAGTTTCGCTATGTTGCCCATACTGGTCTTGAACCCCTGTGCTCAAGAGAACTTCCCACCTCGGCCTCCTAAAGTGCTGGGATTATAGGTGTGAGCCACTTGCCAGGATGGAATTCCCATTTCTAACAAGGTCCAGGTATTACTAATGTTGCTGGTCCAGGAACCACACTTTGAGAACCACTGTTGGCATGAATGTTTTCCATATTCCATTTTTCCACAGTTGGTAAGATCCCTGTGGGGACTGAAGGCTTGCTGTCAGTCTAGCAGGCCTTGATATGGGCAGCACTGCTGAAAACTATTAAGGTTCCATGAGATGATTAAGAATGGAAGAGAGGTCGGGCACGGTAGCTCATGCCTGTAATCCCAGCGCTTTGGGAGGCTGAGATGGGCAGATCACCTGAGGTCAGGAGTTCCAGACCAGCGTGGCCAACAAGGTGAAACCCCATCTCTAATAAAAACACAAAAATCAGCTGGGCATGGTGGTGGGTGCCTTTAATCCCAGCTACTTGGGAGGTTGAGGCAGGAGAATTGCTTGAACCCGGGAGGTGGAGGTTGCAGTGAGCTGAGACTGTACCCCTACACTCCAGCCTGGGCAACAGAGTGAGGCTCCGTCTCAAACAAACAAACAAAAAGTCACTGTCAGTGGTTGGATATATTTCCTTCCAGTCTTTTTACGCATAACAGATTTGGAGTCACATTGTATTGTAGCTTTTTGTATATAACATTTCCTTCACATGTCACAACCATGAAATGCAAACGCTCTCAACTGTCCATGGGTCAAGAATTTAATTTATTTTATTATTATTTTTTGAGACAGAATCTTCCTTTGTTGACCAGGCAGGAGTGCAGTGGCATGATTATAGCTCACAGCAGCCTCAACGCCCTGGCCTCAGGCATTCCTCCTGCCTCAGCCTCCCGAGTAGCTGAAACTACAGGTGTGTACCACCACGCCTGGCTAATTTTTAAATTTTTTGTACAGAAGGCGTGTTGCTCATTGCCTAGGCTGCTGTCAAACTCCTGCCTTGGCCTCCTAAAGGGCTAGGATTATAGGCATGAGCCACTGTGCCTGGCCTAAAGTCAATAATTTTTAAACCAAACCACCTGCCCATCTCTGCCATCACCCTGGGACCAGCTTAAAAAATGTCCCAGACAAAGGTCTGGGCCCTGGGCTGGGAAGAACTAGGTTTTGGATCAAAACCTGAGACAGAGATCAAGATTCTTGGACCAGGCTGGGCACGGTGGCTCATTCCTGTAATCCCAACACTTTGGGAGGCCGAGATGAGTGGATCACTTGAGGCCAGGTGCTTGAGACCAGCCTGGCCAAAGTGGCAAAACCCCATGTTTACGAAAATTACGAAAAAAAAAAAAAAATAGCTGGGTATGGTGGTACGTACCTGTAGTCTCAGCTACTTGGGAGGCCGAAGCATGAGAATCACTTGAACCTGGGAGGTGGAGGCTGCAGTGAGCTGAGATGGTGCCACTGCACTCCAGCCTGGGCAATAGAGGGAGACTCTGTCTCAAAAAAAAAAAAAAAAAAAAAAGTCCAGGACCAAAGCAGAAATGGAAAGCCACAGGAGACATGTGACCACAGCAAGAACTGGGATGGAGAGACAAAAGGTAAAGCCTTTCTGGAAAAGGTTTCTGGGGAGCAGATGCAGGCGTTTTACTGCACCTGCTGCATACTCTCCCACCAGATGAGCGAGGATTGGACAGCAGCAGACCCGTGATTGATAACCAGGGAGGGGCAAAGCAAGTCAGCGTGGCAAACAGACTTTGATCCCTACCAAATCGAGGGGAGTGCCCTATGCACTATTAGGCTAGGGTAATTTACAATGTCTTGCACATTGCACACAGCTGTGGGATAAGCAAGCTATTCTAAAGACCAGCTTGCAGAATGGCTCGCTGGACTTCCTGTGTGCTCGGGAGTATTGCCCAAAAGTCCTGAGCATGCAGAAAGACCAGGGAGCTATTACGGGCTTCTTGTCTCCCGACCTTTAGCCCCGGACTCATTCCAACACGACCAGCACCATCCAATGAGCAGATCTACTGGCTCACCAACTATGAATGTTTCATTTCTTAAAACAGAAACTCTAAATTAGTGAAGTCTTCATGAATAAGGTTTGATTGTGAATAAGATAAAAATGTGAGCAAAGGAACCCAGTTTTACATGAGATGTTTTCGGCATCACTCTGGCCAAGGTGTTCTTGAACCTCATGGTGGCAAAAGTAAGACATGCAAACAGCTCGGCTTTCCTCACCAAATGTAGGACTCATTTCTCTGTTTCTGCGGAGGGAAAAGAGTGTAACGGAAGTGTTGGCTGGCCCCTGGGACCGGCAGACCTGTTTAATCTCCCATGATCCTTTCATGTATGCTCGCTACAGCTTGCTGTCTGCAAACTCGCGGCAGAACACTGTTGCACGGGGCTTGAGGTCAAGGAGGAGAAAATGAAAAAGGCTGCTGGGGTGAATTCATGAAAACACGGTGATAAAATAGCAGAGCTCTTTCCTCTGCCACTTGGGGACATCTACTGTATCATAAGCCTCTTATTCTTGGATACAAGTAGGCACATGATGTGTGATGTAAATAAATAGTGGAAAAGCAGGGACCCTGAGGACCACACTTGACTTCTCGGCAGTTGCAATTAACCTGCAGCATTGAGCAGGAAGGCCACCCCCTAGTCCCGAGTCTCAGCCCCGCTCTGTCCCTTCTTCCCCTCCTCTCTGCCATTCCCGTATACCATATCCTAAGGCTGACTCCAAACACAGCTTCACCTTTCCTCAGCAAATATATCACTGCAGTAACAGCAAACACACAGATGCTTGATGGACAGAGACTAAGGACACAATCACAGCTTTACAAATTATGCACAGGAAAGTGGTTCTGAACAGGCTGGCAAGAGTCTCATACCTAGAGGGCTGAGCGTATCCCGGGAGGACTAGAGACCCTGGGGCATGACTCTCAGACCATCCTCCCTGGGAAGGAAGCTGCATTCGTAGCCAACTGTATTCCCCCTTCACTGATAACCAATTTCCTGAAAAGAGCCAGGGGCTCATAAATTTGTGACTAGTGCCAACCAATAAACAGTTGTTTTTGCTGAATCCCATTTGATTTTATTCTACCCTTGGCAGTATAGGCTAGAACGCCAGTAAGGAAAGCACTGAAAAAAATTTAATTAATTAATTAATTTATGTATGTATTTATTTATTTTTGAGACAGGGTCTTGCTCTGTCACCCAGGCTGGAGTGACTGCTCGATCTCAGCTCACTGCAACCTCCACCTCCCAGGATCAGACAATTCTCATGCTTCAGCCTCCTGAGTAGCTGGGATTACAGGTGCTTGCCACCACATCCAGCTAATTTTTTTTTCTTTTGTATTTTTTTCAGTAGAGATGAGGTTTCACCATGTTGGCCAGGCTGGTCTCAAACTCCTGGCCTCAAGTGATCCACCCATCTCGGCCTCCCTAAGTGCTGGGATTACAGGCATAAGCCACTCTGTCCGACCTGGAAAAAGGATTTCATTAGGAAAAGGCACCTAGTGCTTGATAGGATTGCTTCTCAGTGATACAGAGAATAGCCTTGGTTATAGGTTTCCTCTAAGATAGGAAGAAACCAAAGCCTGGGGAAAATGGAAGGCTTGGGGCAGCAATGGCAGATCAGAAGTTGAAGTCCAATGACAGAATCTTTACCCTTTGTGGTAGCTGACCTCCACAGTGATCCACAACAGCTCCTGACTCCTGACATTCACCAGGAGGCTGTTCTCTCCCACACTGAATAGGGATGACCTGTGTAACCAAGACAATATTGTAGAAATGATGGTGTTCAACTTCCATAGCTAGGGCATCAAAGATATCATTGATCTTGCCTAGCACTGTCCTGGATCACTGGCTTTGAGGGAAACTGGCTGCCATGTCAGGAGGACACTCAAGCAGCACTGTGGTGAGGTCCGTGTAGTAGGGACCTGAGAGCTCCTATCAACCACCAGCATTACCTTGCCAGCCAGGTGAGTGAGCCACCAGGAAGCACATCTTCTAGTCCAGTCAAGCCCACGACTGGTCACAGCTCCAGCCAGCATCTTGGCTGCAACTGAATTAGAGACTCTGAGCTAGAACCACCCAGTTTAGCCAGCTTTTCAAATTCCCAATCCACAGAAACTAAGTGAGATAGGAAATATTTAGTGTTATTTTCTGTCCCTAGATTTTGGTGTAATGTATTATGCAGCCATAGATCACAGATATATACCCTTCCAGAGGTAGTCTCATGTCTGTTTCCATGGGAAACTGACTTTGTTACGGAGGGGAAGCCTTGCTAGAGTCTAAGATCAATATCTTCTGCCTGGATATCTGGAGGTGAAAAGCCACCTTTCTTATTTATTTATTTATTTTTGAGACAGAGTCTCACTCTGTCACCCAGGATGGAGTCCAGTGGCACAGCCACAGCTCGCTGCAGCCTCAAACTCCTGGCCTCAAGCGATCCTCCTGCCTCAGCTCCAGAGTAGCTGGGACTACAGGTGCATACCACCATGCCCAACTAATTTTTCAACTTGCTTGTAGAGACAGGGTCTCACCGTGTTGGGGAAGCAACTTTTCTGCTTCTTTTCTTGTACATTATCTTCAATCACTTCAAGGAAGGAAACACACACATGTATATATATGTGCACACACATGTATATATATGTGCACACACACAGGCACACACTCAGCTTTCTTCTAAACCTGAAAAACCGCTCAAGCACTGGGAACCTGAACTCTTTTCCAGAAACAAGCCAATGCTGTAGACGTTTTAAATACCATCTTTTCACGCTGTCTCTGAAGGGGCAGGCAGTCACAGGGGGAAAAGGAGGAGGCTGATTACTGAGAATTGATGGATGTTTTTGTTCTCGCTTGCTAGTCGTAAAATTCTGAGCTGGGTGAGCACCAGCAGGAGAGGAAAGCCACAGCCACTAAGTCTGTGCCTTCCAGCATTGATTTAAATATTTCAAGATGGAATTTTCCCCTTTTACTCTCCTTTCTCCAACCTGTCTTTTCACCCTGAGTGTGGAAGAAAATCTTGAGTAAGATAAAAACACGGAGACTTTGTGAGCATTATAGCATGTCTGAATTAAGCTACAGGCAGTCCATATATTGTAAGAGAAATATTTCCTTGCAGTGCACATGCTCTACTGTGATGAACCTGGAAGACAAGAGGCCTCTGCTTAAGTGTAGATTAAGTAGCCATAGCTCCTTCCCATCCAGATGAGGGCCAGAAAGAAGAATGCTTAGAGCTTACAAGCCCTTAGAACATTCTCCTAGGCTGGAGTGGGCTCTAAGGATGGAGGTAAAGAGTAGAAAGCATTCAGGGGCTCAGGTGCCATGGCTCACTCCTGTAAACTCAGCACTTTAGGAGGCAAGGCAGGAGGATTGCTTGAGGCTATGAGTTTGAGACCAGCCTGGGCAACATAGCAAGATGCCATCTCTACCAAGAAACACAAAAAAATAGCAGGGTATGGTGACTTGCACCTGTGGTTCCAGCCACTTGGAAGGCTGAAGTGGGAGGATCACTTGAGCCCAGGAGTTCAAGGCTACAGTGAGCTATGGTTGCATCATTATACTCCAGCCTGGGTGACGGGATGAGACCCTGTCTTTAAAATACACAAAAGACAAACACACAAAAAGGCATTCAGGACAACAGATGGAGAATGAGAGAATGAAGGAGAAAGACCCAGGGGAGAAGCAACTCGCCAAGGCCCATCAGAGTAAACCTCCATGGGCCAAATGATGGCCAGGTGGGAAATGATGTTCCTTCATTTTCTGAACTCTGGGTCATTTCCTGTGTCCACCAGGGGACTCTATCTGTCTGTCCTTGCAAGTGTCAAGTCATAACTGAAGGTTCCATGAGCACTGCAATATTCTTCTTGCATGGTGAGTCAGGTCCTGGAGATCTTCTGGATCCTAACATCAGTTCAGGGAGATGGCGTTTTCCTATCGGCAGTGGGGACTTCAAGAGCCCCTGTCTCACTCTCCCCTGATCCTGGATGTCCTCTCGGACCATGTCCCGTCTCTCTGCTCATCCTCATTTATGCGCTTTCCCTCGGTGAGCTCATCCTTGCCTACAATTTTACCTACCAGCTCTCATGAATCTCAATCCAGTGTTCATAGACTGATTTCAGCTGTGCATAGACTTCCTCCCTTTGCTTGGCCACTTGACCCTCACCTTCCACTCAGCACGTTCAATTGAGGATTCAACCCTATAAGACTTCTTTGTTGCTCCATGATCTGACCCCTGCCAATAACAGCAAGTTGGGAACTTTGGAGTCAGCCTCACCTCTTCCCTTTCTTCAGGCCCTAAATCCATTCTGCCAGTGGGTCCTGAGGTCTTGCCCTTCAAATGGTATCTTAGTCGTGGTCGATGACTTCCCCATGCCCACCCCTTTTCAAACTCTCATCACAGCAGGCCTGGAATGCCCTATTTTCTTTCTTTGCATTTAATTCCACCCATATTTCAAGGTTCAAAGCAAGTGTCACATTCCCTAAATTCTTTTCTGACCCTTCAAGACCTTTCCTCCTTTCTTGCCCTTCCATTCATCTATTGAAACAAATAGTTATTGACGGCTTGCTGTGTACAGCATGCACCGAGTGAGCTACAACTCTGAAGCCCTGTGCTTCAAGGAGTTACAGTCTAGTGACCATCACACTAATTAATCACTTGTTTGTTTTCCCTTTCTTAATTGTGTTTCCCGAGCCAAATTATTATTTTTGTTTGTTTGAGACAGGGTCTTGCTCTGTTGCCCAGGCTAGAGTGCAGTGGTGTGATCATAGCTCACTGTAGCTTTGAACTCCTGGGCTCAAACCATCTTCCTGCCTCAGCCTCAAGACTAGATGGGACTACAGGCATGCATCATCACATATGGTTAATTTTTAAAATTGCTTGTAGAGGCAGGATCTTGCTATGTTGCCCAGCCTGGTCTTGAACTCCTGGCCTCAAGCGATCCTCCTGCCTCAGCCTCCCAAAGTGCTGGAACTACAGGCATGAGCCACCAAATTCAGCTTCCCCAGTCAAATTCTTAAATAGCTAGGTCTGAGTCTCAAATGCCTTTTGTAAAACCCACAAAAACTGACAGATTATAGCATACATAAGTTCTTACTAAATACTTGTTGGTTCTATGCAATATGGGTACCTGAAAAAGACTAGAAAGACATGTCAACTGCAACCCTTAGCTAGGTTAGAGAAATCTCTCAGCGAAGGGAAAAAACAGTATCAAGAAATTTTCAAAAAACTATGCTGTGTCTGAATGGCGTTTTACGTGTCTAACCAGTAATTTAATTTAATTTGACAGACAACTTACTTGATTCAAATTTTTTAAAATAATGATTGATAACCCACTCCCTAAATTTTATAATCATAAAATAATTGTCACATTTTAAGAGTAGAGAAGTAATATAAAAATGATTTCATTATACTTTAATAATTAGAATGTTAGATGTTTGGAATTTCCTAAGAGATTTTACAAGATAGAAATAGGAGCTAACTGAGAAGCACTGAACACACATTCTTAGACAAAACCAAGCTCTCTCATTAAGTACAAGGATATTGATGGGATCCAAATGTACCAGGCAACCATGCTGTTCTCTCAGCAAAGATATCCCGGAACTGGGGTCAAAGACAGAACCGGTTCAGATAATATCCGTGTGCCCCTTTGTAGTGTCCCCAGGAAAAAGACTTTTGTGAATGAGCAGTAGAATAACTTCACTTTTCCCAAATGAAAAAAAAGAAAAAATCCTATGAGAAAAAAATGGGAAGATATTTCACTCCTCCAAACCCTAAAAAAGTAATAGTTTTGATTCTTTGTTCGGGAACATATGTCGCTCAGCCCAGAAGAGATCTTCATGTGCCAAACAGCAGCTCAAGAATTCAGAGGCAAAAGTTACTCTCAGACATGTTTACTGTCAAACTCAGTCTGAAAAAGAAAAAAAAAAAAATTCTTACTCACCTGCCAGAATATGCTGTCTATCGTGTTTCCAAGAAAACCATCGCGACCTTCTGAAGACACCAGTTTGGGGCCAAGGATGGTCATGAATTCATCAAAATCCACCTGGCCATCCCCTGCAAGGAGAAGATGTAAATATGAGTTGCAAACAAGCTGAACTTGACCTACTGTCCCCGAGGCAACAAACACCTCTATGCTTTTCTTCTTGGCGTGACCTCAGTCAGTGAAGAAGAGCTGGTAACCTTACTTAAAACTGTTCAATGTTCTTCAGTGACTGAAAGTACCACAAGAAACTGGCAATTATTAGTACATCCACGTATTCCTAAACATTTGATGGTATTTCTAGCTAAATGTCCAACCACCACTTCCCACTTAACACGGCTATACCTCACCCCTACTTCTCCTTTTACTCCGAATTGCCCAGTTGGACATGATGGAAGTGGCAGTTTCACCCCATCTCTTCCACCATCCTTGTCACCCACATATACATTTAGTCATCAAGCCTTCTTGATTCCACCTCTTAAGTATCTGTGGCTGCTGTATCTTCCTCATTACTCAATGGCTAGTTCTCTTTTCAACAAAGAAGGTGAGAAAATCCTTCCAAGAATTAATGTTCGCAGCTACAATTCTGTTATGAGCAGCATGGCTTTTACACTCTTACCTTCACAGCCTCTTCTATGCAGTTCTCAGTTTAATTCCCCCAAACCAAATCTGATCATGCTTTCCACATTCGAACAAACTTTTTTTTTGTTTTTTGAGATGGTGTCTTGCTCTGTTGCCCAGGCTGGAGTGCAGTGGTGCAATCTCGGCTCACTGCAACCTCCACCTTCCAGGTTCAAGCGATTCTCATGCCTCAGCCTCTTGAGTAGCTGCGATTACAGGAGCGAGCCACTAAGCCCAACTAATTATTGTATTTTTAGTAGAAGATGGGGTTTCACCATGTTGCCCAGGCTGGCCTCTAACTCCTGACCTCAAGTGATCCACCTGCCTTGGCCTCCCAAAGTGCTGAGATTACAGGCATGAGCCACTGCACCTGGCCTGAACAGCTCCTTTGATTGAAAATAGGGATACCACCTCAGCATAGCGTTCGAGCCTCACTATCTCTTTTGCATCCATTTGTCCCCAACCTTTGCATAAGATGCAAGTTCCTTCACACCTCTGCGTGCATGTGTATGCTGGTCCCTCCGTCCGAGATGCTTTCCCTCACTTGTCTATCTGGTGAATATCTCTTTCTCTAAGACAGAGCTGAAATGCCATGTTCTCTTTTTGTTTTATTCCTGATCTCATTAGGCAGAACTGGTCAAACTTTTTTTCTCTCTCTCCTACTAACTCCATGTGTACCTACTGTAGAATTTAAAACCATGTAACCCGGCCAGGCGTGGTGGCTCATGCCTGTAATCCCAGCACTTTGGAAGGCCGAGGTGGGTGGATCACCTGAGGTCAGGAGTTCGAGACCAGCCTGACCAACATGGTGAAATCCTGTCTCTACTAAAAGTACAAAATTAGCTGGGTGTGGTGGCCCACAACTGTAATCCCAGCTACTTGGGAGGCTGAGGCAGGAGAATCGCTTGAATCTGGGAGGCGGAGGTTGCAGTGAGCCAAGATCGCATCACTGCACTCCAGCCTGGGCAACAAGAGCGAGACTCCATCTCAAAAAATAATAATAATAAAACAATACAATAAAAGAAAACCTTATATCCCAGTCACTGATTTGCATGCCTATCTCACAAGTGAAAGATTGTGAGTTCTGCAAGGTCAAGGACTTGGTCTGAAACATCTTTGTATATGGAACACCAAAGCAGGCCTTCAGTATGTACTTGTACAATGAATGAATGATGTCTCTTGCTCGCTCTTTCTTTATTCAATTCAGCATCTGTTGGATCTTTCATGCTAGAGCTGACAGTAACCAGAAGGTGGACTTGAGCCAACTCAACAGACAAAAGCGAACCTGCAAGGCATTATTGGATCCTCCAGGAGTCATCAGTGTAGCATTCTGCACCCTTAGAACTGCTCAAAAGGGCAACTCCATCAAAAGTTCACCACATCCCTATCTTGGCTGCAGCCAGCACAGACAGCCAGGTGTCTGCACACAAGAGTTTGCCCGAATGCCCACACATAAATCAATGCCCTCTCAGAGTGCATTCACCTTCAAAGAATATTCATTCAAAACCTATTTCACCATGCCAAGCAGATGTGAGCATCAAGATGCCAATAATTCAGAACAGATTGTCCAGGAACAGATCCCAGCAGAGGTCAAACTTCCTAAAGGATTAGGGAGGCGTGGCAAGTCAATGGGAAAGGGAGGATTTAACCACCAAGTGACGAGGGGCCCTCAGTGGCCTCTGGACAAGAAATCGATTTACCTCATCATTCAACAAGATACTTCTAAAATTTCACTCTTGCTGATAATCATAAGAAAGTGAATTCAAGCAACAATGAGTTACCATCTTGCCTTCAAAATTAGCAAATACTTCCAAAAGCACACTAGTCGACGCTGCCAGAAATACCAAGAGATCGCCTCTATAATGCATTCCTGGTATATTTGTCCCAGGTATAGACAGGAAGTACCAATCAAGATCCTGTAGAGTGCTGTTTCCTTTGGATCTAACAACTCACCTAAAAAAATAGAGGGGGGCTGGGTGAGGTGGCTCACGCCTGTAATCCCAGCACTTTGGGAGGCCGAGGTGGGCAGATCATTAGGTCAGGAGTTCGAGACCAGCCTGGCCAACATGGTGAAACGCTGTCTCTACTAAAAATACAAAAATTAGCTGGGCCTAGTGGCAGGCGACTGTAATCCCAGCTATTTGGGAGGCTGAGGCAAGAGAATCGCTGAGCCCGGGAGGCAGAAGTTACAGTGAGCCGAGATAAGACCACCGCACTCCCACCTGGGCGACAGAGCAAGACTCCGTCTGGGGGAAAAAAAAATAGAGAGGGGGGTCTTGCTATGTTGCCCAGGCTGGTCTTGATCTCCTGGGTTCAAGTGATCCTCCTTCCTCAGCCTCCCAAAGTGCTGGGATTACAGGCATGAGCCACCATACCTGACCTTAATAACTTCATTTTTAAAGAAAAAACAAAACAACATTATCTCGAATACAGAACAAGATATCTGCCTACAGATAGATACTCAACCAGTGTTTGTAAAAGTGAAAAGTAGAAAGCTAGAGGGAAAAGAGAATGGCCCAGTCTACTAGAATTTGACACCTCTGAAAGCTAACTCCATGTGGCTCCACGTCTTGGATAGACATGCTTGTTACACACATGCAGGAACTCTCTGCTCAGCCCAAATCACCTCCCCTGGTTATAGGTGGGGCCGGATGACCAGTCTCAGACTAAATTATGCATTCTCAAGAGAGACAGTATCACCAACAATGGGGTTAAAATGGATTCTTAGGGAACAAAATAACATTAGCCAATGTTAGATATTACAAAGGCTTGTGGCTCTCCTAGGGCACAATACATAATACACAGTGTATCTGTACAAAATTTCAAGGGGGTGGGACAACTGGAAAAATGCCTATCTGAAAAGGCTCTTGGGTGGTGCTTATTTAAAGAAGGAAGAGGAAGGTTAAGAAGCACTGGACTAGCAGATGCCCCAAGTACTGTGGTTCTTTTTCCTAGGTACTCCCTCTGGAATGCGGGTCTATCAGCAGTGGGCGTCATCCCACTATCTGCACCCACAGTGAGGTCCACCTGTTCATACAGGCTTAGAAGCTCAAGGACGTGGATCTAAATTTTTGCAAAGACGTCATGAGGGCCGGATGCGGTGGCTCATGCCTGTAATCCCAGCGCTTTGGGAAGTTGAGGAGGGTGGATCACTTAAGGCCAGGAGTTTGAGACCAGCTTGGGCAATATGGTGAAACCCCATCTCTACTAAAAATACAAAAATTAGCCAGGTGTGGTGGTAGGCACCTGTAGTCCCAGCTACGTGGGATGCAGAGGCAGAAGAATCGCTTGAGCCTGGGAGGCGGGGGTTGCATTGAGCCAAGATGGCACCACTGCACTCCAGCCTGGGTGACAGAGTGAGACCCTGTCTCAAAACAAAACAAAAAAACAACAAAAAACAAATAAACAAACAAAAAAACACATGAGACCTGATCTAAGATATGTCCGCCGGGCTACTTAAGCTCCTGACCGTGATATAACGGGCACCATTCCCTCCCACTTGGGAATCTCACAGTTTACAGGATGTGGCAAAACCCATGCTTGCCAGCACCAGGAGAATGAGGCCGTCTTTGAACACTGCACCTTCAAGGTAGGAGGAGGAGCGAGACCACCCACCTCTCTGAAACCTTGCCTCAGGGTGCAGGGAGCGCAGCAGTTTGGAACTGGTGCATTTCACAGGTCCACATGGAGCTCTGGACCAAATCATCACAGCACCAGGCAGAGCTCACAGATGGTGCACTTGGCTGGGAACTACAGACCAAAAGCTGACAAGCAGAAACGATGCTTCTGAAACACATTCTGGTCCTGGCAAAGGGAACAGCTCATTTGCTATTCCAAATTGCTGGCCAGAGAAGCAGCGACGGGGAAGGGCACTTAGGATCCTATGGGCAGGGCCAACTATGGCGTGGAGTACACGTGACTTGGCAGAAGAGGTCCAGATCATGGAAGTATTTGCTTCCAGTCATTTAGGAGAGGACATTTGGAATCCCAGATTGGTCGATACGTGTTTTTTGCTTGTGATACTGTGATTTATAATAAGAAATGCATATTGGCCAGTCACAGTGGCTCATGCCTGTAATCCCGACACTTTGGGAGGCCGAGACGGGTGGGTCACTTGAGGTCAGGAGTTTGAGACCAGCCTGGTCAACATGGTGAAACCCCGTGTCTACTAAAAATACAAAAATTAGCTGGGTGTGGTGGTGCACACCTGTCATCCCAGCTACTCAGGAGGCTGAGGCAGGAGAATCGCTTGAGTCTGGGAGGTGGAGGTTGCAGCGAGCTGAGGTCATGCCACTGGCCTCCAGCCCGGGTGAAAGAGCAACACTCCATCTCGAATACATACATATAGATAGACAGACAGATAATAGATATAGATATAGAAATCTTTGTCTCTGTTTCCTGGTACACAGTTCATAAAACACTTATAATTCTGTAAGTGATAGGGGTGCAAGGAGCATCTTTTGTTCTAATATTTGGTCTTTGACCCCAGTTCCTGGCCAGAACTCCTAAATGCTTTGGAACTTCCTGGGTGACAGGAATGTCTTTTGTTCTAATGAAGCACTTCTTGGTGGGCTTCCAGTGGGAGATGATCACCAGAAACACCAAACCGTGATTAGAACCTTGGAAATTTCAGCCCCATCTCCCCAACCTCCAGAGAGGAAAGATGAGCTGAAGATTGGGTTAATAATCAATCATGCCTACACGATGAAACCTCCATATAAAGGTCCCTAATGTATGAGGTTCAGAGAGTTTTCAGGTTGGTGAACACAGAGATGCTGGGAGGATGGTGCTCCCAGAGAGGGCATGGAAGCTGCATGTACCACTCCTATTACCTTATGCCTCTCTGGCTTTCTCTGAGTTGTATTCTTTTCTAATAAATGGGTAATAATCAGTAAAGTGCTTTCCTGAATTCTGTGAACTGCTCCACTAAATGAATGAACCCAAGGAGGAAACCTGTGATTTGTGGTCAGAAGCACAGGTGGCCACGTGGACTTTGAAATGGTGTCCTAAGTGGGAGCAATCTTGTGGGACTGAGCCCTTGACCCGAGGGACCTAATGTAAATGGCAATTGTCTAAACAGGTGCTCCTCAAATAATGCTAACTTCAGGTAGATAGTAACAGATAGTAACAGAATTCAATTTAATTGTAGGACATCCAGTCCAGTGTTTGCAGATAACTGGGGAATTGCTTGGTGAGGGAGAAAAACCCACACTTTGGTCTATTTGGTCTTGAGCATGAGAGTATCGGGAAAACAGTCTTCTTTTCTTATACAATCTCTTTGTTACTCAATGAGGAAACGGGGGTTTCTCCAGGCCCATGGTTGGAGGAGTAATCAGGGTAGGTCTCCCACATCTCTAGCTGTCTCCTGGTATTTCTCAGCTTTGGTTCCTAAGTATGTAAGGACACAGCACATTTTCTGCAGACCTTCAGTAAATGAAGACTCTTCCTTCTAATCCACAATTCTGTGCCAACCCTACTGGTAAACATGAAGTTTCTATTCCGATTTAGACTATGGAAATGACCTCTTTAGCAGATTTTAATTTAACAGACAAACAGGGCTGGGAATATGCCCCAAAAGTTATCAGCATTGTACCCAGAAGTCTGATCTGTATGCCCCCACAACCTCAGTCTCAGGGGAACGGAGACAAATAGAATCTCAGAGGTAGATTTTACACTAAGTCCCTAAAAACCATTCCCAAGCTGCCAGGCTGAAGCAAGGTCCAGGAAACCTGATAATCATAATACTATCTAACATTTACTGGGCACACACAATGCAGTGGACATGGTTTTTTAAAATACCCACATGATTTTTTTTTTTTTTTTTTTTTAGAGACAGGGTCTTGCTCTGCCACCTAGGCTGGAGGGCAGTGGCGCCATCATAGCTCACTGCAGCCCCAAACTCCTGGGCTCAAGCGATCCTCCTGCCTCAGGTTATGGAGCACCTGGAACTACAAGAGCATGCCAATACTCTTGGCCAATCTTTTAAAATTTTTTCAGAGACGAGGTCTTGCTATGTTGCCCAGGCTGGCCTCAAGCAATCTACCTGCCACAGCCTCCCAAAGTGCTGGGACCTCTGCTAACTCATTTACATCTTCCTGTTGCCCATTTGACAAATGAGAAAACTGAGGCCCAAAGAGGTTCAGTAGCTTGCAGAAACTTACGCAGGGAGTAGAGCCGAGATTCCAGCCCCAGCAGTCTGCCTGTGCTTTTTATGGCCTTTCGAAAGGTCACTCACTGACATGGTCTGTCTGGATCACTGTCTCCTGATCCCGGCTTTTCTTACCAAGGGAGTGCTACGGCACCAGGTACACAGAGTCAAACTGAAATCTAAATGGCTCCCTGTGGTCTAGCTCTTGCATCTCAGGTCAGCCACCAGAGGCTATTCTTCATCATTTCAGAGAGTGATAATAAGTAATAGGAACCACTTATTTAATACTTGCTATGTGCCAGGCACTGAGCTCAGGGCTTTACATGTATTACCTTGTTTAATTCCATGCCAACACTATAAATAGGTTCTCCCCTTCCACATTTTATCAATGAGAAAACTTAGAAAAGAAGAGGTTAAAAATAACTATATCAAAGCCATGCAGCTACCATGAGGCAGAGTGGGGACTCAGCTCAGAACCATAATTGCTTTGTTTTTTGTTTTTCTAGAGACAGGATCTCACTCTCTCACTCAGAAGTGCAGTGGTGCAGTCATAGCTCACTGCAGCTTTGAACTCCTGGGTTCGAGTGATCCTCCCACCTCAGGCTCATGAGTAGCTAGGACCACCACTATTTGCCACCACGCCTGGCTAATTTTTTTTTTTTTTTTTTGAAACAGAATCTCACTCTGTCATCCAGGCTGGAGTGCAATGGCACGATCTCGGCTGACCACAACCTCCACCTTCCGGGTTCAAGTGATTCTTCTGCCTCAGCCTCCCGAGTAGTTGGGATTACAGGCACCCGCCACCATGGCCGGCTCATTTTTATATTTTTAGTAGAGATGGGGTTTCACCACGTTGCCAGGCTGGTCTCAAACTCCTGACCTCAGGTGATCCGCCTGCCTTGGCCTCCCAAAGTGCTGGGATTACAAGCGTGAGCCACTGCACCCGGCTCCTGACTAATTTTTAATTTTTTTGTAGAGACAGGGTCTCACTATGTTGCCCAGGCTAGACTTGAACTCCTGGCCTCAAGTGATCCTCCCACCTCAGCTTCCCAAAGCACTGGGATTCCGAGCGTGATCCACTGCACCCGACCAGAACCCTGGTATTAACCCCAATATTGTACTGCCTTCCCTTGACATCAGAGACCCCAGCTCTTGGTCCTGGCATAGGATCACAGGATCTCAAGCTCTTTTCAAAGCTTGAGAGTTATAGTGTGTTTTCCTATCTGGGCGTTTAGGAAGGAAGTTAGTGGGAAATTGGGATAGATGGCTATCAAGGGCTTTAATGCAAATGGCAATTGTCTAAACAGATGCTCCTCAAATCTCCTCTTTGACTGCAGTCAGGATCTTAGTAATTCTCTATGGGTGCTCCATTGTCAGGGAGGGGATTCAGGTCTTTCACATAGAACCCTGCACACGTCTGAAACCTCCTCCACCAGAAAAGAACTGGTCTGATGAACAAAACCTGTCCAGGCCCTGCAGGGTCCCATCAAACTGCCATTACAGAATCACATAACCCCAAAAGACAAAGGTAACCCTCTTCCCAGATCTGCAATCTTTCATGGAATTCAGGAGGTTCTAAATGCAAAAACTTTGATTAACTTCTTTTATGACTCTTGAACGAGCAAGTAGCTGCAGAAAGAAAGAATGTAATTCACTCCGACCAGGCCTCATTTTCCCTTCTCCAGCTTCCAAATATCATGATCCACTTAGCAAGAAGCACAGAAAGCTAACCTGCCAAGGACTGCGTCTCGTGGTTTCCCACTGCTATGTGAGTCAAAGTAATGAACTTGAACTAGGGCAGGAAGCTGCAGGAGTGCCAGGACTGTACAACATTCATTAAGACCAACCAGGCGAAATTCTCACAAGGAGGTAAAATAATCCTAAAAAAAAAAATCACTGCAAAATAAAAGGGAAGAGAGGAATATACAGGAAAAATCGGTGGGCTTCAAAGGGTAACAAGGAGACAAGAAAAAATGTCTATCTGAGACTCCATTCAAATTAGTTGACTAAATCCCCAAAGCATAAGGCACAGCTTAGCTTCCAGGGGCTTGCAATCCATTACCCAAGGCAGAATCAAGGGAGTGCTGTAATTGACCTCAAAGCATTGTGCTAAGGCAGGACAAAGTCAGGAACGCAGGGTCCAGAGAGGTCACTCTCCACGGTTTTGCAGTGAGCCTTTAAAAGAGGGAAGGATTCTAATGAACTGCAAAGGGAGATGAGCTGAGTGGCCTGAGCAAGGGTGAGGATGCTAGGAAGGAGGGAAGGTGACCGATCACCCTTCAAGCTGGATAGAGGATCCCCATAGGAAGACAGCAGGACCAGCTGGGCCCAGAAGGTTAAGGCAGGCTGAGGGGCTCATCTTCGACGCAGAGTCAGTAGGACCTGCCCAGGCTTGGGTATGAAAGCGCCAGACCTTTGCTCACCAAAGATCAATCTGGGGACAGTATGAAGGTTGGACTGGATGGGGCAGAGCTGACTGGGGAAGGGGTCTTAGTTAAGACAATAGGGAAGGCAGCCAGTGTGGAGGATGGGGATTGGAGAAGAATGGATACAAGAAAAGGGCATTTCAGATGGAACTGATGAGACATGGCAACTGACTGGAAGGGTAGGAAGAGCAGGAGGCAAGAGTGACGCTGAGGTGTCTGGTTTGCAACACCGAAGGGACAATGAAACTAATTAGGAACAACAAAGATGTCAGGAGGAGGATGTGCTGGGGAAATGCTGGTTTTGAGGTGCAGTCAGGGAGTTAGGGAGTGCCTGGTGTCAGGGAGTGCCTGACAGCTAAAAAATGTGGATTTAAAAGTCTCCAGGATGTGCCCAGGAACGGTGGCTCACGCCTGTAATCTCAACACTTTGGGAGGCCAATCAGACAGATCACTTGAGGCTAGGAGTTGGAGGCCAGCCTGGTCAAGACGGCAAACCCCATCTCTACTAAAACACAAAAATTAGCCAGGCATGGTGGTGCATGCCTGTAATTCCAGCTACTCACAAGGCTAAGGCATGAGAATTGCTTGAACCTGGGAGGCGGCGATTGTGGTGAGCTGTGATCATGCCACTGCACTTCAGCCTGGGCAACAGAATGACAGAGTGAGATTCTGTCTCAAAAAAAAAAAAAAAAGTCTCTAGGATCTATGGGAAGATCTCTAAGATCTTCAAGATAGCTTCTCAAGTTGAAGAAGCAAGGTATAGAACTGTATTTTAGTATGCTACCATTTGGTTAAAGCAGGGGAGATCCGGGCGGGCGCGGTGGCCAGCCTGTAATCCCAGCACTTTGGGAGGCTGAGGTGGGTGGATCACGAGGTCAGGAGATCGAGACCATCCTGGCTAACAGGATGGTGAAACCCTGTCTTCTACTAAAAACACAAAAAAATTAGCCAGGCGTTGTGGCGGGCGCCTGTAATCCCAGCTACTGGGGAGGCTGAGGCAGGAGAATGGCGTGAGCCCGGGAGGCGGAGCTTGCAGTGAGCCAATATCACGCCACTGTACTCCAGCCTGAGCAACAGGGCCAGACTCCATCTCAAATCGCGCCACTGTATTCCAACCTGGGCGACAGGGCGAGACTCCCTCTCAAAACAAAAACAAACAAAAAAAACAAAACAAACAAACAAACAAAAAAACGGGGAGGTCAAGGAGAATATATAGTCTGATTTCTCTGCGTAAGTATTTATGTAAAAATATCCAGACACATACCCACTCCCCAAAAACTAATAATAGCAATTTATTCATCGGCACGTCTGGCAGGTGGGGCACAGGAATAATAGAGCGTGTTCTCACGACAGCTCCTTTTCTTTTTTTCTTGCAGTAAAATAGACATAATAATATAAAATTTACTATCACAATTATTTTTAGGTGTACAGGTCTAGTATTAAATGCATTCATAATGTTGTGTAACCATTACCACCACCATCCATCCTCTGAATCCTTTTCTTCTTGCAAAACTGAAATCCCCACCCATGAAACCATAGCTCCTCATTGCTCCTACCCTCCAGCCCCCGATGACCACCATTCTACTTTCTCTCTTGGATTTTGACTACTCCAACTATCTCATGCAAGTAGAATCATGTCTTTTTTGTGTCTGGCTTATTTCAAGTAGCATAAAGTCTTCAAGGTTCATCCATGTTGTGGCCTATGCCAGCATTTCCTTCCTTTTTTAGGCTAATAAGGAGGAACTTACTTTTGTCATTTTTCTATTTGTTTCCCATATGCCTTAAAGTTTTTAGTCCCTTATTTCCTGCATTGCTGTCTTCTTTTGTGTGTAGTTGATCTTTTTGTAGTGAAACATTTAAATTCCTTTCTCATCTCCTTTTTGTGTATATGTCTATTTTCTTTGTAGTTGCCATGGGGATTACATTTAATATACCAAAGTTATACACTCTAATTTGGATTTATACCAGCTTAACTGCAATAACATACAAAAATACTACTCCTTTACATTTCCATTCCCACTCCTTTCAATGGTTGATGTCACAAAATTACCTCTTTATACATTACATGGCCAAAACCATAAACTAGTAATTTTTGAAAATGCATTAGTCTTAAATTATGTAGAAAACAAAATGTAGAGTTACAAACCAATGTTACAATAATATTAGCTTTTATAATTGCCCACATAATTGTACCTTTATTGTGATCTTTATTGCTTCGCACAGCTTCAAGTTACTGTCTAGTGTTCATAAATTTCAGCCTGAAGGACTCCCCTTAGCATCTGTTGCAGGGCAAATCTAGTCATAACAAACTCCCTCATATTTTGTTTATCTAAGAATGTCTTAATTTCTCCCTCACCTTTGAAGGACAGTTTTGCTAGATATTGGATTCTTGATTGACCGGGATGTTTTTTCTTTTATCATTTTGAATATATCAGCCCATTGCCTTCTCGCATCCAAAGTTTCTGGTGAGAAACACGCTGACAATCTTACTGACGATCTCATATGTGATGAGGTGCCTCTCTCTTACTGCTACAAAGATTCTCTCTTTGTCTTTGTCTTTTGAAAGTTTGATTATAATGTGTCTTGCTGTGGGACTCTTTGAGTTCATCTTACCTAGAGATTGTCAAGCTCCATGAATGTTTATATTAATGTTTTTCATCAAATTTAGGAAGTTTACAACCATTCTTTCTTCAGATATTCCCTCTATCCCCTCCTCTATGATCTCTTCCTCCAGGACTCCCACAATAGATCAATTGGCCCACATGATGGTATCCTACAGATTCCTTAGGTTTTGTTCATGTTCCTTCAATCTATTTTTTTCCAGTCTTGGTAATTTCCTTTGTCCTATCTTCAAGTTTACTGATTCTTCCTTCTGCCTGTTTGAACCCCTCTAGTGAATTTTTCATTTCCATTATTTTACTTTTCAGCTTTAGAATTTCTCTTACGTTTCATTTTAGGTTTTCTGTCTCTTTACAGATATTTCAACTTACTTCAAAATTATTTTCTTGACTTACTTAATGTCTTTCTTTATTCTTTGTGTAGTAGATCTGCCATCAGGTCTTTTTCAGGAACAGCTTCTGTTTATTTTTTTCCCTTTGAATGGGCCATTCTTTCTTGTTTCTTTTATGCTTTGTGATTTTGTTTTGCTGAAAACTGGATATGTTTTTTTTTTTTTTTTTTTTTTGAGACGGAGTCTCGCTCTGTCGCCCAGGCTGGAGTGCAGTGGCCGGATCTCAGCTCACTGCAAGCTCCGCCTCCCGGGTTCGGGCCATTCTCCTGTCTCAGCCTCCCAAGTAGCTGGGACTACAGGCGCCTGCCACCTCGCCCGGCTAGTTTTTTGTATTTTTTAGTAGAAACGGGGTTTCACTGTGTTAGCCAGGATGGTCTCGATCTCCTGACCTAGTGATCCGCCCGTCTCGGCCTCCCAAAGTGCTGGGATTACAGGCTTGAGCCACCGCGCCCGGCCAGAAAACTGGATATGTTAATGTAACAAGTGGTATCTCTGGAAATCAGATTCTCCCTTCTCCCAAGGATTTATTTTTTGTTATTACTTTGTCATTTTTTATTTGTTTTGATTTACTTGTATTGTTTTAGTTTTTGTTTACTCTTTTGGTTGTCACCCTGGCTGGAGTGCAGTGGTGTGATCACAGCTCACTGTAACCTCAAACTCCTGGCCTCAAGCCATCCTCCCACCTCGGCCTCCCGAAGTGCTAGGAGCTAGGACTACAGGTGTGAGCCACCCTGCCTAGCCTTAAATATCTTTTCATAACTTTTGGTATTTGAACCATATCATTTACTAACTGTTCAAAAAATAAATAAAATGTAAAGACTAAATAATGTATTCAGTTGTTTGTATCCAGTCAGATGAACTCATCAAGGTTCAGAGGAAGCAAACACTGCATTGATCAGTGATCAAAACACAGATCCCTGATATTTGAAGGACAGGATGTTTTTATTTAACCTAGTTCTCGGAAACTGTGTGCAAGCTACTCTTGGAATTCATACACAGTTTCCTGAAGCACTAGTACAGGGTTGTGGGTGGGGAATGGGGAGCTGCCTTTACCACCCAAGCCTGAATATCTTGTCTCTATGCCAGTGATCAATCTGACTAAACTGAATGTCTTCTCAGGTCTTTTCTGTGCCTGTACCTTTCCCTGGGCCTGTGTAGTCACTTTCTAGTGTTCCTTGTAGAGGCAATTGCTTTTGAATGTCCTACTCCTTAATGTCTGGCTCCCCAAAGAGGGAAAATAAAAGTGGGGAAGTGGGGGGAGGGGGGTGGAGGGACAGGACACTGGACCTTAAAATCTCCTGAAAGCAACTTCAATCAGAGGGGGAGGGGCTTGCAACAGGGGGCCAGGTGCACCAGCAATGGCTTCCAGCCTCTTTGTCTGCACCTCTGTAATCAGAACCACTGATCAGTGATCAGAACACAGGTCCCTGGTATTTGGAGGACAGGATGTTTTTATTTAACCGAGTTCTCACAAATTGTGTGCACGCTGCTCCTGGAACGCATGCACAGCTTCCTGGAACACAAGTACAGTGCTGTAGGTGAGGAATGGGGAGCTACCTTTACGCCACCCCCAAGCCTTCTCCTGGAAGTTTCAAGCCTTCCATGGACTCCAGAATTCCCATTCCATCAGCATGGCAAAAACTGAAATTACTTTTGCATCAACCTAGCATCTATTTTTTTTTCTTTTTTGAGATAGGGCCTTGCTCTGTCACCCAGGCTGGAGTGCAATGGTGTGATCACAGCTCACTGTAACTTTGAACTCCTGACCTCAAGCCACCCTCCCACCTCGGCCTCCCAGAGTGCTAGTGTCAGAGGCATTTGAACCAGAGCAACTCCATCTTGAATAGGGGCTGGGTAAAATAAGGCTGAAACCCTCTGTACTACATTTCTTTCAATGGTGGGAAGTCTGTGGTTATGTGGTTAGTAGCCTGCATGGGATCTTTTATTATCTAAAAGTTACTGGATGACTTTTGATTCCTTAAGAGTCTATAACAAAGCCATGGGACCAGCCCAGTGCTCTCTTCAGGGAACGATATGAGACAGGGAAGCTTGCACAGGGAGTTGTGAGAAAGAGCAAAGTGTTTCTGCTTGCACCCTGTGGAGTCATTTACCTGTTCAAAAGGTAAACAAAATTTAAAAACTCAACAGTGAATTCAGTTGTTTGTATCTAGCCAGATGAACTCATCAAGAGCAAAGGAAGGAAAGGAGCAAGGCAGGAAAGAGAAGAGGACTATGAGGAGCAGCTGTGTAGGTGGCGTGTTGGATGAGCTAGACTCCACAGGGTGCAAGCAGAAACACTTTGCTCTTTCTCACAACTCCCTGTTCAAGCTTCCCTGTCTCATATCGTTCCCTGAAGAGAGCACTGGGCTGGTCCCATGGCTTTGTTATAGACTCTTAAGGAATCAAAAGTCATCCAGTAACTTTTAGATAATAAAAGATCCCGTGCAGGCTACTAACCACGTAACCACAGACTTCCCTCCATTGAAAGAAAACACCTTCCCTCTTTTGTACCTGGGCTTGACCCAGGCTAGTAAACCTAGAGTGAGGAAGAGGAATAGATCAAGGTTTCCCCCACCACCACCACTCTTATTGAGTCCACCTTCTTCCCCACCGTGCAGCTGTGGTTTCTAGCCACACCATAGTTGGATAGACTTGGAAGAGTAAGGGAAAAGGGGGGCCCGGGCCTCTCCCACTTTTGGCTACTGAAAATGTCCTTCCAAACCTCTGGGCTTCTGAAGGTCTCTCCCTCCTCTGAGGCAATATTAGCACTCTAGGAGGTCCTCAAAACATCCCCAAGCAGGCTCCTCCATTGTCCCATGTATCATTGAGATGGCAGCTCTTCCAAAGGCAACCCTCTCCTGTTCTGCTTGGTTATTAAACTCAACAGCAGCTCCAGCCCCAGCCCAGGCCTTTAAACTTTTTGCAGATGGCTCAAACATAAGCTGCTGTATGCTTTATGTTGCAGCAGTCAGAAGTCAATCTCTACAAATGGCTCTTAGGAAACACCTTTAGCTCAAATTGAATGAGAAAACACCCCTTCCCCACTCTGAGAATTAATCCCATGCCCATAAATCCCTGGTTCATGCTTGTAATCCCAGCACTTTCGGAGGCTGGGGCAGAAGGATCACTTGAGCCCAGGAGTGTTGTGCCTGGGCAACATAGTGAGAGCTCATCCCTACAAAAATTACAGTTATAAAAAAAAAAAAAAAAGCCAGCCATGATGGTGTGTGCTTTTAGTCCCAGCTACTCAGAAGGCTGAGACAGGAAGATGGCTTGATCCTGGGAAGTCATGGCTGTAGTGAGTTATGATCATGCCACTGCACCCCAGCCTGGGCAACAAAGCAAGACTGTCTCAAAAAATAAATTAATTGAATACAGTTAAATTAAATTTAAAAAGGGTTATGGACTGAATTGGGTCCCATCAAATTCATAGGTAAATCCCAATATGGTTGTATTTGGAGACAGGGCCTTTAATGAAGACATTAAGGTTAAATTGCCTCATAACTGTGGAGCCTTAATCCATATGCACACATGCACAGAGAAAATGTCCAAGTGAGGACACTGAGAAAACGTGGCCATGTGCAAACCATGGAGAGAGGCTTCAGTAGAAACCAACCCAACCAGCATCTTGAGGTTGGGCTTCCAGCCTTCAGAACTGCAAAAAGTGGCCATGTGCAAGCCAAGGAGAGAGGCCTCAGTAGAAACCAACCCAACCAGCATCTTCAGGTTGGGCTTTCAGCCTTCAGAACTACCAAAAAATAAATAAATAATTTCTGTTGATGAAGCCACCAGGTCTGTGGTATCTTGATGTAGCAGCCCAAGCACACTGATACACAAAGATGAGGAAGAACAATAGGATAATGGCAGCATAGCTGATGCCATCTTAGCTTGGGGGTGGTCTAGCATGTACTTCTAGGAGGAAAAGTTGGCATCTACTATATTATTCTTCAGCTTTAGGGCCTAAAATTGAGGCAACAGACTGCCCTTTTGATATCCTATTACACTCCACGTTAAGAGGCAGGAGATGAAGGACAATGGGAACAAAATAGTCTGAGAAGAGAACCAAGAGAAAGGCAGGTGCCTGAGAGATCAAGGGAGACCTCCAATCAAGGGCAGGTGGTTAGTCTCTAGTAATGTTCAATGCCACAGAGGGCCAAGTAGGATGAAGACTGAGAAAGGAACATTGTGGGGCCGATTACCGGAGTGAGGGGATCGGGGTGTGATATGTTTTGGCTGTGTCTCCACCCCAATTTTTTTTTTTTTTTTTTTTTTTTTTGAGACAGCGTCTGGCTCTGTCGCCCAGGCTGGAGTGCAGTGGTGCGATCTCGGCTCACTGCAACCTCTGCCTCCTGGGTTCAAGCAATTCTCCCACCTCAGCCTCCCAAGTAGCTGGGATTACAGGTGTGCACCACCACACTCAGTTAATTTTTGTATTTTTAGTAGAGACAGGGTTTCACCATGTTGGCCAGGCTGATCTCAAACTCCTGAACTCAGGTGATCTGCCCACCTCAGCCTCCCAAAGTACTGGGATTACAGGTATGAGCCACCACACCTGGCGCAAACCTCATCTTGAATTGTAGCTCCAATAATTCCCACGTGTCATGGGAGGGACCCAGTGGGAAGTAATTGGATCATGGGGGTGGGTCTTTCCTGTGCTGTTCTCTAGACAGTGAGTAAGTCTCATGAGATCTGATGGTTTGATAAAGGGGAATTCTCCTGCACATGGCCTCTCCTTCTTTGCCTGCCACCATGTAAGACGTGGCTTTGCTCCTCCTTGCCTTTTGCCATGATTGCGAGGCCTCCCCAGCCATGTGGAACTATGAGTCCATTAAACCTATTTCCTTTATAAATTATCTAGTCTCGGGTAAGTCTTTATTATCAGCCTGAGAACAGACTAACACAGAATAGTAAGATGGCAAAAACCATGTTCTTGCCCTGACAGCAGCACCAGAATTTTTATAAAAGGGACTCAGGAGTAGCAACTTGGTTCAAAGGGGGCTGCAGGCTTTCAGACGGGTTATGCATTGGCGGTATCTCACGTTAGGTGGGTGGGCCATGTGTTGGAGGGACACCCAAGACCCATTACCATGTTCAATAGTTTGGTACAAGTCCTCCCAAGGCTGAGCATACAGTTGTATGTGTAGCTATAATTTATTACGAAGAAAGAATACAACACACAATCATCTAAAAGATCCAGAGTGTGGGGCAAAAATCTAGAGGAAACCAGACTCAAGATTTCAGAATCCTCTCCCAGTGGCATCCACAGGACAGGCATCACTCCCCTAACAACGAGTAGTGTCAATAGATGTGAAATGCTGCCCGCCAGGAAAGTTCACTAGAGAATAAATGTCCAGGGTTTTCACCGGGGACTGGTCATGCTGGCACTCTCTGCCTGGCATGTACTCAAATTCAAGACTCAAACAGGGGCAGGAGCAGTGGATCACACGTATACTCCCAGCACTTTGGGAGGCTGAGGCTGCAGGATTGCTGGAGGCCAGCAGGTTGAGGCTGCAGTGAACCCTGACTGTGTCATTGCACTCCAGCCTGGGCAACAGAGTGAGACTTTACCTCTTAAAAATAAATAAATAAGACTCCCAAAAGGAAAATGGTGCTTAGCATAAACCATATTGTTTGAACAAACAGGCCATGATGAACCACTCTTAAGAGTTTTAGGAATGGTGGGACCCCTCCAAAACTCCAATTTTCCAGAAAGCAGCTAAGGGCCAGCCTTGCAAATGTGCCATCCTAAGGATATCTTGCTAGGCCAACACTTCTGCACACACCCCCACTCTCATTCTGAGTTCCTGAGTCATTGAGCCAAGGCCACAAAAATTTATAGAAATAAACATTTCGACCTAGAGCAGGAATAGATGCATGGCTTCTCGTGGTTCAGAGGCCCTAATATAGATCTTGCAGCTGCTGGTGACACAAGGTAGGGTCCTTCCAGATTTGGGATGTTTAACTCTGTGCAGTGCAAGGGTGCTGCTGTTATTCTGAAAGAACTAGCACAGTCTCGTCATTCTCTGCTTCTGTTCATGGAATTTTACATTCAGCAGGCTCTCCTAGTTCCTGAACTACCTTATTCCCACACAGCTGGTCAAAGTTAAATAAAGGTCTGGACAACCCAGAGAGGTTCATTGCCTTCACCAGTCCAGCACCCCCAGGAAGCCCATTTCCCAGGGGAGTGGAACAATAAGCACAAAGTTTTTATATGTATTACATAATGCAGAACAATAAAAATAGAAAAAATGCTTTTATGTACACTTTAGATTAGAATGAAAAATATCAGTTAACCATAGCAGAGTAGGAAAATCAAGCCAGGCATGGTGGCTCATGCCTAGAATCCCAATAGTTTGGGAGGCTGACCCGGGAGGATAGCTTGAGGCCAGGAGTTTGAAACCAGCTTGGACAACATAGCCAGATCCCATCTTTACAAAAAATTTTAAAAACACTTAGCCAGGTGTGATGGTCCTATGCTTTGGTCCCAGCCACTCTGGAGGTCGAGGCAGAAGGATCGCTTGAGCCCAGGAGTTTGAGGCTGCAGTTGTCCAGTTTGGACAAGAGTGAGACCCTGTCTCTTAAATAAAAAAGAGGTAATGGGGTTGTATTAGTTCGTTTTCATGCTGCTGATAAAGACATACCTGACACTGGGCAATTTACAAAAGAAAGAAGTTTAGTTGGACTTACAGTTCCACATGGCTGGGGAGGCCTCACAATCATGGCGGAAGGCAAAGGAGGAGCAAGTCACATGGATGGTAGCAGGCAAAGAGAGAGAGCTTGTGCAGGGGAACATCTCTTTTTAAAACCATCAGGTCTTGTAGACTTATTCACTATCACAAGAACAGCACGAGTAAGTCCCCCCACCCCCACCATGATTCAATTACCTCCCACCAGGTCCCTCCCACAACACGCGGGAGTTCAAGATGAGATTTGGGTGAGGACACAACCAAACCATATCAGGGGTGAATACAAGAGTTGGGGCAGCACTTCCTAGTGCTGCTATTGTCCCCTCTCTCTCCTCTCCTCCAAAGAGCAGAACAGCAGGAGCAAATCAGATGGGGTTGGCTCCCAGGATGTGCTAAAAGTTTGTGCTCAGAGCTGAAGCCCATTTCTGGTCGTGTTTCTCACCTATGTGGTAGGTTCATCCAGAGCCAGCCTCCTCAGAGTAGGACAAGCCACCTTACCCCTGTCTTCTTTTCTGCACGGGGAGATGGCGGCTGAGCAAGGCAGATATAAAGGGGAGCTTTATTTCCCATTCCAACTTCTCCTATACACATGCCTCCCTCAGGGATCCATATGGAAGAGAAAGTATCCAGGCAAGACAGAAAAAGGCCTCTCAATTGCATCAAACCTCACCTTCTATCTACTCGATGGTTGCAGGGTATTTTTTAACCTTCAGAGAATAATTGCAGCTTAAATTTATTTATTTATTTATTTATTTATTTATTTATTTATTTATTTATTTATTTTTTAGGCAGAGTCTTGTTCTGTCACCCAGGCTAGAGTGCCGTGGTACAATCACAGCTCACTGCAGGCTCAAACTACTGGGTTCAAGCGAACCTCCTGCTTCAAGTTCCTGAGTAGCCAGGACTACAGGTGTGCACCACCAGGCCTGGCTAATTTTTTACTTATTTAATTATTTGAAGAGATGGGGTCTCGCTATGTTTCCCAGGCCGATCTCCAACTCTTGGCCTCAAGCAATCCTCCCACCTCAGCCTCCCAAAGCAATGGGATTAGAGGCGTGAACCACTGCACCCAGCCACAGCCTAAAACTTCTGATCTGAAATATGTTAGGCGTTTTGAGAATACGGATGCAACGACTGCAGAACAATCTTGACTTCAGGATTAAGAGGCATGGAGATACCAATTTCTGACGTTTTTGCTCAACTTCTCATGGAAGTCTCCATGAAACTAGAAAAAGACACAAAGTCACAGCGGTCCCAGAAGCTGAAGTTGAACGAATCTGGGGAACGTACACTCAGCATGGCTCCAGTGAAGCGGATGGAGAAGTGAAGCTGGTGGTCTCTGCAAGCACTACTAGAAAGCACCTGCCAGGAAAGGGTAGGAAGTGGCGTGAACAGCATACGCTGCCTGCCCCAAGCTGGGAGACCCAGGTCTGCAAAATCAAGGCACCCAGACAGCCAGCTCCTGACTATGTGTGCTTGGATTACCAGGAAGTCTGGCATCTTGTCCCCCTTCCGTTTTGTCCATTTCCTCTCCCTTCTTGGTGCCTCTGTTTTGACCTTGAGTTGCAGGAACAACCCCAGCATATTACATGGGGAGAAGTTCCAGCACCAGAAAGTAATGCAATGAGTGGGAGCCATAGGCTCCACAGGCTCCAGTTTTCTTCCTCCTTTTTCTTTTCTTTTCTTTTTTTTTTTTTTTTTTTTTTTTTTTGAGACAGGGTCTCTTTCTGTTGCCCAGGCTGGAGTGCAGTGACACAATCATAGCTGATTGCACTTCCAATTCTGAGGCTAAGGCAATTCCCCTGCCTCAGCCTCCCTGAGTAGCTGCGACTACAGGCACACACCACCATGCCTGATTCATTTTTAAATGTTTTTGTAGAGAGGCGGGATGTGGTGGTTCATGCCTGTAATCCCAACACTTTGGGAGGTGGAGGTGGGTGGATCACCTGAGGTCAGGAGTTCGAGACCAGCTTGGCCAACATGGTGAAACCCTGTCTCTACAAAAAATACAAAAATCAGCTAGGTGTGGTGGCAAGTGCCTGTAATCCTAGCTACTCTGGAGTCTGAGGCAGAAGAATCACTCGAACCTGGGAGGCAGAGGTTGAGTGAGCCGAGATCGTGCCATTGCACTCTAGTCTGGGCAACAGAGCGAGACTCCCTCTTAAAAAAAGAGCGAGACTCCCTCTTAAAAAAAAAAAGGATTGAAAACTAAGGCCAGGTGCGGTAGCTCACCCCTATAATCCTAGCACTTTGGGAGGCCGAGGCAGGAGAATTGGTTGAGCCCAAGAGTTTGAGACAAGCCTGGGCAACCTAGCAAAACCCTGTCTCTATAAGAAATACAAAAATTAGCTGGGCATGGTGGCATGCGCCTATAGTCACAGGTACTCATAAAGCTGAGGTGGGAGAATCACCGGAACCCGGCGAAGTCGAGGCTGCAGTGAGCCAAGATTGTGTCGCTGCACTCTAGCCTGGACAACAGAGTGAAACTGTCTCAAAATAAATAAATAAAATAAAATAAAATAAAATAAAATTGAAAACTAGTGGGGAATCGTAAGGTTTAATCCAGCAGAGAAGGCAAGCATTGCCCTTCAATGTACAAAGACAAAATTAACCCCTCCAAATTATTCACTATCAGAGAGAAGAAAGGGGAAGAAACACCTGCTTCATGTTAGATATGGCCAGTGAAAGCCTTCCACAAATAAGAGTCTGTATAGACATACTAAGATGAAATGAAAACACAAGAGGCTGAAACAGGAGTGGAAGGAGGCCGAGAGTCGTGGCTACCTGTAATTTCAGCACTTTGGGAGATTGAGGTGAGAGGCTGGGAGTCTGAGACCAGCCTGGACAACATAGCAAGATGCCATCTCTACAAAAGAAATAAAAAATTAGCTGAGTGTGGTGGTGAGCACCTGTAGTTTCAGCTACTTGGGAGGCTGAGGCACGAGGATTGCTTGAGCCCAGGACTTAAAGCCTGCAGTGAGCTATGATGGCACCACTGCACTGCAGTCAGAGTAACAGAGCAGAACCTTGTCTCAATAAGATGAAATAGAAAAAAGAAAATAGAGTCTGGCTTCAGTGAGGAGAAAAAGCAAGAACAATGACAATGCACCAGCAAAGTCAAAGCCTCCCTGGGATGCGCTGGCAGGAAACTGCAACTTCTAACTCACGTCAGTAAACATTTACCCAAACCCCTGATGTGGCAGCCATCGTGCTCGGCCTTGGGGATACTGCAGTGAACAGGGGCCACGTGGATACTGTCTTCTAGGAAATTAGAGTTCAGCTGGGAGCACAGACAACCAAGGACTCACAAGGGTGTGTGTGTTAAAAAGGGGAAAATGCTGCAGAAGGAAAATGCAGGGAAATTGGATATTGTCTGGGGCAGTGGTCTCCACGATGTGAGCAAAGTAAGAGATGCTCATAAGCATCCATCACAGTGTGGGCACAGATATCGGAGGCTTCATTCATCCATATTGTTTCTTTTTTTTTTTTTTTTTTTTTTTTTGTGAGACAGAGTCTTGCTCTGTTGCCCAGGCTGGAGTGCAGTGGCATGAACTTGGCTCACTGCAACCTCTGCCTCCCAGGTTCAAGTGATTCTCCTGCCTCAACCTCCCAAGTAGCTGGGACTACAGGTACATGCCACCACACCTGGCTAATTTTTGTATTTTAGTAGAGACTGGGTTTCACCATGTTAGCCAGGCGGGGCTTGAACTCTTGAGCTCAAGTGATCCACCCGCTTCAGACTCCCAAAGTGCTGGGATTACAGGCGTGAGCCACCCCACCCAGCCCATATCTCTTTTTAATCATCGTTTTCAATTTCTGTTTTTGGGGTATGCATTTTAAGGGCCACCATGTATGAGTAGAGTAGCACCTGCAGGTGACTTGATAAGGAAAAAACAGGGACGGGGTAGGACACAGGAGCTGGGAAGGGCAGAAAGGGAAGCCACTGTGTAATGGAAAAGTTGAAATCTGCATGATATGAACTTTTTACTTATACACTTCAACTTCCTATACTCCTTATGTTGCTTAAAATAGCGTATTAGTATATTAATTTTATATAGGTAAACATAAGTGCTTTTTGAAAAATATAATTTCTTTCCTTTTCATTCCCTCCCTTCCTCCCTTCCTTCCATCCTCCCTCCCTCCCTTCCCTCCTTTCTTCTCTGCCTCCCTTTTTCCTCCCTCCCTCCTTCCCTTCTTTCCTTCTTTCTTTCCCTCCTTTCTTCTCTGCCTCCCTCCTTACTTTCCTTCCTTCTTTCCTTCTCTGCCTTCTTTCCTCCCTTCCTTCCTTCCTCCCTTCTTTCCTCCTTCCTCCCTTCCTTCCTCTTCCTTTCTTCCTTCCTTCCTTCTCTCTCTTTCGACAGGGTCTCGCTGTGTTGCCCAGGCTGGAGTGCAGTGCCATGGTTATAGCACTCTATAGCCTCAACCTTCTAGGCCCAAGCAATCTTCCCACTTCAGCCTCCCAAGTAGCTAGAACTACAGGCGCACACCACCATGCCCAGCTACTTTTATTTTACTAGTATTTTTGGTAGAGACAAGGTCTTGCTATGTTGTTCAGGCTGCTCTAGAACTTCCAGCTTCAAGCAATCCTCCCACCTTGGCCTCCCAAAGTGCTGGGATTACCGGTGTGAGCCACCGCACCCAGTCAGAAAATATGATATCATATTATCTGGGGTAGGAAAAGAACAACTGCCATAGCAGAATAAATAGCAACAGCAGCAGCACAGATAATCATGTCAATAACCTACAGCCCTGACCTAGTCTAGACAGGGAAAATAAAAAAGAAGTAAAATGATGAGAGAGAAAGATAACACATGAAACACAGAAATTGGAGACTTGAACTCTACGAGCGGGAGAGACACAAGGATCCGAGAATGCTAGAAGGTATAGTAATGAGACAATTTTTCTGAGCTAAGAAAGGGAAGACTTTCACGTGCTATCAATCAATAGCAGATCAAATAAGCACATACTAATAACATCACTCACCGTGATGAACTACAGGGCAAGCATATTGTTAAGCTATTTTACTTTATATGACAGCAATGAAAGGTAGGTATTATTTATTTATTTAGAGATGAAAGTTCTCTCTTGTTGCCCAGGCTGGAGTGCAGTGGCACTATCTTGGCTCCCTGCAACCCCTGCCTCCTGGGTTCAAGCAATTCTCCTGCCTCAGCCTCCCAAGTAGCTGGGATTACAGGCATGTGCCACCACACCTGGCTATTTTTTGTATTTTTAGTAGACATGGGATTTCACTATGTTGGTCAGGCTGGTCTTGAACTCCTGACCTCATGTAATCCACCTGCCTCAGCCTTCCAAAGTGTTAGGATTACAGGCGTTAGCCCCGGCGCCTACCCCTTTTTATTTTTTAATCTTTTTTTTGAGATGGAGTCTCACTCTGTCACCCAGGCTGCAGTGCAGGGCACAATCTCGGCTCACTGCAACCTCCGCCTCCCAAGTTCAAGTGATTCTCCTGCCTCAGCCTCCCGAGTAGCTGGGACTAGAGGCTTGTGCCACGACTCCTGGCTATACTTTCTTTTCTTTTTTTTTTTTTTAATATTTTTAGTAGAGACGGGGATTTCACCATGCTGGTCAGGCTGGTCTTGAACTCCTGACCACAAATGATCCGCCTGCCTCGGCCTCCCAAAGTGCTGGGATTTCAGGAGTGAGCCCCCTCACCTGGCCGAAAGTAGGTATTAATTGATGTTCCTGTTTTAATAAGGCATAAGGGAGGTTCAGATATTAGGTGACCTGTACAAGATTATGCCACTAATTGTAATAAAATTCAGATCTGAACCCTGATTTACCTTCACTCTAAAACATTCTTTTCTTCCCATTATGCCATGTTCTCTTTCAAGATAAGAATTTCAGCAGTACAATGGCAATTATTAGATTATTAGCTATACACATGGTAAAATAAGAGGTAATATACAGAATGCTGTAGGAAAAAAAGGCTATACCTCTTAAAACATTCATGAAACACTTATAAAAACAGGATTATACGCTAGATCACACAAAAAAACAACTAATTTTTCAAAGCTGAAATATACAAACCTCATTCTCCTACTCAAAACCAAAGAAACTAGGATTTAATATTATAGTAAACATTCAAGCAGAGAGCCCTAGATTACTCTGAAATGGAAACCACTCTCCTGATCAAAGAAGACTACAAATGCAAGACAACATCTTTTAAAGAAAACGACAGTGAGAAAATTACATAACTCAAATATGTAGGTATTAATCAAAGTTATTCTCAGAGGTAATTCATAGCGTTAAGATAATTTCATTATTTTGGGCTGGGTTTGGTGGCTCACGCCTGTAATCCCAGCACTTTGGGAGGCCAAGGTGGGAGGAACATTTGAGGTCAGGAGTTCGAGACCAGCTGGGCCAACATGGTGAAACCTTGTTTCTACTAAAAAAATACAAAAATTAGCCAAGCAGGGTGTAATCTCAGCTACTTGGGAGGCTGAGACAGGAGAATCGCATGAACCCGGGAGGTGGAGGTTGCAGTGAGCCGAGATTGTGCCACTGCATCCCAGCCTGGGTGACAGAGCAAGACTCCACCACAATAAATAAATAAATACATACATAAATACATACATAAATACATAAATAAATAATATTTTATTATTTGTAAAGAAAACTCTTTTAAAAATTTAGAAAACTTAGACACAAAGATAATGGGGTGATGATATAATTACGGTGATGGTAGAATTCGTTAATTGGGAACTTCACAAATAATATATATGCGTTTTATCAAAAAACAGAATTATTTGAGAAAACTATAAAATATATGAATGATTGACAAATCTAACCCAAAAAGAAGAAAATATAATTACAACTGAGAAAAACTATGCAGCCACAAATATAGAAGAGATAAAATACTGTACTTTGTATAACCAAAAGCTAATCTATTTTAGATTTTCTGTGAAACCAATGACTTTATTTAAAAAAGATTCATTAGTATTGATTTAAGAAAATGCAGAAAAACAATGAAATCAGATTTCTAAAACTGATAAACTATTTTTTAAAAATACCTGAAAAGTTTCTCAAATTAGGAAAAATTATATCTGAGTTCTCTCCTGTTGTTGAGAAGTAGACACTCCTCATGTTAAATTAACTGTTCCGGGATGAAGAAAAAGTGGAAAAGTTAACATAACTCTCATACAAAAATACGCAAAAGAAAACCAACCAACACATCTCACATGCAAAAACCCTAAAGCTGGAACTGAAAAATCTAATTTAAAATATGCTCCAAACATAGCTGACCATGGCCAAGTACAGATCATTCCAGGACTTGAGTACAATTTAACACTAGAAAAATCAATCCATATATGAAATCAAATCAATAACATAATAAAAAGTTTGGTGATCTCTATGGAAGCTGCAAACAGTGCTGGGGAAAATATAAGATTCCTTCAGGACTTTTTAGAACGAGGACAAGAATAATCCGTTCTCGACAAAGTAAGAGTGATCTATCTCAAGGCAGAAGCATATTCTCCCACACCAGAGGAATTTCCATTGAAATAAGCAATGCCCCAAGGACGCTCGCTATCATTTTTATTCAATGTTGTTCGCCGTGTTCTGGCCAATATTATGACTTGAGATACAAGTGAGAAAGATGACTGAAGGAATTCGTGAGACAAGATGATCGCTACTCAGGGGATAGTATGATTGTCTATCTAGAAAAAGAGAAATGACTCCATTGTAATTCCGGGAATTTACTAACAGTGGCTGGGTCCTGGACAAACATTTAAAAAAATCAATTGTTTTCTTGTGTGGCAGCAATAACCATTTAGAAAATGGAGCAAATGCGGAGTTCAGGGGCTGTGAGTATACAATAGCGAGAACTCCCGATCTGCTGTCCCGGCAAGTCGCCTCTGGAGTGGACACCGGCCAGGGCAGGCAGGTCTCTGGAGGGAAGGTAGAGAGAGGATACAGAGGATCTACACCTTCTCCAGGAAGCTCCCCGAGAAAGGACCACACCTGTTTACTCCAGCAGGCTCTGGGGGGATTGGGGCTTGGGGGTGATGATCTTGACCTCACTGACTACTGACTACCCAAAGAAATACTGCTCTATAGCCCGTGTCTCCTGCTTCTGGGTGGGATGTTCCCTAAAGAGAGGGGGCTTCCTCCTTGACCTCAGGAAGGAGGCACCCTTGTTTCTGGTCAGGTGAACACAAAAACCACCGAACTTCCCCCAACCCGCTGGTGTGCCTTTGCCCTGACTTGGCAGAGAAGGCGGATGGAAATCTACAGCCAGGAAGAGAAATGACAACTCACTTCAGTCTCAGAAATGACAACTCACCCTGTCTCAGTGACCAGAGACAGGGTGACCCAATGAGCCTTTGAAGCACTTGGTTCCCACTGGCTATAACTAAAGAAAGAAGATGTAGGTAAGAACTTAGAGGGTGGCCAGGTGCAGTGGCTCACGCCTGTAATCCCAGCACTTTGGGAGGCTGAGGCGGGAGAATCACCTGAGGATAGGAGTTTGAGACCAGTCTGGCCAGTATGGTGAAACCCAGTCTCTACTAAAAACACAAAAATTAGCCAGATGTGGTGGTGGGGACCTGTAATCCCAGCTACTTGGGAGGCTGAGGCAGGAGAATCGTTTGAACCCGGGAGGTGGAGTTTGCAGTGAGCCAAGATCTCACTATTGCGCTCCAGCCTGAGCAACAGAGAGAGACTCTATTTCAAAAAACAAACAAACAAAAGGAGTATGTGCTCCCAAAGAGTGGAACCAGAGTACACCAAAGACCCCCAGAAACTAAAAAGCATGATTTTCAAATATGCAGATTCACAGACACTCTGAAATTACCAGCTGGTCTGCACAGAACAAAAACTCAGAGTATACACCCAGTAATGGGAGTGGTGGGTTGAATGGCAGTTCTGTTTGTAGCTCTTTGAGGAATGGCCACACTGCCTTCCACAAGGGTTGAACTAATTTACACTCTCGCTGGGCAGGGTGGCTCACGCCTGTAATCCCAGCACTTTGGGAGGCCAAGGCGGGCGGATGACAAGGTCAGGAGATTGAGACCATCCTGGCTAACACGGTGAAACCCCGTCTCTACTAAAAATACAAAAAAATTAGCTGGGCATGGTGGCGAGAGCCTGTAGTCCCAGCTACTCGGGAGGCTGAGGCAGGAGAATGGCGTGAATCCGGGAGGCGGAGCTTGCAGTGAGCCAAGATCGCACCACTGCACTCCAGCCTGGGTGACAGAGCGAGACTCCGTCTCAAAAAAAAAAAAAAAAAGTTTACACTCTCACCAACACCATAGGAGTGTTCCCTTTACTCCCCAACCTTACCAGCATCTGTCATTTTTTTTTTAGATCTATGTAGCAACTTCAGTTTTCTTTTGCAACCTTTATCAAAGTTTATTTATTTTTTTGATTTTATTTTTCCGTAAGTTATTGGGGTACAGGTGGTATTTGATTACATGAGTACGTTTTTTAGTGGAGATTTGTGAGATTATGGTGCACCCATCACCTCAGCAGTATACACTGCACCATATTTGTTGTCTTTTATCCCTTGCCCCCCTCCCACCTTTCTCCCCAGGTCCCCAAAGTCCATCATATCATTCTTACGCCATTGTGTCCTCACAGCTTAGCTCTTACATATCAGTGAGAAGATACGATGTTTGGTTTTCCATTCCTGAGTTACTTCACTTAGAATAATAGTCTCTAATCTCATCCAGGTCATTGCAAATGCTGTTAATTCATTCTTTTTTATGGTTGAGTAGTATTCCATCATATATACAGGTATATACCACATTTTCTTTATCCACTCTGATGGGCATTTGGGTTGGTGCCATGATTTTGCTATCGCGAATTGTGCTGCTATAAATATGCATGTGCAAGTATCTTTTTCATATAATGACTTCTTTTCCTCTGGGTAGATACCCAGTAGTGGGATTGCTGGATCAAATGGTAGTTCTACTTTTAGTTCTTTAAGGAATCTCCACACTGTTTTCCAGAGTGGCTGTACCAGTTTACATTCCCACCAGCAGTGTAGTTATTTTTCACTTTTTCATAACAGCCATTCTGACTGGTATGAGATGGTATCTCATTGTGGTTTTGATTTACATTTTTCTAATGGTCAGTGATACTGAGCTTTTTCTATATGCTTGTTGGCTGCATGTCTGTACATATATATATATCATGGAATACTATGCAGCCATAAAAAAAGAATGAGATCATGGCTTTTGCAGGAACATGAATGGAGCTGGAAGCTATTATCCTTAGCAAACTAATGCAGGAATAGAAAACCAAATACTGCATGTTCTTACTTAAAAGTGGGAGCTAAATGATGAGAACACATGGACACAAAGAGGGGAACAACAGATGCTGGGGCCTACTCGAAGATGAAGGAGAGACAGTACCGCAAATAACTATTGGGTACTAGGTTTACTACATGGGTGACAAAATAATCTGTACAACAAACCCCTGTGATACGACTTTACCTATCATAACAAACCTGCACATGTACTCTGGAACCGAAAATAAAAATTAAACAAAACAAAACAGAAACCACACAGCTAGAGACTGGGAGGTAAAAGCTGAGAGACCTGGAGACTAATCCCTGAGATCTAACCTGATGAGGACAGGAATTCCAAAGAAACAACGAAAGAACAGATGGAGGAGAAATGCTGTTTATGATCGCTGACATCCACGGAGCATTTTCTGTCTGCCAGGCATCATAGTACATGAGTTAACTCATTTAATCCTCACACCACACTAACGAGGTAGATATTATTATTATTTCATGTCCTAAAACAGGAAGTGGAAATCAGAAGATCTTATGCTCAGTTTGCACGGGCCAGGCCTGGGGCTGGGTGGGGCAGGGTGAGGTGGGGGTTCCGAATTTGGCAGTCAAACTCCAGGATCCATCATTTTAACCAGGCTGGTAAAGATTAACAGAGGCTGATTAAACAACAGAAAAAGTAACCCCAATGCAAATAAAGACATAAGTAACCAGGAAATTAAAGCTTTAGAAAAGTTAAACATAAATATGGTAATGGGGTAATGACAGAATTAAGGGAATGGCAGAATTAGTTAATTGGGAAATACACAAATAGATATGGTCATCACCATTGCAAAAAAAGAGGATTCTTTGAGAAAACTATAAAACATATGAATAATTAACAAATCTAATCTAGAAACATTCAAATAAAATTGCAACTGAGAAAAACTATGTAGCAACAAATACAGAGGAGATAACAATTGTGAAATACTGTCCTTTATATAACTGAAAGCAAATACATTTTAAAACTTTTGTGAAATGAGTAATTTTATTGAAAAATTACTAGTTTATGACATTTAGCACTAAGCTCAGCGGCTCACACCTGTAATGCTAATGCTTTGGGGGGCCAAGGCAGGAGGATTGCTTGAGGCTAGGAGTTTGAAACCAGCCTAGGCAACATAGCAAGACCTCATTTCCACAAAAAATTAAAAAATAAAAAAAGTAGCCAGTCTTGGTGGCACACACCCATAGTCCCAACTACTCAGGAGGCTGAGGCAGGAGGATTGCTTGAGCTCAGGAGCTGAGGCTGCAGTGAGCTATGATCGCACCACTGCAATCCAGCCTGGGCAACAGAGCAAGACCCTGTCTCTATTTAAAAAAAAAAATGACATTTAGGACCCATATGAAGAAACCTATACAACTTCAGTTAGATAGTTTTAAAGCCTTTAAAAGAAAACATAAAAGAATACCATGCATCCTGGGAGAAGGATTATTCTAACAATTTTTATTCTTCCTAAATTAATGGATATGTTTAATGCAATTCCAGGAAAAATCCCTATGGAATTTTTTTGAAAATGTCCCAGTGAATTGGTCATTTGGAAGAATGAGCAGGAAAGAAAACCTTTAAAAGTAATTAAGGACCATAATGCTACATCAGTAATAAAATCTATTATAAAACTACAATAAAAAAATACTGATGAGGGCTGAGTAGGAGATAAAAAAACAAGACAATTCAGAAATAAGCCCTAGTAAATAAAGATAATAAACAGAAATAATCGAATGGAAAAAATGAGACTTAGTTAACAAATGGTGCTGAAAAGATAGGTTAAGAATTTGAAACGAAAAATTGATTTTATTCCTCACTTGGCATTTTACTCTAGAACACAAATTAGAGGATAAAAAATTAGAGAAATATATAGGTAAAATGAAGGAAATCTTATCTAAGCTTAAAATCAATAAAGGAATAACAAAAAAATAAAGATTCACAGACTTGCTAACATACTCTGCATGTTAAAAACATCAGAGACTAAATTAGATACTTAGCAATAATCTCAGAAAACTCTATGCGATGAATACGGCAAAAGAATAGCATTCTTCAAATATGAAGAAATTCATTAAAAGATGAATACTAAAAGATACAAACAGATAATCCACAAAAGACAAATACAAATATTAAACATGTAGAAAATGTTCAACTTCAATAATATGAAAATAAATGCAAATTAAAGCAATAATGAGCTAGCATGTTCCATATCCTCAGTATGCAATGTTATTTCGTTTTTGTCGTTGTTGTTTTGTTTGTTTTAAAAACAAGGTCCCACTCTGTCACCTTGGCCGGAGTGCAGTGGCGTGATTATAGATCATTACAGTCTCAAATTCCTGGCCTCAAGTGCCCCTCCTGCCTCAGCCTCCCCAGTAGCTGGGATTACAAGCACATGCCACCAAGCCCAGCTGTTTTTAAAAAATGTTTGTAGAGATGGGGTCTCACTGTGTTGCCCAGACTGGTCTTGAAGGCCTGGCCTGAAGTAATCCTCCCATTTTGGCCTCCCAAAATGCTGGTATTACAAGCTTGAGCCATGGAGCCTGGTCAGATTTTATTTTTAAGTGAAAAGACTGAGAGTACACAGTTTGCTGAGTCTTCTCACTAATACTGATGGTAACAAACATGGGTATGGACTTTCTGGATACTAATTTGGCAGTGGCATTTAGATAAAAGTTCCTTTTTTTTTTTTTTTTTGATTCAATAATTCCTTTTCTGGAATCTATCCCAATGAAGTGTTCAGAAATTTGGACAAAGATTTCTGCATCATGCTGTTTATCGTAACACTATTTGTAACAGTGAAAAATGGAAAAGAATAAGGAATATAAATAGGAAACGAAACATCAACTCACTGCCCAGAAATAACATATGTGCATTTTCTCCTCATTTTCTTCTAAGCAAATAAACAAAATAATTAAAATTATGTTTTCCAGGCCTTTTTACTTGATATTGTATTGTGAAGATTACACATGTTATTCAAACTCTTTACAATAATGAGTGCAAAAGGCTTAGTGGGAAAAACAAAAACAAAAAAACCTCTTCCTAATAAAATTGGTTCTATGACATCTTACAGAAAGCCATATATTTCTCCATTGATCTCCTATTTTGGTGTGGTCTTATCGTTTCTGTATTGGCATGAAATATGTTTGTAATAGAACAGGAAGTTATTTCTCTTTTTCATGCCTTCGAGTGTCTACATGAAAGTGTTCTTGAGGGGTAATGGTTCTGGCAAGCAAATACGGCTGCTGAATGCTGATAATTTCCTCTATAGAACACGCAGCACAGTTTTCCAAGTTGTGCAGAAGTTAAGATGTCACTTGGCACCAACCCATATTATCCAGAAAGTTATACAACCACCATCCGGATCATTTCATGCAAAATTAGGATTGTATAGAAAATTGCTCTTCTGGGGCCGCACCACTACACCACATATTAAATAATCACAGCACATTAAATACCTGTGTGTGCTACCAGTCTTATCCAGATAGACCCTGGAAGATTTTAAGTGCAATTGTTTCACCTCTAGAAATTAACTCGCTTGAGTAAAAAGTGGGAGTAAATATTTCTTAGTGGCTGCTGGGGGTGGCTAGAAGCTGCAACAAGCTGGAATCTTTTTTTTTTTTTTTTTTTGAGATGGAGTCTCACAGTGTCGCCCAGGCTGGAGTGCAGTGGCGTGATCTTGGCTCACTGCAACCTCCACCTCCCGGGTTCAAGAGATTCTCCTGCCTTAGCCTCCCAAGTAGCTAGGATTACAGGTGCCCACCACCTTACCCAGCTATTTTTTTGTATTTGTAGTAGAGACGGGGTTTCACCATGTTGGTCAGACTGGTCTCAAACTCCTGACCTCAGGTGATCTGCCCACCTCGGCCTCCCAAAGTGCTGGGATTACAGGCATGAGCAACCACACTCAGCCAACAAGCTGGAGTCTTTAGGGAACACCCAAGCGTGTCTGTCCACACCCCGGGCAGAGGGCCAAGGGGGCAGGACTCTGGAAGACGGTAAGCTCTGAACTGAAATAGTGGAGAAGAATAACTTCACAAGCTCTCTTTGAAAAATATGCCTTTGCCCATATAGATTATAGGCACTAGGGATGCTGAGTTGCAATGCAGTGCAAAAGGACAGTGACGCGCAGAAGCAGCCACGGCATTCTGCATTAAAAAAACAAAAGTCCAAAACGAAGAACGCTGTCTGGCTTTAAAACCCAGCTGTCAACAGGGGGAAGTGTAATCATTTTGACATGTTTCCATTTCGTTGAAGATTCAAGGTTTTAAACTTGGACTTAAACCTAAATGTTATGCTTCCTGGATTGTGAATATCCACTTTCAATTATATTTTTAAACTAAAACTTTAGAAATGGATTAAGCAGTTGAAAACTTCTGGGATTCACAAGAGTGTGCAGAATGGATTCCTTTTAAATGGTCACTTTCAAAAACCTTTATCAAGGAAAATGAACAAATCACTCTTAGGAATGTCCTTCCATCTACGGTCTTCACAAATCTTTCTCCATTTATCTCTTTCCAAGCTCTAGACCTCCTAAAATAGATCAGAGGGATTACTTTCTCCTGCCACTTACCTGGTCTTCATTAGCAATGGTATGATAGGGATGGTATACAAAAGGAATGCTCAAATGACAGCCGTAGGGACGAAGATTCCTTCAATAACCCATGTCAAGAAAATATGGGCAAACTGAACCAAACCCTGAGAATCTCTAATACCTAGGAACTCCCAATCCTCATTCTTGCCTTGGCAAAAGTTTTCTGAAAGAAAAAGCCAATATGTCAATACTTCAGGCTAAATTTAAAGGAAACTACTTGGAAATTACCTTGCTCTCAAATCTTGTTAGAAGCACAATATTTCCAAAAGGAAATTGAACTATAATAGGTTTCAGAGCTTAGCTTTCAAGGTTGCAAATGATTGTCAATTGTGAACTCTGGGTACCCACAGCAAAAGACTCATGATAGCTGACATCCCAATTTTTGGTGAGTGCTAGTGGCATTCACTCGGTGTTTTACAATCCCAGTCCTCCCATAATTTCATAACTTGGTTATAGTGACCTCATTTATGATAAAACATTCAACTAACTACTTAGGTTGAAAAAAACCTATGAAAAATTTCTAAGAGTTTCTGATGATGGATAGAGGAAGCAACACTGTACCCTGCTTCTTTCCACTGATGGCAGCTGTGGAACATGCAGAGAACGCATGGAACAGCTCTTTGGAGATTCTGACAAGTAAGTCGTAGTAGCAGGTGATTTGGAGAAGAAGATCTGAATTTAAAGTAACACCAAACCAGCAAAGAGTTTACTATACTTTTTCCTTGAGTACCCCCACCACCCCCCCCCCCCCCCCCCCGCCCCCCCGCCCAGCTAGATGCAATGCTAAAGACTCCTGGCAGTGGGCATGGGTGTGGATCGTGAGAGCTCCAGGAAGCCTCCAGTTCTGGCTTGAGGGGTAGGAAAAGGGTCTGAAGGAGAACCTTTCCTTCTGATCAGGAAACCATTGTCTCGAGCAGGAACAAATGTCTGATGCCGTTTTCTCTTTCTGTTCTCTTGTAGCTGGATCAGGAAACTGATACAGCCAAGGAAAGTATGCATAAGAGTAGGACAAATAAAGCCTCAGCCTGCTGGACATAGGAATGAAAAGTAGAGTCCTAAAGAAATGGATAGTACCAAGGAGGTCTTGGAGAGTGAAGAGGTTGGCAAAGCTACCCCGTCATTTTGTGTATGAAATCCTGGGCTCACCTGTAAGTTGTTCATACCTGTCTAATCCTAAACAGCATGCCCTAGACTCTGAAAACTACAAAACATGTGAGATGGTTTGGACATTTGTCCCCTTCAAATCTCATGTTGGAATGTGACCTCCAATGTTGAACTTGGGGCCTGTGGGAGATGTTGGACCATGGTGATAGATCCTTTGTAAATGACTTGGTGCCCTACTCACCATGATGCGTGGTAGTGATTCACGTAAGATCTGGCTGTTTAGAAGAGTCTGAGATCTCCCCCTTCTCTCTTGCTCCCTTCTCTTGGTTTGGGACACACCAGCTCTCCTTCCCTTCTGCCATGACTGAAAGCTTCCTGAGGCCTCACCAGAAGCCAAGCAGATGTGGTGCCATGCTTCTTGTACAGCCTACAGAACTGTGAGCCAAATAAATCTATTTTCTTTATAAATTACTCAGTTTCAGGCATTTCTCCTTAGCAAGGCAAACTCCTCTATAGCAACAACTAACTCAGTGGAACAAAGTACTACACAACTCCCAGAATGGCCAATGAGCAGAAGAGATCTGAGTAGCCTTGTAAAGCCCTGGAAAACTGAACAGACCACAATCCTAAGAAAGCTGGTCAGAATTTTCAGCCTACACCCAACCAACTCAATTTGCCTGCTTAAACAAAAATATCAACGTTCTCTGGAGGATTTAAAGAAGAGTCAGGGTATCACAACATAATATTCCAAATGTCCAGACTATAATACATGATTAATAAGCATATGAAGAAGCAGGAAATTTTGACCTGTATAAGAAAACACAATCACCAGATGCTACTGACACAGTTGTTGGAATTATCTGAAAAAGATGTTAATGAAACCGTTAACACTGTGTTCTTATTTATATAACTTATTTCTTTATTGAGGGGTCTTTATCTTTTTCTATCTTTCCACTCCTCTCATTTGCAAATCGTCTTGAGAGGAATGGGAAAATAGAAAGTCTTGACAAATAAATAAATGATATAAACAAGACTACAATGAAAATGTCAGAACTACAAAAAACAAAAAACAAAAAAACAAAAAAAACAAAACAAAAAAAAACAAACAAAAAAAAAACCAGTAACAGCAAAGATGCTCGGCTCAATGTAGAAATGGAGGTGACAGAAGAGCTAGTGAATTTGAAGACAGATCAATAAAAGGTGTGAGTCTTTCTCCTCTTATTCTGTGATTAATGTTGCTACTATCAGAGTCACAAAAGGAGATGAGAAAGGCTGCGGAGAAGAAAAAATGTTTAAAGAAATAATAGCCAAAAACTTTCTAAATTTCTCAATAGAAATAAACCAACAGATTCACCAAGTCCTTAAAACCCCAAATGGGATAAATCTAAAATAATGAAATCCTCAGACATATCATAATCAAATTGCTGAAGAATAAAGACAAAGAAGAACATCTTGCAATCAGTTAGAAATAAATGACGTATTACCAACCGAAAGCAATGATTCCAATGATACAGATTTCTCATCATAAAACGCTGAGACCAGAAGGAAGTGGAACAACATTGTTAAAGAGCCAAGAGATAAAAACCATCAACTCAGAATTCTACATCCAGTGGAAACAACCTTCAGTCAAAATGGAGACATTTTCCAATGAAGAAAAGGAAAGGAATTCATTGTCAGCACACCTGCTCTAAAAAAAAATTTTAAAGGATGTTCTCCAGAAAGAAATAAAATGATACTAGGGCTGGTCACAGTGGCTCACGCCTGTGATCCCAGCACTTTGGCCAAGGTGGGTGGATCACTTGAGGTCCGGAGTTTGAGACCAGCCTGGCCAACATGGTGAAACCTCATCTCTACTAAAAAATACAAAAATTAGCTGGGTATGGTGGTGTATGCCTGTAGTCCCAGTTACTTGGGAGGCTGAGGCAGGAGAGAACCAGGGAGATGGAGGTTGCAGTGAGCCAAGATCGTGCCACTGCACTCAATCTGGGTGACAGAGTGAGACTCCATCTCAAAAAAAAAAAGAAAAGAAAAAAGAAAAAGAAATAAAATCATACCAGAAAGGAACTTAGAACATAAGAGATGGCAAATATATGGGTAAATATAAGATTATTCTTACCCTGTTTGGTTCTTTAAAAATGTTCTATGGTTGAAACCAAAATTATAACATTGTCTGGTGTGGTTTTCAATGTAGGTTGATATAATATCTAAACCTTTAGCAAGAATGACAAAGGAAATGGATCGATTCTTCAGATAACACAAAACTCACCAACAAAGAGAGACACATCCTAAATAGTCCTATTAAAGACATTGCATTCTAGTTTAAAACTTTCCAAAAAAGAAATCTACAGGTCCAGACGACTTCCTTGGCAAATTCTACCAAAACATTTAAAGAATTATTTTCTTTATGGATAAATAATGCCAATTCTACACAATCCCTTCCAGAAAATAAAAGAGAAAGGAACACGTCTCAGTTTATTTGATAAAGCTAACATTGCCCTAATACCAAAACCAAAGACATTACAAAAACAAACAAACAAACAAAAAACACCTAGAGTCCAATATCTCTCATGAACTTAGACACAAAGACATAACATAAGGTTTGTTTTGGTGTCAAAACCTGATCAAAACAAGGATCAAGCTGTTCTTGAGCGGTATCTTGAATGTGTTGATCTGTACATGTGTATGAATCTACACATGTTAAAATTCACAGAACGGTACACCCCCAAATGTCAACTGTATATTAATTCCAAATTTAAATTTTTTTTTTTTTTTTTTTTTGAGATGGAGTCTTGCTCTGTTGCCCAGGCTGGAGTGCAGTGGCCGGATCTCGGCTCACTGCAAGCTCCGCCTCCCGGGTTCACGCCATTCTCCTGCCTCAGCCTCCCGAGTAGCTGGGACTACAGGCGCCCGCCACCTCGCCCGGCTAGTTTTTTTGTACTTTTTAGTAGAGACGGGGTTTCACCATGTTCGCCAGGATGGTCTCAATCTCCTGACCTCGTGATCCGCCCGTCTCGGCCTCCCAAAGTGCTGGGATTACAGGCTTGAGCCACCGCACCCGGCCCAAAATTTAAATTTTAAAAATAAAAATGTTTTAAGGCCATAACTCTCAGATTGCATTAAGAAGCCAGTTTCAACATCTGCAAAGCCATACAATAATTTTTCAAGATGGTATGACATGCAATGTCATAAGTCTCTTGGGAAAGTTTTCCTGTCTCTTAAAAGGGGACAGCTCTGGCTTTGCATATTGTCCTGTGAAGATGTAATATGTAGCAGCTATCCTGTATCCACAAGGAGAAGCCAAGAGAACTGCAGAGTTGCTGAGCTAGATAGAGGCCTGGCATCTTGAGTGGCTACATTCACCAGCCAAGAGCTCATCTTATCTCCAGACTTGCCATGAGAGCCAATGAAACCAAATCATTTCATGTACTGGCAGTTGAAAAAAGCATAACTTGGATAGTATACCTGAATATATATTTGAATTACTTTATACAGGTTGAGTATCCCTAATCCTAAAGTCTGAAATCAGAAATGCTAAAAAAATCTGAAACATTTTGAGTGACAACCTGACGTGGAAAGGAAACGCTCATTGGGGCATTCAGATTTTGGATTTTGGGATTATGGATGCCCAATCAATAAGTATAAAGCAAATAATCTCAAATCCATCCCCCCGCCCCACCAAAAAAATTCAAAATCCAAAACACTTCTAGTCCCAGGAATTTCAGATAAGGAATACTCAACCTGCATAGCTTTTATGGATGAACTGGACATATGCCTTCTTGTAATAGCATTTTTTAAAACTTCTTTTTCGGGCCGGGCACGGTGGCTCATGCCTATAATCGCAGCACTTTGGGAGGCCAAGGCAGGAGGATCATCTGAGGTCAGGAGTTTGAGACCAGCCTGGCCAACATGGTGAAATCTCATCTCTATTAAAAACACAAAAATTAGTCGGGCGTGGTGGTATGCTCCTGTAATCCCAGCTACTCAGGAGGCTGAGGCAGGAGAATCACTTGAACCCAGGAGGCAGAAGTTGCAATGAGCCAAGATCGTGCCACTGCACTCCAGCCTGTGCGACAGAGTAAGATTCCATCCATCTCAAAAAAAAAAAAAAAAAAAAAAATTAATTAAAAATAAGTAAAAATAAAAATGAAAACTTGTTTTTCTCTATGAAGATTCTATAACCCCTCAAGGTGCAATTGAACTTTCTGAGGACAAAATTACTCAAAATCAATTAAGGTAATGCAAAACTAATCACTTTTGGCAGGTACTTTTTGTTAGCCAGATGGACAATTCTAAACAGCTCTATTAGATTCGGTAACCAATCCAGTTAGGTGGGGAAGGGTTTTGTAGCCAGCAAATCCTGACAAGTTATCCTGATACAACCCCAGTAAAAATCATATATTTTGCAACAACTATTATTTTAACATAGACAGGGATGGTTGTTAAATCCTGACATAGAATCTTCGAACTCAAGGTCATCTCTTTCATGATCCGTGATGCAAGACTTCTAGCCTTCCAGATTTCTGATTTTGGGTTTTTGGATTAGGGATGCACAACCAGTAAGTATAATACAAATATTCCAAAATCCATCCCCCCATCAAAAATCCAAAATACTTCTGGTCCCAGGCATTTCAGATAAGGGATACTCAACCTGCATAGCTTTTATGGACGTTTGGTGCTTGCTCAGGCATTTAAGCTGATCCTGGGTTTCAAAAAAAAAAAAAATATATCTGAGCTCTGTTATTATGTGGCTCTAAGACCACTTCTGTGCAGAAACATAGCTGCAGTGCACTTGGGCACAAACAGACATCAGGCTGTTTGTAAAATATATTAATATTTTAAAATATTCATATATGTAAAATATATTTATATATGTTAATATTGATATATGTAAAATATATTGATTTTTAAAAATACTAACATTAAAATATTAATATGTTAGTGACCTTTGTCATCCAGACAATTGAAATCTCACAGAACATGGGCTACCTTTAAATCAACAACATACCATGGCCAGCAATCTCAACTATTAGTTTTACTGTTTGTTCATACTACAGCCCAATCTGTTGACTGCTGGAAGTTTTAGTAGCCACATAACTCTACTTTGCATCAAACTCTGCCTTCACAGCAGTGGCTTCCCCGATCCCCCCCACACTCCCCCCCACCCCAGCTGGTCCCTGTTATAGTCTTGAGAGTCACCCCAGAAACAGATTCATTCTTCTTTGCACGACAACCCTTCAAATATCAAGTGGCAACCTAAACTATTTAAAGACAACTACCATATCTTCACCTATTCTTCTCTGTATAAAGCAAGCATTCCCAATCCCATCTCGGATTCATTACAGAACGTATTCTGGAGTCCCATCGAGATCCCAGTTCTTGCCTCCACATGTCGTCTGTGTGATCTCAAGGTGAGGAAAGCAGGACTGAACCCCACTTCACCGTGGCGGACGTCAGGAGTTCGGGGTCAGCCTACCAGCCCAGTAATGAAATCCGTCTCTACTAAAAATGCAAAATTAGCCCGCCAGTGGGCGGGGTGCCTGTAATCCCAGCTACTCAGGAGGCTGAGGCAGGAGAATAAGCTTGAACCTGGGAGGCCCGAGGTTGCAGTGGGCGAGATTGCACCACGTGGCTGGCCTGGGCAACAAGAGTGAAACTCCATCTCTCAAAAAAAAAAAAAAAAAAAACCAGCAAGGATAGGAGGATAATTACTTATCCTGATGTGATGCAATATGTCTAACAGTGCAGCCTCCAAGTAAAATTTGCAAGGATAGGAGGATAATTACTTCTCTTGATGTGATGCAATACATCTAACAGTGCAGCCTCCAAGTAAAATTCGCAGTGTTGATAGTCCCGTCATTCTGTGCATCCACATCTGAGCTCAAGCCACCTGCACCTGTGCTGGAAACCGGTCCCGCTCTTGTCACACTTTTCTCCTCGTTTTTGTATAGTTGGTTGTTTGGAAGCAAATGCAGGACCTTACAATTGTTTCTGCTAAATCTCATCGTGTTGGATTCGGCCTAATTGTCCCAGCCTGTCAAGACCTTCTCGGATCTTAATTCCATCAGGCACTGGCTTCAGGGAATCACTGCTAAAATTTTTCAACACAATAAAGCGGGGGACAGAGCCCTGGGGCATGTTATACTGGGAGTCTTCCTTTGGGCATAATTATTCACCCAGTTCTAATTCTACCTAATTGCAGTAGTATCCAGCTCAGTAATTTTCTATCTTAACCACACACATACTAAATTCATCAATGTAAACTTGTCAAATGCTTTGGTGAAATCCAGATTCACTCTGTCTAAAACACTCATTTTCCTTATTTTCAGTACTTTTTTTTTTCGATAAAAGTGGATGTTTCCAGGAACCAACTGTCCCTTTCTGCTTACTGCTTTACAACCAAATGCAACCATACCTGCTTCAATCTGCCTTTGCAAACGGCTACTATATGTATGATTTTTTTTTTTAAGAGACAGGGTGTCTTTCTGTCAGTCAGGCTGGAGTGCAGTGGCGCCATCACGGCTCACTGCAGCCTTGAACTCCTTGACTCAAGTGATCCTCCTGCCTCAGATCCTCCTGCCTCAGCCTCCGAGCAGCTGAGACTGCAGGCACGCACCACCAGGCCCAGCTACTTTATTTACTTATTTATTTATTTATTTATTTATTTAATTTTGAGACAGAGTCTCACTCTGTTGCCCAAGCTGGAATACAGTGACACGACCTTGGCTCACTGCAACCTCTGCCTCCTGGGCTCAAGATACTCTCTCGCCTCAGCCTCCCTAGTAGCTGGGATCACAGGCATGTGCCACCATGCCCAGCTAATTTTTTTAAAATTTTAGTAGAGACGGGATTTTACCATGTTTCCCAGGATAGTTTTGAACTCCTGAGCTCAGGCAACCCACCCACCTCAGCCTTCCAAAGTACTGAGATTACAGGCATGAGCCACCGCATCCAGCCGGAACTATAATTCTCAGGTATTTACTCCCCAAGTAAGACGGGTCTGAAATCAGAGGAGAGGCTTCTTCCGTCTTTTGGTCAAGTGATGCAGAGATGGGAAGAGGCAGAAATTTAGGTAGAGCCTGACATCTACAGAGCCAAAATGGGTCTCTCCATACCTCTTCTTAGACACAAGGTCTCTCTCTTTCACCCAAGCTGGAGTGCAGTGGTGTGATCATCGCTCACTGCAGCCTCTACCTTCCAGGCTCAAGCTATCCTCCTGCTTCAGCCTCCAGAGCAACTGGGACTACAGGAGTTAATTACATGCCCAGTCAATTTTTTTCTATTATTATTTTTAATACAGATGTGGTCTTGCTATGTTGCCCAGGCTGGTTTCAAACTCCTGACCTCAAACGATCCTCCTGCCTCAGCCTCCAGAAGTGTTGGAATTACAGGCATAAGCCACCACTCTCAGCCACGCCATAATTTTTCTATGACTCTCTCAAGCCTCCAGAGCACTCTGGAAAGCGGTATCTTATAAAGAAAAATAAACAATTGTATCAGATATCTCTCAATAAAAAGGTATAGGGGAATCAGTCAATAAGTTACAATGAATCGCTTTGCTAAGGAGGAGTCCAGTGAGCTGACTGCTCATCCACCAAATGGCATGCCTCTGTCATGTACCTGGGCAGTGGCACTCAGTATGCTTGGGTCCCGGGTCCAGGAAGGGCTGACCTCAGACCACCTTCTGCTGTCCTCTTCACCTGCATTTAGTGGCAGATACAGACCAGGAAGGAGTCATAGACAAGGAAAGTCAGCTGATTCTACACTGCCTTGCAACTTTGCAGAATGTTTTAATTTTTCCAAAGTTATTCCCTCTGTCTCTGCTTCTGTGTACTTTGTATCTTAGTCATTATTTACAAGTCTGGCTTGCCTACCAGATAATGGGTAAACTAAACTAATTCAGTAATCTCATTATCACCAACCAATTTGCATCCACATGTTCATGCATAAATATCATCCTCAATTAAAGCTTAAATCATCAGTCTTGGCTAAAACGAACAACGATGGGGCAGGGTTGGGGGAGAGCAATTTCCCTACTTTTTAAATGCATGCACCTCCACCAGCAAAAGATTCAAAAATATACGTGACATTCATTTATTCGCAAATTATATACATACACTATTTACTCATCAAATATTAACAGAGATCAATTCTTCTTAATTTTAGATGAGAAATAGATATGAGAAGGTTCTAATATTTTCTTTTTATACCCCAATGGATTTTTCCCGCAACCCTTTAACTACACACACACCACTTTGAATCCCAGTGGTATCAACCATGAGGAAGTTAAACAAATCCTGGATTGTAATCATGGCTTGTTGACCTAAACCAAGTTGCTCCTCCTCTTTGGGTCTCTTTTTTTGGGCCTCGTGTGTGTGTCTGTGTGTGTGTGTGTGTGTGTGTTTGTGTGTGTGTTTGACGGAGTCTTACTCTGTTACCCAAGCTGGAGTGCAGTGGCGCGATCTCAGCTCACTGCAACCTCCACTTTCTGGTTTCAAGCAATTCTCCTGCTTCAGCCTCTCAAGTAGCTGGGATAACAGATGCCCGCCACCATGCCCACCTGATTTTTTGGGGGGAGTTTTAGTAGACATGGGGTTTCACCACGTTAGCCAGGTTGGTCTCGAACTCCTGTCCTCAAGTGATCTGCCTGCCTCAGCCTCCCAAAGTGCTGGGATTACAGGTGTGAGCCACCACACTGGGTCTGGGCCTCATTTTGTGTGTATATATATATATTTTTTGTTGGATTAATAATACTCACTTAGCTACCTCACATAAGATGGTTAAAGAAAAAAATCTCCCAAATGGTTAAACCATCACATAGATGCAAAATAATGCTATTTTTATTATCGTGACTATCTTATTGATTGAGGACGGTGGAAAAGCTGGAGGAAACAGGCACACTGAAAACACCTGGAAGTAGATGTGGACTGATTCTAAGTTGCAGGAGAGTTCAGAACTGCTTTAGAGTACGATGAAAATTGTTTTCCCATCAAGAACAATTTGGCTGGTCAACCAGAGGGGCAGATGTCAGTGCACACAGAGAGCGCAAGTGACGCTGCAGAGTGGCTGGAGACGTCCGTGCGGAATCACAGACTTCAGGAGAACCACCACGACCGTCAGAACTCTGACCTCAGGATGAGCTGTCACAGCCAGGTAATGGGTCTCCGCTGCTCATGCAGACACCTGTCAGGGACCAACCTAATGGGACATTGTCCTCGGTGGATAGCTGTAATGAGGTGACATCTTGGATTAGTTTCCTGAGGCAGCTGTAGCCAAGTATGACCCACCTGGCAGCTGAAAAAAACAAAACACGACCTAAATGAATGATCTCACAGTTCTGGAGGCCAGAAGTCTGAAATCAGTATCACTGGGGCCAAATCAAAAGCACTCCCTGTGGAGGCTCTAGGGAGCATCCATTCCTTGCCTCTTCTGGTTTGTGGTGCCTCCAGTATCCTTTGGTTTGTGGCTACACTGCTCCAATCTCTGCTCCATCTTCACAAGGCCTTTTTTTCTCTGCATGTCAAATCTCCCTGTGCCTCCCTTGCAGAGGGATACATGTGATGGCAATTAGAACCCACCCTGATTATTCAGGATAATCTCCCCCAAATCCTTAACTTACAAAGGATTGCAAAGATCTCTTTTCCAAATAAGGTAAAGTTTACAGGTTCAAAGAGGGAGAACTTGGTATCTTTGGGAGGCCATTTTTCAGCCTACCATACCCCTCCCAATCTCCCTCTATCCTGAGATACTAGGATTCTATGATTTATGCATAAGCAACAGTATTCGGTACAAATAAGGTAAGGTGTTACATAAGTGGCATAATGAGTGCAAAAGCAGTCAGAAAAGGGAGGGAGAGTGCAACTATGACCTCTTGGGTATGTCCTGAGGTCCTCACCAGGAGTGTCCCTTCCCAAGAACAACATCTGTCCCCAAACCCTATGGGGCACAGAAGAGAGACAGTCCCAGAACCTGACAGTCTCCAGGCAACTCCCTCTAGCCATGATCCATCCTATTCTCTCTTCTACCTGATATTTTCTAATTGCCTTAGGAAAAATCTTTGTCCCTGCAAAGAAAACAGCCTCTCTGTCAAAACTAGTTTGGTCAGTCAACTATAACAACACATATGAAAGGGAGGGCAGAGGAAGGCGAAATGCCTTTGGGAATGTAGAATTGTTATGGCATTCTCATCTTTCTCTCTCCCAAAATGTAAAAACTTGCACTAGAAGAAAACTTGGACTAGGTCCTCACTTTTACATTGCTTCCTCAGGAGCCCGGGGCAGAATATATGAGGTATGTCCTGAGACAGAGAATTTGTCTAACTGCTGCAGGTCCACGAGGCTCTGTCTGGCCCAGCGTTCTGTTGCTTACAGAAACCTCAGAGACTCAGCTAGGTTCGCCTTCCTGATGGCAACCTCAAATATTAAATGTATTCCACCTGCTCTTCATAATTATTGGTGTTTCATGATTCTGCTTGGATCCTTTTGGAATTTATTTATTTCTCCTACTTCTTTCTTCTTCAAGGGATATGAAGAGTTCTCTGAGTTTATTGTGGCACTATGAATTAGGATTTAATTTTGTATCCAAAACTTCTCATTTAAGGCAAAAGGGACCACAAGGTATCAATTTTCAAATCTGACATATGATTCTGGGCTGATGCTCTACAGTTACATTATAGATTTTAATCTTGTCCCCCTGTTAGACTTTGCACTTCAGTTTGAAGGGACCAAGCGTTGCAGTTTTTATAAGGTCTCCTCCCCTGTCTATGATTCAATTTCTTAAGTCCTATTGAACATTTGGTTCATGAAGCCTGCTGTGAAATAAAATAGAAAAGCTTCCAATGCAAAGGCTTAATTGAGTTCACCCAGAAAGTCAAAACAAAACTGGATGGAGAAGATGGCAAAGCAGAGAGCACTAGGAATCCGTCTCCCCACCCGGACAACAACCACTCTGGCAGAATTTGTCCTGTGTGACTATTTTGAAACTCCAGGCTATTGAAGGCTTACAACTTCCAGGGGAAGGCTTGGCTGGTAAATTGCAGTTAATTTCCATCGATTTCACCTCTTAGCACAGTAGCTGCTAGCCATCCCCTACTCCCAATCCCATGGCAGGGAGCTGTGCACATGTTCCTGGAGCAGCTTGCATGCATCCAGCAGGAATCAGGTTGGGCAAAAAAAAACCACCCTGTCCTCCAAATAGAGGGGTCCTGTGCTCTGATCAGAGAGGTGCAGACAAAGAGGCAGGGGCCCCTGTTGCTACACCTCCACCCACTGTGTAAGCTCCACCCAACCCCCAACCCTGCCTTGCAGCTGAAATGATTTCCAGAGGATTTAGAGTCAGCACTATTTTACCCCCTTTCATTTTTCTCTTTCCCTCTTTTGGAAGTCAGATATCAAAGACAAAGATATTTTAAAAAATCATACATACAGGAGAAATAAGAAAAAAATAATCATGTATACACATGAAAAGGTGCAGGTTCAGAAAAGACCTGAGAAGATCTTACATTTACACCTCACACTGATCATTGGCCCAGAAATAGCCCATGACAATTAAAAAACAAAGAGAAACAGTAACAAAAAACCCAGCAAACGCCGGAGAACGGAGAGAATTGAATTTCCAGAGGTACTACATTATTAGATTCAAATGTCCAGTTTTCTAACAAAAAGTCACAGGACATGCAAAGAAACAGGAAAGTATGGTCCATTCAAAGGAAAAAAAGAATAAATCAACAAAAATTGTCTTTCAAAAAGACCTACTGGTAGAATTAATAGACAAATACTTTAAAACAACTGTCTTAAACATGCTCAAAGAAGGAAGACACAGAGAAAGTCAAGAAAACAATGTATAAACAAGGTGGGTGATTTGAGCAGTCAGAAGAAAAAAAAATCAGTGAACTTGAAGCTAGCATAAAGGAAATGATCACTTCTTCAGAGCAGAAGGAAAAGAAGATTGAAGAAAAGCAAACAGAACATAAAGTATGTGTGGGACAACATCAAGTGAACCAACATACACATCATGGAAATCTGAGAAAGAGAAAGGGGTAGGGGAATATCTGAAGATGTAATGGCTGGCAACTCCTCCAATCTGATGAAAGATATTGATATCAACATCCAAGAAGCTCAATGAACTTCATCTAAGATGAATTCAAAGAGACCTACATCAAGACATACTATAGTCAAACTTTCAAAAGACAAAGACAAAGAGAAAATCTTGAAAGTGGTGAGAGAGAAGTTAATTTCCCCACAAATTCCCCAATATGAGCATGAGCAGATTTCTCACCAAAAACTTCAGAGGCCAGAAGGCAGTGGGCTGATATAGCCAAAGTGCTGAAAGAAAAAAAGCCTGTCAGCTAAGAATCCAATACCCAGCAAAACTGTCCTTCAAAAGTGAGGGAGAAATTAAGACATTCCTAAATAATCAAAAGCTGAAGCAGTTTGTTATCACTAGACTTGCCCTGCAACAGATAGTGTAGGGAGTCCTTCAGGGTGAAATTTAAGGACACTAGACAGTAACTTGAAGCTATATGAAGAAATAAAGATCACAAAAAATGGTGCAATTATGTGGGCAATTATACAATCTAGTATTATGGTAACATTGGCTTGTAACTGTACATTTTGTTTTCTACACAATTTAAGAGGTTAATATATTTTTTAAAAATTATCAATTTATGATTTTGCCCATATAATATATAAAGAGGTATTTCTATGACATCAACAAGTAAAAGAAGTGGGGATGTAGTTATAAAGCAGGATTTTTTATATGCTATTGGAGTTAAGCTGGTATAAATCCAAATTAGAATGTATAACTTTAGTATATTAAATGTAATCCCCATGGTAACTACAAAGAAAATAGACATAAGATATATACAAAAGGGAAATGAGAAAGTAATTTAAATATTTCACTACAAAAAGATCACTACACGCAAAAGAAGAGAGCAATTCAGGAAATGATGGACAAAAAGCTTTAAGGTACATAGGAAACAAGTAGGTGAATGACAGAAGTAATTACCTACTTATCAGTCAATCTAAAAGAAGGAAGGAAATTCTGACATGTGCTACAATATGGGAGAAACTTGAGGATTTTATGATAAGTGAAATAAGCCAGTCATAAAAAGACAAATATTGCATGATTCCATTTATATGAGATACTTATAGAGTAGTCAAATGCATAGAGACAGAAAGTGTCTATGGTTGACAGGAACTGGGGGAAAGGGAGAATGGGGAGTTGTTGCTTAATGAATACAGTTTCCATTTTCCAAGAAGAAAAACGTTACAAAAATGGACAGTAGTGGTACTTATTAAACAATATTTGCTTGCTTATTTCCACTGAACTATACACTTCAAAATGGTTACAATGGTAAAATTTATATTGTTTATTTTACACAATAAAAAAATGGAAAACAAAAACAGATGCAGCACCTCCGATAAGATCTACTTTCTTTCTGCTTTTCTGTGGCTTCAAAAACCCACAATTTCAGACTACAAGTGTGGTTATTAAACACCAGCCTGGAGAAGGAGGGGAGTGGAATAATTATCTGTGTGGAATTAGGGCTGCATTTAGTACCTTCCTTCCTTGCCTTCCTTCCTTCCTTCCCTTCCCTTTCCCTTTCCTCTTCCCCTTCCCCTTCCCCTTCCTCTTCCCCTTCCCTTCCCTTTCTTTCCTTTTTGGGACAGGATCTCATTCTGTCACCTAGGCTGGAGTGCAGTGGCACAAACACTGCTCACTGCAGTCTCAGCTTCCTGGACTCAAGTTATCCTCTCACCTCAACCTCCTGGGTAGCTGGGACTACCTATGTATGCCATCATGTCTGGCTAATTTTTTAATTTTTTTCTAGAAATTAGGTCTTGCCATGTTGTCCAGTTCAGTCTTGAATTCCCCAGCTCAAGCAATCCTCCTGCCTTGGCCTCACAAAGTGCTGGGATTACAGACAAAAGCCACCATGCCTGGCCTGGTACCTCTTTCAATAAATATCTGATCAGCACCTACTAGGTGCAAGGAATTGGTTAAGCACCGGGGAGAATCAAGTGTCAGGTCCCTGCCCTGAAGAAACTAACCATTGCAGAGCAGGTTAAAACTTGAACACAACTACTGTATTAGTCTTTCTAGATGAGACAGTCAAAACCAGCCTTTGGTTAACTGAGAAAGCGAACCAGTGAGGAGATATAAAAGATCATGCTGTGGGTTCAGAGAAGAAAAACATCATCACCCATGAACGAAAATGTTTCCAGAGAGAAGATGCAGTCTGATGTAGGTCTCAGAGGAAACACAGTGCCCTAGTCATAGGGGCAGGACCTCTCAGGGCTACCTCAATGACTCTTTGTGACCAGTTCCCCTCTGTCAATAACAGATTAGCAAATATACCTTTTTTTTTTTTTTTTTTTTGAGACAGAGTCTCACTCTGTCAACCAGGCTGGAGCACAGTGGCACAATCTTGGCTCACTGCAACCTCTGCCTCCCAGGTTCAAGCGATTCTTCTGCCTCAGCCTCCCAGGCAGCTGGGATTACAGGTGCCCACCACCACTCCAGGCTAATTTTTGTATTTTTAGTAGAGATTAGTAGATTTTGCATTTTTAGTTTTGCCCAGGCTGGTTTCGAATTCCTGACCTTAGGTGATCCACCCACCTCGGCCTCCCAAATTGTTGGGATTACAGGAGTGAGCCACTGCACATGGCCCCAGATCTACCCCTTTTACAGGAAACCTGGCATCAGATTCAGTGCCCTGACAACCTACTTGCCACGCCCACAAACATTCACTTACTCCACTAATCAACAAATACTCATGAGATGTCTACCATGTGTAGGACATTAGGCTGGGAGCCTGGGGAGCCAAACATAAATCAGAGTAGATCATACCTCGAAGAAGTTAATAGTCTCACGAGGTAAGATCTATAAATAAACAGAAGTCAAAAATGTATTAATTAAACGGTATGAAAATGAAGAATGGAAGCATTACTTCCAGCCACATTGGAGACCCAGGAGAGCTGATGGTGTCATTCCAGTCCAAAAGTCTCAGGAGGGTTGAGGCCCAAGAAAAGCCAATATTTCAGCTTGAGTCCAAAGTCAAGAAAAGACTGAGGTCCCAGCTCAAGCAATCAGGCAGGAGGAGCTCTCTCTAAGTCAGGGGACGGTCAGCCCTTTGTTCAATTCAGATCTTCAACTGATCAGATGAGGCCTACCCACTGGTGGGAAGATAATCTGCTTTACACAATCTACCTATTGAACTGTTAATCTCATCGGAAAGCACCCTCACAGCAATACCTAGAAGAATGTTTGACCAAATATCTGGGAACCCTGTGGCCCAGTCAAGTTGACACATAAGATTAATTGCCTCAAGCAGGAATAAAGACCATCAGGCCGAAAGTCAGAATGCAGAGGCTGGAACATCTCACCTTTTAGTTCAGCTGAAACCAAGTCTCTATGTTTAGAGAATTTTGGAGCTTACCTAGTTTACTGTAGCTTTCTGTCTACCGGTTGAGCCTGTGCCTTACTCTACAGCCTACCTTGAAAGGTGATAGCTACAAAGAAAGCACTCAGTAAACATTTGGTGGAAAATTAGCGCTCCTCTTCCAGCCTGTGTTGACCAGCTTTGTCCCTGTCTTGGCCTGGGTGACAATGCTCAAGCCCAACCCTGGCCCTGCCCAGCTCCATCCCTGCACCAACGTATTCGGATTCCCTGTGACACTGGTGGCTTCTCACTGTCAAGTTTGCTCCTTTTGTCTGATAGTTGTATCCAGCCCCCTGTCCTATCTTCACAACCCTCAGGCCATGGGAGGTTAGGTTTCAACAAATAGAGACATCTGGGTGTCAGGGGAAGCTAAATAGCAGAGAGAACAAACGTGCTGGGGAGGAAGGGTAAAAGTTCTCAAGGATCTGAGAGCAGATGTGTCTCTGGGGCACAGGGCATAGGCACTTATGGGCATGGGGGAGAGGGAATGTCAGGAGGAGAGGAAGGATAAAACCCAGCACAGATGAGGCCAATTCATTCATTCCATAAATACTTCTTGAGCACCTATGAAATGCCAAGCTCTGTTCTAGGCTAACAGAGAAGCAAGCTCAGTGAAAATCTTCAGGGGTGCAAAGCTCACAGTGGCCGAGGACCTCATTTCAAAATGTGAAACTGCAACAGCCGAAAACAGCTAATGCATGCTGGGCTTAATACCTAGATGATGGGTTATCAGGTGCAGGAAACAACCATGGCACACGTTTACCTAGGTAACAAACCTGCACATCCTGCACATGTACCCTGGCACTTAAAATATTAAAAATTAAAAAAAAAAAAAAAGCAGGCTGGATGTGGTGGCTCACTCTTGTAATCCCAGCACTTTGGGAGGCCGAGGCGGACAGATCACCTGAGGTCGGGAGTTCGAGACCAGCCTGACCAACATGGAGAAACCCCGTCTCTATTAAAATATGAAATTAGCCGGGCATGGTGGCGCGTGCTTGTAATCCCAGTTACTCAGGAGGCTGAGGCAGGAGAATGGTGTGAACCCAAGAGGCGGAGCTTGCAGTGAGCCAAGATCGCGCCACTGCACTCCAGCCTGGGCAACAGAGCAAGACTCTGTCTCAAAAAAAAAAAAAAAAAAAAGGCAAAGACATTTCCTCCTGCTGCCTGTCCAGTTGAAACCCACTTCTCCAGAATGAAAGCAGCAGTGGGCAGCGGCTCCTCAGAGGCTATCTCGTATCCCTTGGAAAATCTCATTTGCAAATCTGAAACCAATTCCAGGCTGGGTGAAGGGAGCTTTGAGAAGGTTACTGGATTGGGCCAGCATACTAGACCAGCAAGGAACAGAAACAAGTTGAAAACACATCTTTCTAAGTGTCTCCGGTATCCTTTCTCTCTTTTTCTTTTATCCTTTTTTTTCCCTTTGAGACAGAGTCTTGCTCTGTCACCCTGGCTGGAGTGTAGTGCTGCGGTCTCAGCTCACTGCAACCTCTGCCTCCCGGGTTCAAGTGATTCTCCTGCCTCAGCCTCCTGAATAGCTGGGATGACAGGCACACGCCATCACGCCCAGCTAATTTTCGTATTTTTAGTAGAGACAGGGTTTCTCCATGTTGGCCAGGCTGGTCTCAAACTTCTGACCTCAAGTGATCTGCCCGCCTTGGCCTCCCAAAGTGCTAAGATTACAGGCGTGAACAAACTGTGCCTGGCCTTTTCTTCTCTTTTTCTTTTCCCAACCCCTGTCTTTCTTCAAAGGAGTCTTATTTTCTCTGGACAGATCTATAGGGATGTGTGTATATGTGTTTGCAAACCAGGATCTCACACAGATAGGGGTGTGTCCAAGGGGACAAATGACACTGGTGAAATAAGACCACATCCATGGTGTTTGCATTTGTTCATCGTGCTCCCAGGGACAGAGAGGCGGTCAGGAAACCAAAGCCGTCACTTTGCAGACTGCTTTCCAGCAAGATGCTTTCCTTCCTTTCTATGCCAGGTACCTGATAATTGTCACTTACAGACTGTTGGAAACATCGAGACGACTCCTGCCCCCTGAAACTCTCCTCACCTGTCAAACGCTGAGAGAGGAGCACAAGGCATCTAGACAGTTTCCAAAATGAAGTTGTGCTGGGCCCACAGGTCTGTGTCTGGAAGGTAGAGTTGCCATGGCAATCCCGGCTAATGACTAGGTATGTAAATGAGGGAAGAATCTATTCATCGTTTGCCAGTCGTTCTAAGTGTTTGCCCTTTTGGAAGCTTAGGGGAGTGAGGAGTGATGTGTTAGAAAAGCATATGCTTGGTAAAATTTTTGGATAAATGTTTGCTTTCAGAGCTCCCCATGAGAAATGGTTATATGGGGTGTTCTCCTCACAGAGTGGTTTACTCTGCAGCTACCCTGAGAAGGGAGCGAGGATTAACCAAAAACACATGCGACGATCCCACCTGTACTCTGGGTCCCTCTGGGAAAACTGCAGCCATCACTTCTATCACAAGCAGTGGATTCTGTGGCCTCTTGGGTAGTTGGAGTCTCAAGTAAGGTCTCAGAGACTCCCAAGCTGTCCCTGGCAGTAGATGAGCAGTATCTGACTTCTCCTCCCCTGATTCCTAATTAAAATGCCCATGAAAACCCATAAACAGACAAAAACTGGCAACAGTAACTGATACCGGAGACAAGCAAAAACTGGAGCCCAGATTCCCAGATTGTCGAGCAACTCCATTGCCCAGGAGAGGAACTGAGACGGGTCCCTCCGCCCTCTGAGTAAGAACACTGTCAGGGAGGGCCGGGTGCAGGGGCTCATGCCTGTAATCTCCGCACTTTGGGAGGCCAAGGCAGGCAGATCACCTGAGGAGATGGAGACCAGCCTGACCAACATGGTGAAACCCCGCCTCTACTAAAAATACAAAAATTAGCTGGGTGTGGTGGTGGGTGCCTGTAATCCCAGCTACTTGGGAGGCTAAAGCAGGAGAATCGCTTGAACCTGGGAGATGGAGGTTGCCGAGATCACGCCATTGAACTCCAGCCTGGGTGATAAGAGTGAGATCCCGTCTCAAAAAACAAAACAAACCAACCAACCAAAAAGTTGCCAGGGAGACGAAGACGAGAAAGGAAGCTGCCCGTCTGTACTGGAAGTCAGTCCTGTTGAGCACTTATGCTTCACTCGGCTGCCGCAGTATCGCATTTTGAAATGAAGTCCTCAGCCACTGTGAGCTGTGCATCCTTGAAGAATTCACTGAGCTTGGTTCTCTATTAGCCTAGAACAGAGCCTGGTATTTCATAAGGACCTCATTTCAAAATGTGAAACTGCAGCAGCCGAGTGAAGCATAAGTTCTCAACAGGACTGACTTCCAATACAGACGGGCAGCTTCCCTTTTCATCTTCATCTCCCTGGCAGTTTTTTGTTTGTTTGTTTGTTTGTTTTGTTTTTTGAGACGGAGTCTCACTCTATCACCCAGGCTAGAGTTCAATGGCGTGATCTCGGCAGCCTTATGAAATGCCAGCTCTGTTCTAGGCTAATAGAAAACCAAGCTCAGTGAATTCTTCAAGGATGCAAAGCTCACAATGGCTGAGGACCTTCAAGGATGAAAAGTCGAGTAAAGCAAAAAGACATCATTGTTTAGATCATGCTGGAAGACGTCGGGCAATCGACTTAACTTCTCTGTGCTTCCATGTTCTCATCTGGAAAATGAGAACAATGAAAGAACCTACTTCCTAGGGTTACTGTGTGGATAACACCGAGTTAAGACAGGTAAGAGGAGTATATTCCCACTAGAATATAAACTCGTATAAAACCAAGCTGTTAATTTGGCCAGGTCTTCCTGACCTGCTTGCTTCTGGCCACTTGCTTTTTGTTATTTTTGTTACTTTTCCTTTTGGCATGTAGCTCATGGCCACACAGCTATTAGGTTGGTGCAAGAGCAATTGGTGTTTGCCATTTTGAAAGTAATGGCAAAAACCACAATTACTCTTGCACCAACCTAATAAATCCTGAAATGTAACGAAGGTTAAGTGAAGACTGGCTACTTTATAGATAGCATTTCTAGGTCACCGTGGTCACAGTCGCTTCTGTTGTTTTTTAGGAACTTGGGCCCGCTCCTGACCAGTTCAGACTCACTGAGACCACTGGCCCTTCAACTAGGCCTGGGCAAGTGCCCAAGAGGTTGTCTTTTTTCTTTTCTTTTCTTTTCTTTTTTGAGACGAGGCCTCACTCCGTCGCCCAAGCTGGAGTGCAGTGGCATGATCTTGGCTCACTGCAGTCTCCCCCTCCCGGGTTCAAATGATTCTCCTGCCTCAGCCTCCCAAGGAGCTGGGATTACATGGCATCTGCCACCACGCCCAGCTAATTTTTGTATTTTTAGTAGAGATGGGGTTTTGCCGTGTTGGCCAGGTTGGTCTCAAACTCCTAACCACATGTGTTCTGCCCTCCTCGGCCTCCAACAGTGCTAGGATTACAGGTGTGAGCCACCGCGCCTGGCCCAAGAGGTTGCCTTTGGATATCGGTGGGTGAAAAACCCCACCCTCAGATCATACTAATGCCACATTTTCTGTACACGTCCTATGGAACGCCATGAACCCAACTATACCTGTGCAGAATGAACCTGTTACTTCATTTTTTTCCCTACTGCTAATCACCTTTCCCTATGCCTTAAACCACCCCACTTGCCTAACTCACAAATAATCCCTTAGCCTTATATCTGGGGAGGTGGATTTGAGAGCTGTTCTCCTGCCTCCTTGCTCAGTGCCCTTGCAAATAAATCTTTTCTCTTTTACAAAACCCGTGTCACAGGGATTGATTTACTGCGTGCTGGCAGAACAGACCTGGACCTGGCAGGTAACACACAGAGGCAGGGATTTTGTTTGTTTGTTTCATTTTGGATCTATGCCAAGTGCCTGGAATGGCACATAGAGGGTGTTCAATTAATGTCTGTGGAATGAACAAGCTGGTTGTTAATTGGGAATGTGGGGTGTAGAGGGTGGACGCAGGATAAGAGAGTCCCTGGTGTACTGTGCCGTGGGGTATTAGACACAAAAGGAAAGCTGTCAGCACAAGAATGAGGAAGTGCCTGCTGAACAAGGCGTGCTAGGAGGGGTGGGTTTTCACACAGACTCCAGGCAGGGAGGCACCACGCACCCTGTATGCTCTGATGCGTCAGAGAACTGGGCAGAGGTATCTGGAATGGGAAAGACGCCCACTAAAATCAGCAAACCACTCTCTTACTAGCCCAGGGGGAGCTGATAGCTGTTCTCAGCAGGTTTGATATCATATTAGTGTGTGCATTACAGAGAAAGGATACAGGAGACAGTTAGGTGCATTTTCAACTTGTCCCTGTTTGTTGCTGGTCTAGTATCCTGGCCCAATCCAGTGGCCTTCTCAAAGCCCCCTTCACCTCATCTGGAATTGGTTTCAGATTTGCAAATGAAAACTTTCTGAGGGACAGCTGAGGACAATGCGCCCACCCTCACTTTTGGCAATTGATCAGGTCAGGCCTGGTCATTTGTTCATTTAAGGACTGATGTACAGCAGTGAGAGCGTCCTATCCGTAGGGTGTGTGAAGAATTTTGCTATGGAAAAAACCATCTTCAGAAACAGCATACTATTGACACAAACTGTACCATAGAAATCAAAAGAAACAGTAGAAAGGGTCTAGGTTGTGTTAGCAGAAACTTCTAGAAAACATGAACTGTGAAACACAAGCCTAAGGAAACTAGGGGAAATTCAATTATGGTTAGAATTGCAGAAAGTCACAAGACCCCATCTCCTTCACCCCAACAATGAGAACAGTTGGCATAAGACACAAAATCATAGTTTTTTTGTTTTTGGTTTTTTTTTTTTTTTGGTTGGGTTTTTTTGGTGTATGTGGTTTTTTTCCTTTGAGACAGAGTTTCGCTCTGTTGCCCAAGTGCAATCATAGCTCACTGCGGCCTCCAACTCCTGGAATCAAGCAATCCTCTCGCCTCAGCCTCCCAAGTAGCTGGGACTACCGGAGTATACCACCACGCCCAGCTAGTTTTTTAAATCTTCTTGTAGAGACGAGGTCTCACCATGTTACCCAGGCTGGTCTCAAATTCCTAGGCTCAAGTGATCCTCCTGCCTCAGCCTCCTAAAGTGCTGGGATTACAGCTGTGAGCCCTGCTAAGAAACCTCCTGAGAACAGCTGTCAGCTCCTTCCTGGACTAGCCAGAACTTATCCAGATGTCTTCATAATTGGAGTGGGTATCTCTCCTACCCCAGATACCTCTGCCCAGCCTCCTTTATCTTTCTAATCCATCAAAGAGCTAAGAAATAAAGAAATCTAAAGGAGATAAATTCTACAAAGTGATGAGGCCTTCCTAGGAGAGAAGAGGCTCCCAGAGGTTATCATTCATAGTAGACATGGGCTTCAGGAGGAGGCGGCCTAACCTGGAACAAACTTTTTTTTTTTTTCTTTTGAGACAGAGTCTCACTCTGTTGCCCAGGCTGGAGGGCAGTGGTGCAATCTCGGCTCACTGCAACCTCCACCTCCTGGGTTCAAGAGATTCTCCAGCCTCAGCCTCCTGAGTAGCTGGGATTATAGGCATGTGCCAACAGGCCGGCTAATTTTTGTATTTTTAGTAGAGACAGAGTCTCGCCGTGTTGGCCAGGCTGGTCTCGAACTCCTGACCTCAGGTGATCTGCCCACCTCACCCTCTCAAAGTGCTGGGATTACAGGCGTGAGCCACCGCGCCCAGCCGGAACAAACTTTTAACAGCTGCTGTGACAGATTCACATTCCAAAAAGCCCCGGCTGAAGAGCACGTTGCACCCGCCACTACTTTAGTCCTTAGACCTTAACTGGGTGCAGGCAGTTAGTACGGTGAAGGTAGGATAGGGCAGGAAGCTGAGGGAAGTCCCTCTGAGACCCTCCCTCCATGGCTGAGGTCCCTTCTGCACCTGCTCTTTGAGGACTAGAAAAAGAATGGAAGGAGACCTCCTGAAAACCCAGAAAACCATGATGGAACTGGACAGAAAAAGACAGTAAGCAAAAAGTCAGCGTGGTTCAGAAAGCTTGGCAGCTCCACTATAAAGCATAAAGACATCTGCAGAGTCTTCCCATTGCTCCCATCACAAGCTCTGCAAAACAGAAAGTCCTGATGCTACCCTCGAAATCTTTGAAGTGGCTGTGAACCAACTTCAACTAAAGCTGGAACAGAACTCCTCTCCAGCTCAACTACAGATTACATCGCGTGAAAGCCTGACGCTAGTGCCTGGCAGGGGAGTCCTGCTATTTGGTGCGTACATTTTATTTATCTTAGACTTGCAGGGTTTTTTTTTTTTACATGCAGTATCTGGCATTCAATCAGGAATTATGAGAAGATACAAGAAAGCAGGCCAGGTGTGGTGGCTCATGCCTGTAATCCCAGCACTTTGAGAGGCTGAGGAGGGCAGATCACCTGAGGTCAGGAATTCGAGACCAGCCTGGCCAACATGGCAAAACCCTGTCTCTACTAAAACTACAAAAAATTAGCCAGGTGTGGTGGTAGGCGCCTATAATCCCAGCTACTTGGGAGACTGAGGTGGGAGAATCGCTTGAGCCTGGGAGACAGAGGTTGCAGTGAGCCGAGATCGCACCCCTGCACTCCAGCCTGAGAAACAGACAGAGACTCTGTGTCAAAAAAAGATGCAAGAAAGTGTGACTGATACGCAAGAGAAAATTTCACAGAAGCAGACTTAAAAGATGGTCCAGATGTTGTAATGATCAGAATTTAAAATAAGTATGATAAATGTGCCAAAGGATCTCATGGTGAAATAGAAAATGTGAACAAATTGGTGGTTTGAGCAGAGATATGGAAATTATTTCAAAAGAAATAGTGAGACCCCCATCTCTACAAAAATTGTGTTTAAAAATCAGCCAGGTGAGGTGGCATGTGCCTGTAATCCTAGAGTTTTGTAAGGCGGAGACAGGAGGATCACTTGAGCCCAGGAGTTTGAGGCCGCATCGAGCTATGATCATGCCACTGTACTTCAGCCTGGGCGGCTGAGCAAGACCTCATCTCTAAAAAAATAAAATAAAATAAAAATAAATGAAAACGCAAGGAATGAAAAAATACATACAGGCCAGACACAGTGGCTCATGCCTGTAATCCCAGCACTTTGAGAGGCCAAGGCAGGCAGTTCACGAGGTCAAGAGATTGAGACCATCCTGGCCAACATGGTGAAACCCCCTCTCTACTAAAAATACAAAAATTAGCTGGGCATGGTGGCTTGCGCCTGTAGTCCCAGCTACTTGGGAGGCTGAGGCAGGAGAATCACTTGAACCATGCCTAGGTACAGCACAGATTGCCAAAAACTTGCAAAAAAATCTTAAAGACAGTCAATGGGAAAGACATACTACATAATAATCGCTGGGTGCGGTGGCTCACGCCTGTAATCCCAGCACTTTGGGAGACCAAGGTGGGTGGATCACTTGAGGTCTGGAGTTTGAGACCAGCCTGACCAACATGGTGAAACGCCATCTCTACTAAAAATACAAAAATTAGCTGGGCGTGGTGGTGTGCATCTGTAGTCTCAGCTACTCAGGAGGCTGAGGCAGGAGAATCCTTTGAACTTGAGAGGCAGAGGTTGCAGTGGGCCAAGATCATGCCACTGCACTCCAGTCTGGGCAACAGAGTAAGACTCAGTCTAAAAAATAAATAAATAAATAAATAAACAAATAAAATTTAAAAAATCAAAAGATGTACTATATAATTAAAAATAACATTAAAAATATTTGTGAATGTCTCGTCAGAACTAATGAAGGCCAGAAGATAAAATATCTTTATGGTACACAAAGAAAAATCTATTACCTAGAATCTTCCATCTGCACCTTAAAAAATAAGGGCAAAATAAAGACATTTTCTTTAAGAGATACATGGATACCCATGTTCATTCTACAGCTATTCACAATTTTGAAATTAACAAAATTTCAGGACCTATACTGCCTAACTTCAAGACTTAGCATAAAAGTACTATCTTCAAGACAGTATGCTATTAGTGTACAAAAGAGAGCAAAGAGATCTAAAACATAGAATAGAGAATCCAAAAATGACCTGTCACATTTATGGTCAATTGATGTCCAATCAAGCTTCTAAGTCAATTCAGTGAGGAAAGAAAAGTAGTTTTAACAGATTATACTGGCTGGGCGCAGTGGCTCACGCCTGTAATTGCAGCACTTTGGGAGGCCGAGGTGGGCGGATCACGAGGTCAGGAGATGGAGACCATCCTGGCTAACACGGTGAAACCCCATCTCTACTAAAAATGCAAAAAATTAGCCGGGCATGGTGGCACACGCCTGTAGTCCCAGCTACTCAGGAGGCTGAGGCAGGAGAATCGCTTGAACCTGGGAGGCGGAGGTTGCAGTGAGCCAAGATCGCACCACTGCACTCCAGCCTGGGTGACACAGCAAGACTCTGTCTCAAAAAAAAAAAACAAAACAGATTACACTTACAATAACTAAAACTTTGTACAGGGCAAACCAAACCTCAACTTCTACCACATTCCACATAGGAAAACTCATTTCTTATGGCTCACAGACCTAAAAGTAAAAGCTAAAACCATAAACCTTCCAGAAGAAAATGTAGTAAAATATTTTTTTTCTTCTTTTTTTTTGGAATGCAGTGGGCTGATCTTGGCTCACTACAACCTCCACCTCCCGGGTTCAAGCAATTCTCCTGCCTCAGCCTCCCGAGTAGCTGGGATTACAGGCACCCACCACCAGGCCCAGCTCATTTTTTTTTTTGTATTTTTAGTAGAGGTGAGGTTTCACCATGTTGGCCAGGCTGGTCTCAAACTTCTGACCTCAAGTGATCCACCCGCCTCGGCTTCCCAATGTGCTGGGATTACGATATTTTTATAACATTGATGCAGGCAGAGATTTTTTTCGACAGGAACCAAAGAGCACCGAACATGAAAGAAAAAAGTGATAAACTGGATTTAATCAAAGTTTCAAATGTCTGCTCATCAAAAGATACTACAGTAGTTCCCCCTTACGTGTGGTTTCACTTTCTGTGGCTTCAGTTACCCTTGGTTAACTGGTCAATGCGGTTGGAAAATATTAAATGGAAAATTCCAGATATAAACAATTCATAAGTCTCCAATTGCACACTGTTCTGAGTAGCGTGATAAAATCTCATGCTATCCCACTCCAACTTGCCAGAGACGTGAATCACTCCTTTGTCCAGCATATCCAAGCTGTCTATACTACCTGCCTGTTAGTCACTGCTGCCATCTACTTTTGACATTGTCATGGCTCCACAATGACCAGGATCACCTGAAGCACATGATCCTCTTTCTGACTTATGGTCAGAAGGTCAATAGCAGCCAAACGCTATGTCATTATGCCCATGCCATTCACCCCATCTCATCACAGCAGCATTTTGTCATCTGACATGATCACAAGAAGAACATGGCAGCTCAAGCCTGTCATCCCAGCACTTTGGGAGGCTGAGGTGCGAGGATTGCTTGAGACCAGGAGTTTGAGACCAGCCTGGGCAACACTGCAAGACCCCATCTCTACAAATTTTTTAAAAATGTTTTACAAGGGAGAGTACAGTAGAATAAGATACATTGACAGAAAAGGAAATCACATTCACTTAAATTGTTTTAGAGTATATTGTTAAGATTGTTCTATTTTATCATTAGTTATTGTAATCTCTTACTGTACCTAATTTATAAATTTAACTTTATTGTAACTATGCATAGGAAAAAGCATAGTATATACAGGGTTTGGTACTATGTACAGTTTGAGGCATCTACTGAAGGTCACAGGGCATATGTCCCTTGGATAAGGAGGGGTTATTATATTAAGAAATGAAATGTAAGCCACAGAATGGGAAAAATTATTTGTCAAGGGACTACTTGGGGTAATAGAAATGTTTTATACTTTGTATTGGAGTATGCATTTTACTGCTGTTTATAATTGTCAAAATTCATCAAACTGAACTCAAGAGCTTTACATTTTAGAGTATTTGAATTACGTCTCACTTAAAAAGTAAAAAATCAGGTGGTACAGGCTGAGATGAAAAGGAGGTTGAAGAAAACAAAGCAAAAATACAACAAACTAAAATAACTCCTAGCAGAATTAAAATCCACAATGTAAATCTTCCCTCCAAAAACTGACCTAATACCACTATTAATCAAGACAGTGATATAATTCTCTGGGTAAAAACAAATGTATAAGAAAAATCATCTGAAAGTCGGGTTAAGAAAAAAGAGATTAAACAAAAATATATAAAGTTAGAAATTGCAAAGACGGTGTATTTACAGAATTAAAAGTCACTAAAATATAAAAGAATGGCAAGTATACATTTATGTTAATACATTTGAAATCCAAAAGAAATTAGTGATTTCTGAAATGAATAGATAATTGGATTCACTAAAGAAAATGATCACTTGTGTAAATTAATGAACATGATATAAACTAAACATTGTTAAAGAATTGCCCTAAACTGTTTTTTTATGTGATTTCACAGAAATATGTGTTCAAATACTCAAAAATGGTTATTATGTAATCTTTTCCAGTGCAAAAAAGATGGAAAAGTCCCACATATCCTATACATTTAGCCTAACTCTGGTATTAAAACCCTGAAAATGGAAAGAAAACGAAATGGATCAATTATTGTTATTATTATTATTTTCATTGAGAGGAGCCTCGCTCTGTAGCCCAGGCTGGAGTACAACGGCACGATCTCAGCTCACTGCAACTTCTACCTCCGGAGTTCAAGCAATTCTCCCACCTCTGCCTCCCAAGTAGCTGGGACTACAGGGGCACACCACCATGCCTGGCTACGTTGTAGTTTTAGGTAGAGATGAGGTTTCACCACATTGATCAGGCTGGTCTCAAACTCCTGACCTCAAGTGATCCGCCTGCCTCAGCCTCCCAAAGTGCTGGGATTATAGGGGTGAGCCTCTGTGGCCGGTCCAATTATTTTTATGGATATATTTGCAAAACCTAAATTAAAAAATAAAACAATAGTCAAACACAACAGGATATATAGAGAGAAACTCAGCTAAAGAGAAGTAATCCATAAACTGCGGCAGTTTTTCGATTATTGTAAATCCAGTTAAATAAGGGTCAAATAACAAAAGTCAAATAATAAAAAGACCTGATTTCATCACAAAGTCAAATAATAAAAACTACATGATTATCTCAATAGATGTCAAAAAGTTATTCAAAGTTGTTATTGATTTAAAAAGAAAAAAGGGGTAAACCACAAGTAAGATATTACCCTAACCATAATAAATAGTGTCCATCTCAGACAACAATCGATGTAAATTTCAAGTTTAAACTCAGAACTCTGGGGATCAGTATCATTAAAGTCAGAAACAAAAGAGTGTCTGAAATAACAGTTATTACTATTATTTTGATTCAAAAGTTCCACCCACTGAAATAAGGCAGAAATGAAAAATAAGAAGTACCTCTCATAGCACAGACATAAAACCTCAGGGAGCATTTTGTTACAAGAAACGCCTTTGGGAAGCCGAGGCGGGTGGATCAAGACGTCAGGAGTTTTCAACTAGACTGGCCAACATGGTGAAACCCTGTCTCTACCAAAAATACAAAACTTAGCTGGGCGTGGTGATGTGCTCCTGTAATCCCAGCTATTTGGGAGGCTGAGACAGCCACCACCAATCAATTGTCTGACTCAGCAACTGCCCAGCACTAAAACAGATCCACCAAAGAGTGTTAGAAAAGTATCTAGTTTATGTCCTCGACAACACTGAAAAGATGTCACAACCAGATTAGAAAAAGAACGAGAGAGAATTTCACAGAGAGGAGAAAGCATTGTTACAAAAATGAAATCCAGTGATCAGTAGACCAGTCACCGGAAAACCTCCAAGTAGTGAAGCAGAAAATATATGTATGAGAATATAAAAGGATGAGCAAAAACAGAGAGAAAGAACAGCTATGAGGGGTATTGGAAGGCCATAGCTCAGGATCTAAGCTGTGGATACGGCTAGTAAGAGAGATTGAAATACACGGAGCAAAAGCAGAAAACAAAAAAGGGTTGAACAAATGTTTTCCAGAAAGAAAACTCGGTCTAAAAATTGAGAGTGTAGGCTGGGCGTGATGGTGCACGCCTGTAATCCCAGCACTTTGGGAGGCAGAGACAGGAGGATCACTTGAAACTAGGAGTTTGGAAACAGCCTGGACAACACAGTGAGACTCCGCCTCTACAAAAAAAATTGAAAAAAATTGCCAGTTGTGGTTGCACGCGTCTGTAGTCCCAGCTACTCTGGAGGATGAGGCAGGAAGATCGCTTGAGCCCAGGAGTTTGAGGTTACAGTGAGCTTTGATTGCACCACTGCACTCTAGCCTGGGACACAGAGTGAGACCCTGTCTCTAAAAATAAATAAGTAAATAAATAAAAACTGAGAGTGTGAATCATATTCCAAGGAACCACAACAACAACATAAAGCCAAGGACCACCACTACTAGAACACAGAGACGAATATGAACTGGTGACATTTTCAAACCTCCTGGAAAATGATTACATCCTACGCCAAATTAGATTACTCACAAGGAAGGAAAAACAGGTTATCACAAACTTAACAATATTTAAACCCTAACGATAATGAAGAAGCACTCATAGACCTTTAAAAGAAAAGGGTTATAGGCCGGGCGTGGTGGCTCATGCCTGTAATCCCAGCACTTAGGGAGGCCCAGGCGGGCGGATCACCTGAGGTCAGGAGTTGGAGACCAGCCTGGTCAACATGTTGAAACCCTGTCTCTACTAAGAATACAAAAATCAGCCAGGTGTGGTGATGCACGTCTGTAATCTGAGCTACTTGGGAGGTTGAGGAACAAGAATCACTTGAACCCAGGAGGTGGAGTTTGCAGTGAGCCAAGATCACACCACTGCACTCCAGCCTGGGAGACAGAGTGAGACTCCATCTCAAGAGAAAGAAAAGAAAAGAAAAGAGAAGAGAAGAGAAAAAAGAAAAGAGAAAGAAAGGAGATAGAAGGAAGGGCAGGAAGGGAAGGAAGGGAAGGAAATGAAGGAAGGGAAGGAAGGGAAGGAAGGAAGAGAAGGAAGGAAGAGAAGGAAGAGAAGGAAGGAAGGAGGTTATAGCCCAAGAATTTTATATCTAACCCAGTTGTTTATGTGTGTTAAGATATTCTCAGATTTGTGTGAATATGTGTGAAAGATAGTCTCAGATTTATAAAACTAAGAGAATTAATGCTTAAAGTAAACTTCCTTAAAAAGAAAAAGAAATTTGGGAAAGTTTATGCCAGAACAAATACATATTAATTAAAAATAAGAAACAGAAAAAGAGTTAAGTATGGCTGGGAGTAAGCACTAAAGACAGTTAAATATACAGACAAGATAAATGTTTCTAATATTATTATAAAACTGATAATATATTATTTAAATTGAAAATAATAAAATTTGTAAAAAATGGGAGGAACATATTTATAACCACCATATATTAAAATTAACAAAGAACAGAAAAGACATAACATTTAATTTCTTATCTTCCATAAAAAAGGTATTACTCATTTGTAACTGATGTTAGCTGTTAGAGATAAGCTCACAAAAAACTTTACAGCCATCACTAAAGAGAGTAAAAGTAAGATATCTACCTTCCACACAGTTGAGTGGATAATATAAAAAACAAAAACACAACCATAGTCACAAACTAATAACTTCATAGTAGGTACACAGGAGAACCCCCACAAAACAAAATGACAGAATTAAGACTCAGCCTTAATGTGAAATAAATATAAAAGACTAAGTGTACCAATAAAAAGGCTCTCAGAATAATTAAAAATTACAACACAGTCATGTATACTGGGTAAAGGTTTCACCCCTAACAAAATCACAGAAAAAGGTAGGGCATCGTGTACCGTATTCTTGGAAGGAGAAGAAACTGCGTAATTGTGAATGGCCCCAGTGACCACTGCACATAAAGATAAATGTTATGCAAACACAAGCAAAAAGGTTATGTGGCAAAAATCAACAGGACTCAAAAGCATAACTCAAAAGCATTTAAAGAACATTTGCACTGATGAAAGGTGAAATCCACTATGAGGGCAGAGCGCTGAAAATTAAAATAAAAACCGTTGGAAGTAAATCCAGGAAGTAACATAGCATCAGTACATCACAATAATTTATCTTGGACAAAATAACCAAAAATAGGGCTACAGGGCACATGGGTAATGTGAAGATAACTTCTATGCACATACAAAAAGCCTTGTAGCATAGAGCCAATACCTTCACAAAAGTTCATCTTATTCTTGGTTACAGAGAAAAATCTTAGCAAATATCAGGTTATACTTACTTTGCACAATGCAATGAAAATAGAAAATTGGCTCACGCCTGTAATCCCAGCACTTTGGGAGGCTGAGGTGGGCAGATTGCTTGAGGACAGGAGCTCGAGACCAGCCCGGCCAACATGGTGAAACCCCATGTCTACTAAAAAAAAAATACAAAAATTAGCCAGATGTGGTGGTGTGTGCCTGTAATCCCAGCTACTTGGGAGACTGAGGCAGAAGAATTGCTTGAACCTGGGAGGCAAAGGTTGCAGTAAGCTGACATTGCGCCACTGCACTCCAGCCTGGGTGACAGAGCTCCATCCAAAAAAGAAACAATAAAATTAAAATGTAAACTAGGAACTTAAAAATCCAGTGACTCAGAAATTAAATTGTAAGATAGTTTTCTATAAAATTTACAAAGAAAAGAAAAGAGAAGAGAAGAGAAGAGAAAAAAGAAAAGAGAAAGAAAGGAGATAGAAGGAAGGGAAGGAAATGAAGGAAGGGAAGGAAGGAAGAGAAGGAAGAGAAGGAAGGAAGGAGGTTATAGCCCAATTTTAAAATACAATAAAACATTATAATGAAAACATCAAAACCATCTATCAAAATTTGAGAGATATCACTGAGGCTTTTCTCAGTGTCCAATTTCCCATCCTAGTTGCCTTAATTATTAAATAATAAAGAATTAAAATAAAATAAGTAATCTATTGAAGTAGCTAGAAATGGTAACAGATACACAACAAAAACCCACAAAAACATCAATTCCCTTATTTGCACTTTCATGTTTACAACAGCATTATTCACAATAGCTAAGATACGAAATCTATCCAAGTGTCCATCAATGGATGAATGAATTTTAAAAATGTGGCACATTTACGCAGTGGAATATTAGCCATAAAAGGAAGGAAATGCTTTTACTTACAACAACATGCGTTGAACTGGAGGACATTATGTTAAGTGGAATAAGCCAGATGCGGAAAGAAAATATCACATGTTCTTACTGATCTACGGGAGCTTAAAAAAACATACTGAACTCATGCAGAAAGAGAGTAGAATGATGGTTACAGGGGCTGGGATGGGTAGTGGGTGTGGAGGATTAAAGGAGACGGTTAATGGGTACAAAAATACAGTTATTTAGAAGGAATGAGACCTAGTGATCAGGAGCACAATAGGTGATTATTATTAACAGTAATTTATTGGCCGGGTGTAGTGGCTCATGCCTGTAATCCCAGCACTTTGGGAGGCAGAGGTGGGCGGATTACCTGAGGTCCGGAATTTGAGACCAGACTGGCCAACATGGTGAGACTCCATTTCGACTAAAAACACAAAACTTAGCCAGGCCTGCTGCTGCACACCTGTAATCCCTGCTACTTGGGAGGCTGAGGCAGGAGAATCGCTGGAACCAGTAGGCAGAGGTAGCAGTGAGCTGAGATCTCGCCATTGCACTCCAGCCTGGGCGACAGAGTGAGACTCCGTCTCAAACAGACAAACAAACAGCCCAGTAATTTATTGCATATTTCAAAATAACTAAGTGTGCAACTGCTATGTTCCTAACACGAAGAAATCATGAACGCTTTAGGTGATGGATACCTGAATTACCCCGATTTGATCATCACACATCGTATGCTTGTATCAAAATATCACATGTACCCCACAAATATGTATAACTAATATATATCCATAATAAATAAAAATTAAAAACTAGAAAAATTAATTCCCTATAATTAAGGGAAGTGAGGAATGAAAATAGCATAGTAAAATATGCCCTTATTGCTGGTCCGTACAGGTAGGGTCGCAAACTCCAAAGCCTATAGAGACCAAGCCAGTCCATCAAAACTGGAGTAGGCAGGCATAAAACACTAATGAATAATGGAGACTGCAGCAGATGCCCTACCCAGAGGGGATGGCCACTCAACTTCACCAAATTATTGCAATGAAGGAATGCAGGTCTAGTCTTGCCAAATTCTCCAATATTTTAACAGGAGGAATGTATATTTTTAATGTGAGATTTTCTGCTTTATAAAATGGTGTACAGGCCAAATATAACATGGCTATGAGCTGTATTTGGCTGGTAGGCCACAAGTATGCAACTTCTGATTTAAACTATTGACTTCAGCTTGAACCAATTTCAATAATTTACATTTTTCCAGAAAAATCTCCATTTCATGTAGATATTTAAGTGCACTAATATGAAGCTGTATCAAGTATTCTTTTTAAAAATCTCCCATATTTACTTTTCACATCTAGTTTATTTTAGTGATAATGCTTTCCTTCTTAATTAAATATGCTTTGTGAATTTGTTTCTTTTCTTTTTCAAAGAATCAGTGCTTGGATCTGTTCATGAGATTGAAAGGTTTTTGGTTTTTAATTTTTAAATTTCCAAGTGGGTGGGATTCTTATTCAAACTTGTGTTATTAATTTCTGGTTTATTGTATTGTAGTCAAAGAATGTGCCTATATTACTTGTTCTTTGGGATTTAATTAGGTTGCCTTTGTAGCCTAATACATAGTCATGTTTTACTTAATGTTCCAGAATCACTTAAAAAAAAAGCTATTCTCTTTTTAAGGGTATAAAATTTATATCTCACACACACACACACACACACACACTAATACACACACATTCCATGTCATTCAAATTGTGTTACTTCGTTTTGTCCACTTAATCAATTGGAAAGGCATGTGTAAAGTCTCCCATAATAATTGTGTTTCTCCCCTTTTCATGGTACTTCTAAGAACTTGCCCTGCGATAAAACTTTTGCAATGAATATGGTATTCTAGTAAAAAAAAAAAAAAAAAAAGGAGAAGCCTAAAATTCTAAAGTTATCATTGGTGTTGTTCACCAAATATTTCCAGTTCATTCCCTTCAGGGCATAGAGTTGGGTTGTACTCCTCAACATCCTTTGATAATAGTCATGGCCATGTGACTTGCTTTAACCAGTGAAATGTGAATAGAAGTGACAAAACCCTTAAGAATCACTGTGTGATTCCTGGGTCTCTTTCCCCTGCCTTAGCTAACATGGAAGGAGAGACAGGCTGGAGTCTCTTTCTGCCAGAACTCTTGAGTGAGGATGACACGGAGAAAAGACCCAACCAACTCACAGTGAACACACAGTCTGAGTGACAGCTTTAATTTTGTGGTTTTAAGCCACTGCTATTTGGGGGTATATTTATTGCTGCAGCATAACTTAGCCTATCCTTACTGAAATGGATCTGAAAACAAAGTAGGCAGCCTGCAAAGGGGAAAAAATGGATAACCAATCAATATATTTAAAAAATTCTTCCTCTCACATACTAGTTAAAGCAAAATGAATTGCCACTTTTCACCATCATGTTACTCGTGATTTTTAAAAATTATAATACTCAATATTAGTGAAAACATTCTAAGACAGGCATTCTCATACATTCCTTTTGGTAAACATTGCCTAAGAAAATATTATTTAGCATGAAGAATTTTAGCAACTTCCTATATTTCACATAGTAATCTCACTTGTAGGAATCCAGCATGGTTTTTGCATTCAAGATGGCACTGTACATTCGTACGAGGGAGAAAATAAACTTCCAAAGTGAGATTCTGAGGTTGGTTTGCTTGCCTTTAACCGCTGACCTCCTCGCCCACCGAAAAGGGGATACGAGTATCTACTGCATGCATTAGCATTATGATTAATTAACTGTCATCTGTGGTTTCTTGGAATACGATAATTATTGAAAGTAAGGCTTTGGAAGACCTAAGTGGCTCCAAGGTTTGACCTTTATGGTAACGATGATGACTACCAGGACTGCCAGCTGGGATGGCTGCTTCTGAACACCCTTGTAAGAGCAAACAAGCTCAGACCTTTAGACTCTCAGCTCAAGTCACAGAGAACTAGCGTGCTTCTATGGAGGTCCTAAAATAATCTCTTATTTCTTATAACCCTTCAGGGAAGATGCCAAATGTAACTGTGCACTCTGTAGAATTATAGGTTGAAATCACAGACTCATCAAATCTCTTATGTGAAATTTCAGGTCCCGATGGAAAAGGAGTGGGACCTGAGATTCAGAACAGGAATTGTTAGGTGGGTTTAGAAAACTGATTACCGAAGTCTCCCTTACGTCCTCTCTTACAGCTCAGAGAAGATCAACTCGAAGACCATGAAGACCTGTAATAAACACAGCTAAGGCAGTTGCCTTGATAGGGGATGCCTATTTCTTCAAGGTCTACCCCTACCAGGTTTCCTTGTCTCCAAGCCCATGGCTAGAATCAGACTGGCATATCTCAAGAGGGAATGTTCTAGGTCTGATGTGAATGAACAGAGAATTGCAATCAGCTTACGTCTGGGGAATAGGTGTAACAATGAACTCTAGGTGTTAAATCAAAGAAGACAGACTGTAAAATTGGATGAGGCTGCTCTTATTGGAATAGGCGCACATACCAGAATTTTTTTTTTTTTTTAACTCTTGCAGCCCAGGCGGGAGCGCAATGGCGCGATCTCGGCTCACTGCAACCTCTGCCTCCCGAGTTCAAGTGATTCTCCTGCCTCAGCCTCCCGAGTAGCTGGGATTATTGGCACACACCACAATGCCCAGCTAATTTTGTATTTTTAGTAGAGATGAGGTTTCTCCATGTTGGTCAGGCTGGTCTTGAACTCCTGACCTCAGGTGATCCGCCCGCCTCAGTATTCCAAAGTGCTGGGATTACAGGTGTGAGCCACCATGCCTGGCCCAGAATTTTTTTTTAATATATTGGCTTGAATAGCTAGAAGTGACTCAAACAGTCTAGTTAGTCATTGGCTGAAACTTGAATTCAACATGGTCAATGTTAGTAAGATGGAGATGGCATACCTTTCTGGGCATGCTGTAGAGGATGGACTTGCTTAGGGAGATAGGAACGTTGGAGAGGAAATGTCATGATCATCCAGTACCATTCCATGTCCCAAGCAAGTCTGAAGAATTCTCCCTTCACCAAAACAATGAGAAACCTAAAGACTGTCTTCAATTCACATCCTCTGCTCTCATACAAGGACATTTTGGGGAGTGGCTAGGGTCTTTTGCCCAACCAAAGGTAACCTCATGAGAACCCCATGTTTCTAGAGACTATTTTGGAAAGCAATTGGAAGCCAAAACGTTCACATATAGGTTTGAAATATCAAGGTATTTCAAGGGTGTGTGTGTGTGTGTGTGTGTGTATGTGTGTGTGTTCAGTTAAGAGTTTCAATGTCCTGTTGTCACCCTCAGTGACCTATATCCACTAAAATTACAAAAAGAATACTATATCTAAAAGCTATCTGGTTAAGATCTTAGAGTCACATGGCTCTTACTAGTGGCATGACCTGTGCAAGTTTCTAGAAACCTCGGTACTTCATTTTTCTCATCCACAAAACGAGAATCATAATAGTTAAGTAAGTTAATAAATCAAGTGCTTAGAACAGTCTTTGGCCCATGATGAAAACTCTGCATGCATTAGCTAGTATTATTGTTATCCAGTGTTATCACTGGGGTCCTGGTGAGCATTACATAAGTGTTATTTATCATTAATTATCCAGTTAAAACTTGCCACAGTAAGATCAAAAGCATATAAGCCATAATTCACTAACACAGAGTGAAATACAAAAGAGTTTAATACCAATTATGCTTATTCACAAATGCAAGCATTTGCAGAGACATTTTTCTTTAGTTGTTCTTCACCAACACTAGTGGCTTTGTGAATTATGTCATTCGTAGACATACAAATCTCCAGGCACTGAGTTCCCTGCAGGAGACTAGGGAGGGGCTTCACTCCCTAGAGAGACCCTCAAAAAAGGAAACATAATTGGGTTTGCTTTCCATTTGTCAAAGTGTGCCCCAGACTAGGGTATCTCCGACTTCAATGTGCATATGAAACATCTGGGAATCTCGGTAAAAGGAAAATTCTGGGCCAAGCATGGTTACTCATGCCTGTAACCCCAGCACTTTGGGAGGCCAAGGTGGGAGACTGCTTGAAGCCAGGAGTTCTACACCAGCCTGGGCAACATGGCAAAACTTCATTGCTACAAATAATAAAAAATAAAAATTAGCCAGGCGTGGTGACGACGCACGCCTGTAGTACCAGTGACGAGGGAGGAGGATGGCTTGAGCCCAGGAGACAAGGCTGCAGTGAGCTATGATGATACGACTGCATTCCAGCCTGGGCAACAGAGAGAGACCTTGTCTCTAAAAGATAGATAGATGATAGAAAGAAAGATAGATAGATAGATAGATAGATAGATAGATAGATAGATAGATAGATAGATAAAAGGAAAATTCTGATTCAGCAAGTCAGGGGTAGGGCCTGAGATGGAGCATCTTAAACATGCTTCCAGGTGATGCTGACTCTGACTGTCCTCAGACCACACGTGGAGGAGGGAGGACACCAGGTCTCTGCACATGCTAGCACTTTGAGGGCCACCTGCATTCAGACAGGGGTGACTGAACCCCTAAGGACAGACTTTACTTCCTTCATCAGGTTCCCAAAGGAAAAACTCCTTATCACCTCACATTTACCTTCCACACAGACCTTCTTGCTCATGCAAATATCCGCAAGCTCGATGACTACTCTGTAGCCAAAGAGTTTTCTTTTAACCCAGGGTCCCCCCCAGCCAATTGTGTCAATGGACATATGGCTGCACAATAACCTGATGTGATGTTAAAGGATCAGGCTCATGGCCGGGCATGATGGCTCACACCTGTAATCCCAGTCCTTTGGGAGGCCGAGGCGGGAGGATCACTTGAGGCCAGGAGTTCAAGGCCAAGCTGACCAATATGGAGAAACCCCATCTCTACTAAAAATACAAAAATTAGCCAGGCATGGTGGCGTGCACCTGTAATTCCAGCTACTCGTAATCCCGGCACTTCGGGAGGCCAAGCAGGAGGATCACGTGAGGCCAGGAGTTCAAGGCCAACCTGGTCAACATGGAGAAACCTCGTCTCTACTAAAAATACCAAAATTAGCTGGGCATGGTGGCATGCACATGCAATTCCAGCTACTCGGGAGGCTGAGGCACAAGAATCCCTTGAGCCGGAGAGACAGAGGTTGCACAGTGGGCAGAGATTGTGCCACTGTACTCCAATCTGGGCAACAGAGCAAGACTCTGTCTCAAAAAGAAAAAAAAAAGGGCAGGGGGCTACAGGCTCCTGGGCTCTACGCTTGGGGATTCTGATTCTATCAATCTGTTTTTTTTTTTTTCTTTTGTAGAGACAGAGTCTTGTGCTGTTGCCCAGGCTGAAGTGCAATGATACAATCATATCTCACTGCAGCCTCTACCTCCCAGACTCAAGCAATCCTCCTTCCTCAGCCTCCTAAGTATCTGGGATCCTAGGTGCAAGTCACCACACCCAGCTATTTTGTGTGGTGTGTGTGTGTAAGTGTGTGTGGTGGGTGTGGTGTGTGTGTGTCTTTTGGTAGAAACGGGAGTCTCACTGTGTTGCCCAGGCTGGTCTCGAACTCCTGGCCTCTCAAAGTGCTGGGACTGCAGACGTAAGCCACTGCACCTGGCCCTGTTTTTGGGTTTCACACACTCCCCATGTGCTTCTGATGTGTAATCAGGTTTGGGAACCTCTGCTTTAGGCTAAAATCTCCACCCGCTTTCCCCTCTCGCCAGGTAGTTCCACTTCCTGCAGTCTGTGGGTGAGCGTCTTGCCTCACGCACGGGAAAGAAGTGTGTGTTCTGTCTCACCAAAGAGACCGAATGCAAGTTCTGGAGCATTCTGACCACCACACTGACATGTCTGAAGGTGAAATGGAAATGAGCACTGCTTAGCATTATATATACTATATACCCTTTCTGTCTTCTACGAGATTGGAAATGAAAACAGAAAAGTCATATTAATGTGACTTATCAGCACAGGATACATACTCTTAATGAATGGGCAATTGAA